>NW_022436956.1:21504562-21577609 GCF_009761245.1 Sapajus apella
AAAGATTTGAACATCTTAAATCAGAAATTGTAAAAAACAAAAGACAAATCCCTCATGGATACCAAGGGATAAAAGAAAAAAAAAAAAAACTAAAAAAAAAAAAAAAAAAAAAAAAAAGAAAAGAAAGGAAGAAAAAAATCAATAGTTTAACTATAGGAATATTCAAACTATTGAGTATGACAAAGGCATCAAAAATAAAGTTAAGAAAAGAGACTCGGAGAAAATATTTTCAACATGCAGTCATCCCTTGGTATCCATGAGGGATTGGTCACAGGACCTCCCAAGGATACCGAAATCCATGGATGCTAAAATCTCTGATATAAAATGGGGCAGTATTTGCATATAACCTATGTACATCCTCCAGTATACTTTAAATCATCTCTAGATTACTTCTAATATCTAATACAATGTAAATGGTATATAAATAGTTGTTAGACTGCATTGCTTAGGGAATAATGACAAGGGAAAAAAAGGCTGTGCATGTTCAATACAAATGCATTTTCTTCTGAAATGTTTTTGATCTGAATTCGGTTGAATTCATGGACGTGGAACCCATCAATATGGAAGGCTGACTGTGTCTGACAGAAAAAGGAAATAGCTGCTATAAATCAAACAAGAGAAATCAAATCACCTAAGAAACAATGACAAAGGACATACTTAGATAATAAAGAGAATACAAGTACCATGGACAAAAAACATATGAAGTGATGTTGAGCCTCACTAATAATCAGGGAAATCCAAATCCAAATGACATGTCACTTTTGCTTCTTAGCTTGGCAAAGAGTAACGTGGTTGATCGTGCTCAGCATTAGAAGGGGTACTCACCCACACTTTGGTAGGATTATAGCTTGGTAAAGGCTTTTTTGGTACTTGATTTCACAATGTGAAGAAAAGTAAAAAATGCACATTCCCTTCAATCCAGCAATTCCCCCACCCCCACATACACACTAGATTTCTGTGTCAGTCAGTGCTTATGGTTGCAAAAAACAGAATTGGGTTCTGGCTAACTTAAGCAGAAAATAAATGTACTGGAAAAATATCTGGTAGTTAACAGGGTGGATGACAAGACTTGGTACTTTGGTTCCACAATCTGGCAGGAGCCAGTGGAAACACGGCTCCAAAGACCCAACAAAGCTCATGCCTCAGGAGCGGGTAGATTGTTTGTGACCACTGATTCTGTTACCACTGGGACTGTGGCCACCACCACTCTGTCTCCACTCTGTCATCACAACTACTGCCACCACTGATTTCTATCTTTGAGCCTTTGTCTCACTCTCCGTAAATTCACAGCGCAAGTGAGTTCTGATTGGCCAAACCCAGCTGGCACATTCTGACCATAGGACCAAGGGCAGAGTGAGGGCACAGATGCTTCTTTTGGCTTTTAAAGTGGACATGAGGGGCCTGCCACTCAAGTAGACTTCCGACTTACACCCCAAGTGGGAAGGGTATTTGAATAAGGGGTAGCCAAAGCCAGTCCACACCTATAAATGGATCCACTATTGTGGCTACTCAAGATTTATATACATTCTTCTTCTCATATTTTCACTAACCCTCTCCCTGTCAAAAAATATTTTATTACATTATGTAACTGTCCCACGTACAAAGCAAAGCATGCTCCTTTTCTCTAAAGGGAGACAGCCCAGGGTCTTATAAATGACCACATCCAGACCTTGAGTCCTGTGCATCGCATCTCTAACTCTTGCAATTCCATTTCTACATTCTGTGAACTATAGTGATGTGCTGAAGCCAGCTCATACCAGAAATTCGGTAAACTGACTATTAAACACAGCAATTGTTAACAATTAAATTATATATGCTTACAATGAAATAAATTATATCAAAAGCAAATGTAGTAAATACTAAAAGCTCATCACTTCCTACTTATTTTACTAAATTTTACCATTCTCTATGCTTTTTTTTTTCAAACAAAAGTGTTTATTATTATTACTATTATTATTATTTTATAAAGAGAAAGACAGTCTCACTCTGTGGTCCAGGCTCCAGTGCAGTGGCATGACTATGGCTCACTGCAGTCTCAACCTTGCAGGCTGACGCCATTCTCCTGCTTCAACCTTCTGAGTAGCTGAGACTACAGTCATGCATCACCATGCCTGGCTTTTTTTTTTTTTTTAATTGTACTTTAAGTTCTGGGGTACAGGTGCAGATCTTGCAGGATTGTTGCATAGGTACACACGTGCCATGGTGGAGTGCTGCCTCCATCCCCCCGTCACCTACATCAGGCATTATTCCCAATGTTATCCCTCCCCAACCTCCCAACCCCATGCTGTCCCTCCCCTAGCCTCTCACCCACCAACAGACCCCAGTGTGTGATGTTCCTCTCCCTGTGCCCATGTACTCTGATTGTTCAACATCCGTCTATGAGTGAGAACATGTGGTGTTTGGTTTTCTGTTCTTGTGTCAGTCTGCTGAGAATGATGATTTCCAGATTCATCCATGTCCCTACAAAGGACACGAACTCATCGTTTTTTATGGCACATAGTATTCCATGGTGTATATGTGCCACATTTTCTTTGTCCAGTCTATCGTTGATGGGCATTTGGGTTGGTTCCAGGTCTTTGCTATTGTAAACAGTGCCGCAATGAACATACGTGTGTGTGTGTCTTTATAATAGAATGATTTATAATCCTTTGGGTATATACCCAGTAATGGGATTGCTGGGTCAAATGGTATTTCTATTTCTAGGTCCTTGAGGAATCGCCACACTGTCTTCCAAATGGTTGAACTAATTTACACTCCCACCAACAGCATAAAAGTGTTCCTATTTCTCCACATCCTCTCCAGCATCTGTTGTCTCCAGATTTTTTAATGATTGCCATTCTAACTGGTGTGAAATGGTATCTCAATGTGGTTTTGATTTGCATTCCTCTAATGACCAGTGATGATGAGCATTTTTTCATATGTTTGTTGGCATCATATATATCTTCTTTTGAAAAGTGTCTGATCCTATCTTTTGTCCACTTTTAAATGGGCTTGTTTGTTTTTTTCTTGTGAATCTGCTTTAGGTCTTTGTAGATCCTGGATGCTAGCCCTTTGTCAGATGGGGAGATTGCAAAAAATTTTCCCATTCTGTTGGTTGCCAGTTCACTCTAATGATTGTTTCCTTTGCTGTGCAGAAACTCTTAAGTTTAATTAGATCCCATTTGTATATTTTGGCTTTTGTTGCCATTGCTTTTTGTGGTTTAGTCATGAATTCCTTGCCTACGCCTATGTCCTGAATGGTATTGCCTAGGTTTTCTTCTAGGATTTTTATGGTTTTAGGTCTTATGTTTAAATCTTTAATCCTTCTGGAGTTAATTTTAGTGTAAGGTGTCAGGAAGAGCTCCAGTTGCAGCTTTCTGTACATGGCTAGCCAGTTTTCCCAACACCATTTATTAAACAGGGAATCCTTTCCCCATTGCTTGTTTTTGTCAGATTTGTCAAAGATCAAATGGTTGTAGATGTGTGGCATTGCCTCTGAGGCCTCTGTTCTGTTCCATTGGTCTATGTCTCTGTTTTGGTACCAGTACCATGCTGTTTTGATTATTGTATCTTTGTAGTATAGTTTGAAGTCAGGTAGTGTGATGCCTCCAGCTTTGTTCTTTTTGCTTAGGGTTGTCTTGGCTATGCAGGCTCTCTTTTGGTTCCATATGAAGTTTAAAGTGGTTTTTTCCAGCTCTGTGAAGAAGGTCGATGGTAGCTTGATGGGGATAGTGTTGAATCTGTAAATTACTTTGGGCAGCATGGCCATTTTCATGATATTGATTCTTCCTAACCATGAGCATGGAATGTTTTTCCATCTGTTTGTGTCCTCTCTTATTTTGTTGAGCAGTGGTTTGTAGTTCTCCTTGAAGAGGTCCTTTACATCCTTTGCTAATTGTATTCCTAGGTATTTTATTCTCTTTATAGCAATTGTGAATGGGAGTTTGCTCATGATTTGGCTCTGTTTGTTTCTTATTGGTATATAGGAATGCTTGTGATTTCTGCACATTAATTTTGTATCCTGAGACCTTGCTGAAGTTGCTTATCAGCTTAAGGAGATTTTGGGCTGAGACGATGGGGTTTTCTAAATATATAATCATGTCATCTGTAAATAGAGACAATTTGACTTCCTTTTTTTCTAATTGCATACCCTTTATTTCTTTTTCTTGCCTGATTGCTCTGGCTAGAACTTCCAATACTATATTGAATAGGAGTGGTGAGAGAGGGCATCCTTGTCTAGTGTCAGTTTTCAAAGGGAATGCTTCCAGTTTTTGCCTGTTCACTATGATATTGGGTGTGGGTTTGTCATAAATAACTTTTATTATTTTGAGATACATTCCATCAATACCTAATTTGTTGAGAGTTTTTAGCATAAAGGGCTGTTGAATTTTGTCGAAGGCCTTCTCTGCATCCATTGAGATGATCATGTGGTTTTTGTCTTTGGTTCTGTTTATATTATGGATTACGTTTATAGATTTGTGTATGTTGAACCAGCCTTGCATCCCCAGGATGAAGCCTACTTGATTGTGATGGATAAGCTTTTTGATGTGCTGTTGCATTCGGTTTTCCAGTATTTTATTGAAGATTTTTGTGTCTATGTTCATCATGGATATTGTCCTGAAGTTTTCTTTTTAGTTGTGTCTCTGCCAGGCTTTGGTATCAGGATGATGTTGGTCTCATAAAATGAGTTAGGGAGGATTCCCTCTTTTTATATTGTTTAGAATAGTTTCAGAAGGAATGGTATCAGCTCCTCATTGTATGTCTGGTAGAATTTGGCTGTGAACCCATCTGGACCTGGACTTTTTTTGGTTGGTAGGCTATTAATTGCTGTCTCAACTTCAGACTTTGTTATTGGTCTATTTACAGATTCAACTTCTTCCTGGTTTAGTCTTGGGAGGGTGTAAGTGTCCAGGAATTTATCCATTTCTTCCAGGTTTACTGATTTATGTGCATAGAGTTGTTTGTAGTAATCTCTGATGGTAGTTTGTATTTCTGTGGAATTGGTGGTAATATCCCTTTATCATTTTTTATTATATCTTCTCTCTCTCTCTCTCTCTTTTTTTTTTTTTTTTTTTAACTAGTCTGGCTAATGGTCTATTTTGTTGGTATTTCCAAAAGACCAGCTCCTGGATTTATTGATTTTTTGAAGGATTGTTGTGTCTCTATCTCCTTCAGTTCTGCTCTGATCTTAGTTATTTCTTGTCTTCTGCTAGCTTTTGAATTTTTTTGATCTTGCTTCTCTAGCTCTTTCAATTTTGATGACAGGGTGTCAATTTTGGATCTTTCCTCACTTCTCATGTGGGCATTTATTGCTATCAATTTCCCTCTAGACACTGCTTTAAATGTGTCCCAGAGCTTCTGGGACTTTGTGTCTTTGTTCTTGTTGTTTTCAAAGAACATCTTTATTTCTGCCTTTATTTCATTGTTTATCCCGTTGTCATTCAGGAGCAAGTTGTTCAGTTTCCATGTAGTTGTGTGGTTTTGAGTGAGGTTCTTAATCCTAAGTTCTAATTTGATTACACTGTGGTCTGAGATACTGTTGGTTATGATTTCCATTCTTTTGCATTTGCTGAGGAGTGATTTATTTCCAATTATGTGGTCAATTTTAGAGTAAGTGTGATGTGATGCTGAGAAGAATGTACATTCTGTGGATTTAGGGTGGAGAGTTCTGTAGATGTCTGTTATGTCTGCTTGGTCCAGATCTGCATTCAAGTCCTGGATATCCTTCTTAATTTTCTGTCTCGTTGATGTGTCTAATATTGAAGTGGCATGTTAAAGTCTCCCACTATTATTGTGTGGGTGTCTAAGTCTCTTCGTAGGTCATTGAGAACTTTCTTTATATATCTGAGTGCTCCTGTATTGGGTTCACATATTTTTAGGATAGTTAGCTCTTCTCGTTGCATTGATCCTTTTACCATTATGTAATACCCGCCTTTGTCTCTTTTGGTCTTTGTTGTTTTAAAGTCTATTTTATCAGAGACTAGGATTGCAACTCCTGCTTTTTTTTTTTTCTCTTCATTTGCTTGGTAAATCTTCTTCCATCACTTTATTTTGAGTCTATGTGAGTCTTTGCATATGAGATGGGTTTGCTGAATACAGCACTCCGATGGGTCTCGACTTTTTATACAGTTTGCCAGTTTGTGTCTTTTGATTGAGGCATTTAGGCTGTTTACATTTAACGTTAATATTGTTATGTGTGAATTTGATCCCACCATTTTATTACTGGCTGGTTGTTTTGCCTGTTAGTTGACGCAGTTTCTTCACTACGTTGGTGGTCTTTATCATTTGATATGTTTTTGGAGTGGCTGGTACTGGTTGTTCCTTTCCATGTTTAGTGTTTCCTTCAGCAGCTCTTGTAAGGCAGGTCTGGTGGTGACAAAATTTCTCAGCAATCACTTGTCTATAAAGGATTTTATTTCTCTTTCATTTATGAAGCTTAGTTTGGATGAATATGAAATTCTGGGTTGAAAGTTCTTTTCTTTAAGGTTATTGAATATTGGCCCCCACTCTATTCTGGCATGTAGGGTTCCTGCTGAGAGATCCGCTGTAAGTCTGATGGGCTTCCATCTGTGGGTAAGCCAACCTTTCTCTCTGCCTGCCCTTAGCATTTTTTCTTTCATTTTAACCCTGGTGAATCTGATGATTATGTGCCTTGGGGGTTGCTTTTCTTGAGTAATATCTTTGTGGTGTTCTCTGTATTTCCTGGATTTGAATGTTGGCCTGCCTTGCTAGGTTGGGGAAGTTCTCCTTGATCATATCCTGAAGAGTATTTCCAGCTTGGATTCATTCTCCGCATCACATTCAGGCACGTCGATCAAGTGTAGATTAGGTTTGTTCACATAATCCTATATTTCTTGGAGTCTTTGTTCATTTCTTTCACTCTTTTTTCTCTAATCTTGCCTTCTAGCTTTATTTCATTGATCTTCAATCTGTGATATCTTTTCTTCTGCTTGATCAATTAGTCTATTAAAACTTGTGTATGCTTCATGAAGTTCTTGTGCTGTGTTTTTCTGCTCCATCAAATCGTTTATATTCTTCTCTAAGCTGTTTATTCTAGTTAGCATTTCATCTAACCTTTTTTCAAAGTTCTTAGTTTCTTTGCATTGGGTTAGAACATGTTCCTTTAGCTCAGAGAAGTTTGTTATTACCGACCTTCTGTAGCCTGCTTCTGTCAATTCATCAAATTCATTCTCCATCCTGTTTTATTCCCTTGCTGGTTCCCTTGGAGGAAGAGAGGTGTTCTGGTCTTTGATGATGTCATCCTTTTTTGTGCTGGTTTCTTCCCATCTTCATGGATTTATCTACCTTTGATCTTTGAAATTGGTGATTTTGGATGGGGTCTCTGAGTGGATGTCCTTTCTGTTGATGTTGAAGCTATTTCCTTTTGTTCTTTAGTTTTCCTTCTAACTGTCAGGCCCCTCTGCTGTAGGACTGCTGGAGGTTCACTCCAGACCTAGCTTGTCTGGGAATCACCTGTGGGGGCTGCAGAACAGCAAGGATTGCTGCCTGATCTTTCTTCTGGTAGCTTCCCCAGAAGCATACCCGCCAGGTGTCAGCCAGAGCTCTCTTGCATGAAGCATCTTTTTGGTTTTAGTGATGTCATGTTAATGGAAGGGAATTGGCCACAGTGGGAGTATTTATAGAAAAATGGACAAAAACACTGCAAATCAAGGCTCATTTGTTTCTTTTTTGGGATGATTGTCTAGACTTAAGAAATGATGGAGAAAATGTTAGTGATGGCGATTAAACTTAAAAATGCATTATGTCTATCACTGTTACATTGTGAAAGGAACAAAAATTGTGAAAATAGTTTCTGGTATTTGAAAACTACTACCTAATTCAGCAATAAAAATTTTCATGCTCTTGTCAAACAAGTGAAGTCTAAGATCTATTGTCATTGCTTTACTTTTACCTTATTTGTTAGAACTACACTAACCCAACTGCAGTCAAAGTTTGGCTTATGGATACAAAAGTTTGGCAAAAATCAATAAAAGCAGTCTGTGAGAATCAATTGGCTACACTAAAATTACAATAAAGAGGATTGTATATTATTATTTGTACATTGTATGCAACACATTCTTTTTATCAATACAATTGATAATAAACTTACATACGCTGACATTTTGTTTTCTGGAAAGCTGGTTGTTAAAAATTTGCCAGCACGCCAATGCCTATGAATTAAATTATAAAGTTCACCACCACTGCCACCATATCGATATGAATTCATCTTCTCAATAGAAATGAAAAACTTAAATCCCCAAATATAACATAGGCAATGATCTTTTTGCAAACTTAGTAATTTTAACAGTTTTTGAAAGAAGACATGTATTAATGTCTACTTGCATCATTTGCTTGTTTTTTAACTGGGGTTTTAAAAATTGCTGAGATGTAAGTGTGTTTTTAGTGTACTCAGATACTAGACCTTTATCAGATTTGCAAATGTTTTCACACATTCTGGGTGCCTTTCTACTTTCTTGACTCCTTGATATTTTGCCTTACCTTCTTTGCAACCCGAGAGTGAGGCATCTCCCCGGAATCTGATAAACTCTTCAGTACAGTGTCAGGGCTCAGGGGGAAGACAAGAGTCTCAGAAGAGAGGAAACAGTTAATCACCTGGTCAGAGGGAAGCAGCAGTGCTCAGGTGGATGATAATTAATTAAACAAAAGTTCTGAATTCAATCAGGAGCCAATTTTGGCATCAGCAGACATTCAATTAGCTGTGATTACATCCAGAGACTGGAAATACTGTGCCCTGAAGCTCCCAGGCCCCAGCATGATCAGGCTTAAGGGCCATGTCTGGAGTGGCTAGTGGGGCGGCAGCCTTTCCAGACAGCTCGTGCCTGGGGGTACTGCAGCAGGTACAGCAGCAGTGTTGCAGGCTGTGTTTCAGCCCTGAAAAACAGATCACCTTCCCCTGCCCAAGCCTAGAGAAGTCTCTGTAACATCTGTCACCAAGGCTTTCCTGTGGTTTGGCTAAGGAGCTCTTCTGCTAAATGGGATCCATCTATTTCCCTTTGGCAGATTCTGTGTTTTGGTGCCTGCCATGTTCTCCTGGGCAGGCTCAGGAGTTTCAGAGAGGACTCTTCCTAAGGGCTCCTCTTGAAAACACTCAGAGCAGAACAGAGCTGGAGGAAGGTGCATGCCAGAGACAGCCCTAAGTGGTTTGTGGGAACGCCCTTTATTCTGGCATTGCTTCTGTGTTTAAATCTGCATTGGGCACTATGTACCATGGCATGGCATGGAGTAGAGGATGGTTGCTGCTATATTCTCCATTTTATGTACAAAGAAACTGAAACTTAGGTTAAAATCACATAACCACTAAGTGGAGGACCTAGGGCTGCTTGATTTTAGATCCTGAGCTCTTTCCATAGAAAACTTTGTTTTAGAATAAGGTTAATGAACGTATGAGGCTCATGTAGGAATCATACCTGAAACACCAAGTCTACTCACCAAAGTTAGTTCTTGTTCTTTCTTGATCTACCAGATAGTCCAATCCATACCCAAGCTTCTGCAAGGAAATCTGGTCTTTCTCAGCCTGCCTAAAATACCTTCTTTTTGTCTTTCACCTCCTACCCATTAGCTCACTTCACCCTGGTCCCTCTTCTCCCTGTATTAAAATAAAGGTTTTATGAATGTTTCAAAAGTTGCCTCCTCCAGGTGGTCTTCCCAGACTGAGCCCACCAAACTGTTCAGTCCCCCTAGCTGCCTGTCAGTCTTGGTATGACTATTGCAAAGCTATAAGATGAGCTTATTGTTTCTGTCACAATGCATTCTTCTGCACACCAAAATGTAAATATTCATGGCGGCATTATTCATAATAATTAAAAAGCGGAAACATTTCACATGTCCATCAGCTGATGAATGGATAAACAAAATGTGGCATATCTGTATCATAAAATATACTTCAGCCATTAAAAGAAATAAAGCACTATATATGTGTGGGGATCTTGTATTCCTACCACACTGACTGCCCCCAAAGCAGGGCCTGAGGTGCCTTAATCAGTGTCCCTCTTCTATTCCCAGCTGTACCTACCCATGGAGGCTGGGGACAAGAGCTGCTCAGTGTGGAGCTCTCTCCTGACTTGGCCACCTGTAAGACCACAGCAATATGGTGGGTACAGCAAGACAGGGATTCCTTCTAAAATAGAACTTTGATTCTGGAAGGCATTTAACAATTGTCTCTACAAAGTAACTAAAGAAAGGGGAACCCTAGATTAGCTTGAAAGGCTCAGAACCCATCTCCTCGTGTGGGAAAGCCTCTTCATCATTTTCTCCTCACAGATAACAGTCCAGCCACAGATGGAGGAAAAGGGACAAGCATAGAAAGTTCTGAGCCAGGTTGGAAATGGAGCCAGAGATGCAGGGGACGTCTGCCGGAGCTCTGGATGGCATGTGTTGGGGGAGGAGGGTCATTGGGTAGAATAAAACTTTGCATACTTGTTCTTTACCTTGCTTCCTCCCTGCTCTCCTTTTGCCTCTTGGTCATGATCCAGTTTGGATGGGACCCACACATAGCATGTGTGTGGAGGACTCATTGGACAGGAAGCTTGACTACCTGGGTTCTGCTTCTTAGCTAACACTTCTTACTTGAGTGTCTCTGGGCAAGGTTCCCAGCCGCTTAGGGCTTCAGTGCCTTCATCTGCAAAGTGTTAAATGCAAGATCCTTCAGGGAATGTCATATATCCCTTCTGAATTCAACAACATTTAGTGCAGTGCCTGGATGTAGCAGGTGATCAGCATGTTCTTACTTCCTGCCACCATACCTAAAACCTGTATCACCTACCTGAATATCTAATGAGGCCATGAAGGTTAAAGATCTTAAACTCTAAAGTCAGACCGGGTGGGGTGGCTCACGCCTGTAATCCCAGCACTTTGGGAGGCCGAGGCGGGTGGATCACGAGGTCAAGAGATCGGGACCATCCTGGTCAACATGGTGAAACCCCGTCTCTACTAAAAATACAAAAAATTAGCTGGGCATGGTGGCGCATGCCTGTAATCCCAGCTACTCAGGAGGCTGAGGCAGGAGAATTGCCTGAACCCGGGAGGCGGAGGTTGCGGTGAGCCGAGATCGCACCATTGCACTCCAGCCTGGATAACAGGAGCGAAACTCCGTCTCAAAAAAAAAAAAAAAAAAGAAAAAAAATTCTACAAAACACAAATCAATATATAGTGACAGAAAGCACATCAGTGGTGTTTTGAGGATAAGAGTGGAGGCAGGGATGGATTACAAAGGGGCACAAGGATATTTTGGGTATGATGAAGATGTTTATTGTCTTGATTGTGGTGATGGCTTTACCAGTGAACTCATCACATTTTATGCTTTAAATAGGTACATTGAAGCTGGGCGTGGTGGCTCACACCTGTAATCCCAGCATTTTGGGAAGCCGAGGCGGGTGGATCACTTGAGGTTAGGAGTTCGAGACCAGCCTGGCCAACATGGTGAAACCCTGACTTTACTAAAAGTACAGAAATTAGCTTGGCATGGTGGCGCATGCCTATAGTCCTAGCTACTTGAGAGGCTGAGGTGAGAGGCTTGCTTGATTCTGGGAGGTGGAGGTTGCAGTGAGCTGAGATAGCACCACTGTGCTCCAGCCTGGGCATCAGAGTGAGACTCCATCTCAATGAAAAAAAAATATGTACACTGTATTACACTTCAATAAACCTATTAAAAAAAAGAACAGACTGAAATGGTTTTCCAGTTGGGGCTCTCTTTTCCCCTTCTTTTCTCCCCTTCTAGGGAAAGCTTCTGAGAGGTAGGCATGTGATTTTCCTCCTTTGCCATGAAGTGGATAGGGAAAATCTGTCTTTGTTGGATTTCACTCTGCTTCTTCCTGAAGTTTGTCCCAGCCTGACTGCAAGGAAACAAGCTTCTTCGTAATTTGCTGTTCTCTCTGTGCCTTCTCTTTTCCAAAGGTTTTGCTTGATGGCCCTGGTAGGTTTCTGGCTGGAGAACAGTATTTTATGGTGGTTGCATCCCAAGCTAGTCTTGGATCCAGCCTTTAGAACCACTCATTATCCATCACTCCATCTTCCACTTCTGCACACCAGCCTGCCTCTGGTCCACCACCTGCGTCCCATCTGAGGTGGCCATCACAGAGAGCATGGCATCACAATGATTGTTTTCCCTAAAAATCAGACACTAATCCAGATGAACCTCCAGCCTCTCTACAGAGCCCTGAACTCTTTGGAGGATGGGAACTGTGGAGGAGTAAATGGTTATGACATCTCTTGACTCTAGAGACCCCTCTGTCCACCCAGAATCATTTCGTGGGCCATAACAAATAAGTTCAACTTCATTTTGGGTCTTCTGAGTTTCTTCAGCCTCCAAGTTCCCAAGTCTTCTCTCAGGCTGCTTGTCGTGTTTTCTATAACCTTTCTGAGTTTTCCAACCACACTTTCCTGCAGAGTAATAACACAACAGTTTCAACCGTCCTCAGCGCTACAGAGACGTTGGGAGCCCTCTGAAAGCACTTGCAGAGATATGATCATGCTTACCCTCACACCAAGATAAGAAGGCAGGAATGGGGCCCTTATTTAGTAGATAATAATAGAGAGGTGAGTCACTTGGGCAACATCATGTAAAAGAAACCAGCTGAGTGTTTTGATCATTGGCTTCTCCCATTGGGGATTTGTCCTCTAGTCTACCTGCCTTTACTGTGCATGGCGGCCTGAGAGAGGTCAGGGAGCTGGCAGCATGGGCCTATGCTCCCAGCCCCAAGTGGGTCTGAGCCTGTGTAAGACAGGCTGCAGGCCCCACTGCCCGGTTCAGCCTAGTACAACATCTGGTGCTTCAGGATAAACAACTTCTCTACTGCAAATACCATTTCATTTCCTAGGAGTTGACCCTGCACTCACCTTAAACAGGGAGGCTGGCCTTCTGTATTTATTTCTGTAGACCTCCCTTCCCCGTCACCCCCATCCAGCCCCCTCAGGAGCACTGGAGCTTTCTTGATAAAGGGCAGGGAAGAATAAATAAAGAACTTGCAGTAGCAGCTGCATCTGGTCTGTGCATGTGAGTGTCCCAGCTGGTCTCTCCATCATGCCAAGCCTTCAGCAAGTCCTTCTCCTCAGAAGAGCACTATGTTAATTTTGCTAGGGCTGCTATAACAAAATGCCACAGACTGGGTGATTTAAACAGCAGAAATGTATTTGCTCACAGTTCTGGAGGCTAGAAGTCCAAGATCACAATGTCATCAGATTTGGTTTCTTCTGAGGCCTCTGTCCTTGGCTTGCAGATGGTCACTTTCTTGGTGTGTGTTCAGCTGGTCATTTCTCGGTGGGTGCACGTGTCTGGTATCTTTCTCTGCCTGTGCCCCTAATCTTTTGTTTTTTGAGATGGAGTGTCTGTTGCCCAGGCTGGAGTGCAGTGGTGCCATCTTGGCTTCAATGGACCCAGAGAGAATGCCAGACTGGCTAGGATGGCTGATAAGGGAGGTGAGTGGT
Source organism: Sapajus apella (assembly GCF_009761245.1). Lineage (NCBI taxonomy): Eukaryota > Metazoa > Chordata > Mammalia > Primates > Cebidae > Sapajus > Sapajus apella. The sequence goes on from NW_022436956.1 coordinate 21,517,985, forward strand.
GTCAGAGCAGGCTCCGTACATTTTGCTTAGAGAATACACCCCATAGGAGTAGCTTCTTCAGAAAATAACCATTGGCGGTGCTCTTTAGAGACTTGAAACCTCTTGGGAAGAACCATGGTCTGAGGCAATATATCATTCCTTCTAGGCCTAGTTTGTAGTAGATTGAAAAGCAGTATGGAAGGTCATAGGTAAAGTAAATAAAATTTGGAACAAGACCAGCCTGGGTTTGAATCTCAGCTCTGCTGTTTACTAGCTCTGTATTTTAAGACAAATGATATAATTTAAGGCAAATGATATAATACATAATAGCTATGTATTTTAAGGCAAATGATATAATTTGCCTTAAAACTATGTATTTTATATCATTTGCCTTAAAATACATAGTTTTACTGGTCAGGTTCCTCACCAGTAAAACTGCCATAATAATACATTTCTCCCAGGGTTGATGCAAGAAATACATTAGATAATGTATATAAAATACTCAGCATAGTTCCTGGTAAGTTACATATCCTCATTACATAATTATTTCATATTATTATTATTACTATTATTATTAGTTCACAGCAGATATGGCGTGTATTAGTCAGAGTTCTCTTAGAAGGACAAAACTAATAGAATATGTATATATATATGAACTAATATGAACAACACGTGTATATATATATACACACACAAACATGTATACATATATGCACATATATATACACATATATATACATGTATATATACATATATATACATGTGGCGCCTTGTGATCATGTAAATGAATACTTAATAAACTCCCATATATATATATATATATACACGTGTATATATATACATGTAAGTTAATACTTAATAAACTCCCAAATATATATACACGTGTATATATATATATGGGAGTTTATTAAGTATTAACTTACATGATCACAATGTGCCACAATAGGCTGTCTGCAAGCTAAGGAGCAAGGAGAGCCAGTCCAGGTCCCTAAACTGAAGAACTTGGAGTCTAATGTTTAAGGGCAGGAAGCAACCAGCATGGGAGAAAGATGTAGGCTGGGAGGCTAGGCTATCTGTCTTTTTTCATGTTTTTTCTGCCTGCTTTATATTTGATGGAAGCTGATTAGATTGTGCCCACCAGATTAAGGGTGGGTCTGGCTTCCCCAGCTCACTGACTCAAATGATAATCTCTGTTGGTGACACCCACACAGACACACCCAGGATTAATACTTTGTATCTCTCAATCCAATCAAGTTGACACTCAGTATTAACCATCACAAGTCCACCCCTTGTCAACTTGAACCCATACACATCTCCTGAGATCATACATAATCTTCAAATAAAAATAGTAAAAATAAAAATACCTCCTTCCAGGTTTGTGGGAGGCGATAATGGGGTAATCTATGTGCAATGCCTGGCTCAGGTTCACTGCTCCACATAGAGTGCCTATTGCAACTGTTATTCTACCTGGCACCTTGTATGACATCTGGCACATAATAAACTGTCCAGATATGTTTATTCACCCATTACTGGGGTCGAGGGCCTATCATGCGAAGAAGGGTGTTGGGGACATGGGCATCAGGATAATGGGGAAGGAACCAGGCTCCTTACACAGCTGGGAGGTCCATCCCTGCCTGAAGCTACCAGCTGGACAGAGCTGGCCTTCTCAGTTGATCCAGATGTAATCTCCACTGAGAAAAGAGAACAGTATGGTGGGAGGAGAGTATATAACATCCTTCTCTGTTTATAATTGAGAAATGAAGGCTTAGAGAGGGGCCCTTGGTGGCTCAAGATTATGTTGTGAGGAAATGGTGATTTCAGGTCAAGGTTTCTACTTAGCACGTGGCCCATGGTGTGGCTTTAAGATGTATAACACCGTTGAACCTGACTGAGGTCTGGCCTCTCCAGTTGTTCTTCTGACTCCTTCTGGACAGGGCCACCTGATTGTGAGGCTGACTGCCTTAATTCCAGAGGCCTCTCAAGGATCACCAGTGACTCTTCTCAGCATAGTTTAGAGCCTCATGCTCTCTGTGTCATGCAGTTCTCCCTCAGCTCGAACAGAACCTTAGGTGCTGCAGGCCCTTGCAGAGGGAGTTCAAGGCACCCCTGGGCCCTGTGTGCAGCCTCTGGGATGTGCTCCCTGGACCTTCCTCAGCCTTCCTTCCTGGGCTGTCCTGGCATGTCCCGTGGAGTGTGAGAAGTCTGCTAAGGCTGCGATGTGAGTTCTTTAAAGTTCACTTTTGAAACGAGGACATGAAGTTACCTGGAACTTCAAGCTTCCAGCTTGCTGAGCTCTGCAGCTCTCTGTGGGACTGGCTGCTGCCGTCAGAAAGAATAGAGCCGTCATTCTGCAGGAGGGTTTCTATGATAATAGGGCTTTTGCCTCCCAGTAATTGGAAAGGTGCTAATCTAGTGACTCATGAGACACATAGAATGAAAAACCCCACCCTGAAAATGAAACTGCATTGTGTTTTCTGAGTGCTTCATCTCCTTAATCCACGGGGACGGCAATCTGAGGTTTAGGTGTACGGAGCAGAGTCCTGAGGTCCTGGCAGCACTGCTGGAGTGACCATTTTCCTCTGCCTTTCCTCCAAGTAGTCCAGTGATGCAGAAAGCAGGGAGGAGCGGACACCAGCTAGATGTCTTGGACAGCAAACCCAGCTTGAAGCCATGGGGAAGGGGAGCTGGCCTGTGAAAGATTTACAGAGGAGACAGTCATTACCAAATTAGAGATAGCCCCCCCAAGACAGAGTGGTGAGCCTGCAAGTGTGAGTGCACAGGTGTGCGTGTGTGTGCATACATGCATTTGAGTTTGGGTATATGCGTGTATGCGGATGGATTAGCTGTGTGGGCTTGTAGTGAGTGTGTGAGAGCCTGTGTGTGTGTGTGTGTGTGTGTGTCTGTGTGTGTGTGTGTCTGTGTGTGTGTGCGTGCACAATCCTGCAGATGTGCCCTGACCTGAATGTTGCTTCTCTTTTTTTTGGCTTGGGCTGGAAATATTTTTGCTTTTTCCATCCAGGTTGTATCCTTTGAGCTTTAGGGACCTGAGCTGAGTCTTGAAATCTGGCCCTCTATGAACAGGTACCAGGGGCAGAAGACTGAACGTGCTACCTGGGAGAAAGCAGATGGAGTTTCAGCTGGGCCCCCTGTTGGAGAAATGCAACGCTTTTATCTGATCCTAAAGGGGCAAAGGACTGGGGTCTGCTTCTGCCTGAGGGTGCTTGGAACTGCCCAATACCTGGACTGCTCTCCAGGGGCTCAGGGATGAGGCGCCTCCTCTATATCATCCTGCACTCTTTCTGCCACCCTGTTGAGCTCCGTTTGCTGGAGGAAGTCCTTGTCCAACTTCTAATTCCTGTCTTCTTCCCATGGGGAACTCCTGACCTTGGGGCACTAGACTTCTAGAGCTCAGAAGGGCAGAGTCCTTCCAGTCACAGCCCTCTGCTAATCTCCATCTGTCCAGCTGGCAGCTCCTAGCCTGAGTCGCAGTGCCTCCCAGGCTCACCTCACCTCCCACTTTCACTCCCTTCATTAGCTTCATTGAAGCTAATAGTCCTGATGGCAATTCCATTGTCTTCTCTTAATTCCAATTTCCTTTTGTCTCAAGGGGCAAATCAGCAGAGTGAAAATAGTGAAGTGGCAGGCGCAGCCTCTGGGTGTATTAATTAGGAGAGCATTAGCGAGGTAATAAAAGTGCGCCTTCAATATCAGGGTGCTGTGCCCTCCTCTCTCTCCCTTTCCTTCTCCCCTTTTCTCCCTCCTCAGCCCTAGCCAGAACAGAAAGAGCAGACTCAAGCCGGAAACAGGCAGTGTCCAAGGGATGGAGTATCCCTGGGTCCCTACAGGCTGTCCTCAGACGCTTGAGGAGAAATGTGCCCTGTCACCCACTGTGGTTCAGCTTCACTTGCTCCCTCACCTTCTCAGCAGGCCAGTCACCAAGGCTCATAAATTAACCTCCTGGTTATGTCTCAGCTTCTTCCCCAGCTCTTCCGCCACACGACCCGTGCCCGAGTCCACACCATCATCGGCTTCCACCTAGGTGATTGTGGTGGCTTCTGAACTGGTCTCCCTGTGACCGGACTTGCGCTCATCAAATCCTTTCTCCACTCTACAAGCAGATGCAACACTCGCTGCTTCTTCTGAGAACCTGTCCAGAGTGGACACCGCACATCCATCCCATGCACATCTTCTGGGTGCAGTCCCTGCCCCCTTGTCATCTGCTGAGCTCCCGCTTCCTGTCTTGTTTCTTGAGCCTCTGCTTCTCCAGGAAGCCTTCCCTAACCTGTGGGACTGGGCTGGGTGAGCCTTCTGTGTGTTCTCCCAGCAGCGTGGACTCGTCCCTAACAGCACATTGTTTATGCTGGCTTACAGCTGCCTTGTCTGGTCTGGCTTCCCTGCCGTGAGAATGAAGCCTTCAGGAATTGAGGGGGAAGAGGGGATGACAATGCATCATGACATCCAGCTGTGAGTTTTGAGTTGGGAGATGAGCACAGAGTTGGATAGGGCCACCATGCCAATTTTATTATTGACAGAACTATGTTGGAGAGAGTGGCTTTGTCCAAAGACAAAATGAGCTTCCTATTCGTTTCCTCCTGGATTGAGTTTACACTCCCAGCCACAGCAGCACAGCAGGAAAACTGCAGGCCTCAGGTGCAGGGCTGAGTCTTCCTCTGAGGCCTTACTAAATGGAAGAAGGAAGGATGTGCCCGAACTGCAGTGAGCGATTCCAAAAAGCAAGTAAAAATGTGGCCATCACATATCTGCTTGATCCTTTTTCCAATGTCAAAATGATTGGATAGCCACTCTTGTTTTTGGGGGCAGAAAAAGTGAGGGAAAGTGAAGAGGAAGGAGCAGCCTCTGTTCAGTACTTGTGAGCAGGTATCAGTTCTGATTTCATGGGCTGGGAGCAGTGTGGGGAGAGGTATAGGAGGCTTCTCCCTATATGAACTGCCTCTGGGTTGCCATGAAGTCTCAGCTCCCAACCCAGAGTCTGGCATGTTGCATATGACAACAGTTTGTTACATGGAGGGAAGGTCTTATATTTGTTGGCTTTATCAACTTAGACCTAGAAGGACTCTTGACAAGGAAATTAAGTCACAAGGGCCAAAGTGACTTACTCAAGGTCCCAGAGGTAATCATTGTCTTCTGTCGCCCCTTCCTTCATCTTCCTATGGGATCAGGCTTCCTGGTCCAGCTTCAGCTGAGGGCTAAGGTCACTAGGGGTGTTGGCCGTGGGAATGCTGCATATAGAGGGAACCTGGAGTACAGCAAGACATGAACTAGATCCCAAGTGGACTATGTGGAACCATGTGCACGGGATGGGTGTGTAATTTGAAATGGGGGTAGATCAGGAGGGAAGAGGGTTTGGGGAACAGGGACTGGTTAGCCTGAAGGGAAAGTGCATTCTTCAAAGGCCCATTGAGTGGGAAAAAAGTCAGACTCATGCTGAATATTCCCAGAGGGTGGAGCTTGGACCAACAAGAAACATCTTTTGTTTTGTGCACTAAATTCCACAAATATTTAAAAGTACTGGGCTGTGTGTACCCCAAGGAACCAGTCCTGCTACTAAGGAGCATCTGGCCTAGTTGAGTCATAAGCAATACAGGGTCAGAAATGCCCAGTGCTGGCCTTCACTGTGGATATGAAAGTACAGTAGGGCTGTGCACCGTGGCTCAAGCCTGTAATCCCAGCACTTTGGGAGGCCGAGGCGGGTGGATCACGAGGTCAAGAGATCGAGACCATCCTGGCCAACATGGTGAAACCCCGTCTCTACTAAAAATACAAAAAATTAGCTGGGCATGGTGGTGCGTGCCTGTAATCCCAGCTACTCAGGAGGCTGAGGCAGGAGAATTGCCTGAGCCCAGGAGGCGGAGGTTGCGGTGAGCCGAGATCGTGCCATTGCACTCCAGCCTGGGTAACATGAGTGAAACTCCGTCTCAAAAACAAACAAACAAACAAACAAAAAACAAAAAACAAACAAACAAAATTTGGTTTATATTTTAGTTCCTTGCCTTATTTCTGTAGTCTCAGCTAATTTGCATAGCTGTTCTAGAAGGGCCCCCTTTTAAAGGATCCGATGTTTCATGATTTACAAAACAAAGGCCTCAAATTCTTAGACACTCCTATCATTAAAAAGAGGCCTCTATGTCTCCTTGGTCTGAATTTGTATGGGGTTGTTAACTGCTTTGAGTAATGGAATACAAGGAAGTGAAGACCTGAGAGCAGGTCATGAAAGGACATGCCACTTCTGCCTGGCTCTCTTGGAACTTTTACTCTCTGGGGGCTTCCTTGGGGCATGCTCCCTCTTGGAACCCAGCCAACAGGCTCTGGGGAGTGCAAGCCGGGTGGAGAAACCACATGTAGGCACCAGGGTAACAGTCCTTCAAGTCATCCCAGTCCGGGTCCCAGACACGAGACTGAAGAAGCCTCCAGATGATTCAACCCCCAGCTTTTCAAATTACCCCCAGCTGTTTGAATTTTTTGTGCCAGACATTATAGAGAAGAGGTAAGCTTCTCATCTTGTCCCCTCTCCAAATTTTTGGTTCATAGAAGCTGTGAGTGTCATAAAATCATGCCACTTAGTTTGGAGTGGTTTGTTACACAGCAACAGATAACCGGAACATCACGCCAGACTAAGAGGTTATGTGAAATCAGTTTCTCAGACTCCCAATATGTAATTTCTCATCACTCACAACAAGGCGTAGTCTTCCGGGATGCAGGCAGATTGGTCCGTGGGATCGATTGCTAGGCCTGCATGGGAGAGCCAGGTCACTTTACCTTTCCCTCCTGTCAATCATTTGGCCTAAAGAAGAAGTAAATTGTGGCATTAATCACTCTTTACTCTCCTTCCTCCCTCCTACTGTTTGAAGGGGGCTGCTCCCAGGACTCAGGGCTCAGCCCTGACCCCTGTGGGGAGAGACTTGGCCCCTGGGGCCTAATCAATACTTGCCTCTGAGCCAGCTCTTAGGGGCTTTTAGCTTCTGTTCATTTAAAAAATGATAGTTATTTTTATCGACCCAGGAGAAGATAATTGCAAATGACAAATGTCCACTTTGACATCCAGCCCTCTCTGGAGCTCTGGCAGGGCTTCTATGCCTCCTGTGTGTATGTGTTATGTCTGGGCGTGGGGAGGCACTGATACCTATCAGTCTGAGAATAAACGGTGGTGGCGGGGTTGCTGGGAAATGCCAAAAAGTGTGTGTGTGTGTGCGCACGGGTGCGTGCGCGCGTGCATGTATGTACGTTTGAGAGAGAGTTTGGGGAGGACTCTGACCTATTAGATCATTCCATGTCTATGTCCTGCATGGGTATCAGAGAAAGCTGTGAAGCATGGATAAGATCAGGGCTGCTTTGGGCTGCATCTTTAATTTTTTTTTCCCTGTGGGGCCTCGGGACTCTGGAGTAACGTCTTTCCCAGTACCTTTCTTTAACTACCTCTTCCAGGAGCGGAGTAAGGTGAAGATGAATGGTCAGTGCCAACAATGATCACCAGGGAATGAGAAGGAGGAAAAACACTGACTTAACTGGGGCAAGAGTAGAACTGAGCGACCAGTTAGTGTATGGATGCATAATACATTTTCCAAAATTTTTTTTTGTATAAATGGTAGCTGATACAGTTTGGCTCTGTGTCCCCACCTACCACCTTGAATTGTAATAATCCCCACCTGTCAAGGGTGGGACCAGGTGGAGGTAGTTGGATCAAGGGGGCGGTTTCCCCCATGCTGTTCTCGTGATAGTGAGTGAGTCTCACGAGATCTGATGGCTTTATAAGTGCCTGGCGTTTCCTCTGCTTGCGTTCATTCGCTCTCCGGCTGCCCTGTGAAGAGGCGTCTTCCACCATGACTGTAAGTTTCCCGAGGCCTTCCCCAGCCATGCAGCTCTGTCTCAATTAAACCTCCTTTCTTTTTAAATTACCCAGTCTCGGGTAGTTCTTCATAGCAGTGTGAGAATGAATTAACACAGTACCATATCACGATCTGATCTAATCCCTTGCCCCTCTTTTTGCTTTTCCATTTTATGGTATATCTGATACACTGCTCTATGTTAGTAATAGAGAGTTCCCTTTTAAAAATTTTATTATTATTTTTGAGGTGGAGTCTGGCTCTTGTTGCCCAGGCTGGAGTGCAATGGGGTGATCTCAGCTCACTGCAACCTCTGCCTCCCGGGTCCAAGTGATTCTCCTGCCTCGGCCTCTAGAGTAGTTAGGATTACAGGCGCATGCACTGTGCCTGGCTAATTTTTGTATTTTTAATAGAGATGGGTTTTTGCCATATTGGCCAGGCTGGTTTTGAATTCTTTACCTCAGGTGATTCACCTACCTCAGCCTCCCAAAGTGCTGGGATTACAGGTGTGAGCCACAGCACCTGGCTGCTGAGGTCCCTTATTTTTTAATGGGCATATACAAAATTTCATTTTATGGATATACTACCATATATTTAATCAGCTTTGTACTGATGGAGATTTGGACAAGTGTTTCTCAAACTTTAAAGTGCAGAAGTGTCACCTGATGATCCTGTGGAAATGTAGAGGTTATGCAGCCATAAAAAAGAATGAGTTCGTGTCTTTTGCAGAGACATGGATGAAGTGGAAAACCACCATTCTTAGCAAACTAACATGGGAACAGAAAACCAAACACTGCATGTTCTCACTCTTAAATGGGAGTTGAGCAATGAGAACACATGAACAAAGGGAGGGGAACATTACACACTGGGGCCGGTTGGAGGGTGCAGGGCAAGGGGAGAGAGAGCATTAGGACAGGTACCTAATGCATGTGGGACTTAAAACCTAGATGATAGGTTGATGGGTGCAGCAAACCACCATGGCACATGTGTACCTATGTAACAAACCTGTACGTTCTGCACATGTATCCTAGAACTTAAAAAAAAAAAGTGTAGAGGCTGATTCTGTAGGGTAGGACCCAAGAGTCTGCATTTTTGACAAGCTCTCATGTGATGCTGGCACTTCTGGTTTCTTGACCACCCTTTGAGTAGAGAGGATTTAGACTGTTTCCAACATTTTTTTCATTAAACAGTGCTGCAATAAATATTTTTTGTAATGGCCTTTCACAATGTACAAGTCTATCCTGAAGGATAAATTTATAGAAACAGAATTTCTGGGCCAAAGGTATGTATTCTGGTAAATTACAGAAACACTGCCAATTGCCCTCATAGAATGCTTACTCTGTCAACCCTAAAATATGAGTGCCTGTTGCTCCACACCCTTGCCAATAGTGGGCATTAACTAACAAATGTGTGTCCATTTCTCATTAATATTCTCATTCATATTTTTAGTTTTTATTTTAAGGATGTAGACGTTACATTATTATAGAACAGGTGTGGTAGACCTGCGCTGTGAACTGTACCGTTTACATAAGGCACTTTTTTGTTTGGTTTAACAGTTTTTGCCCTGCATTTCAACTTCAAACATGCATTTACATCGTGTGTTTTTGACTCTGCTTTTCCTTTATGTGCCTGTCTATTTCTATTTCATATTTTTTCAACTTAAAGTTAGTTTATCAATTAGTTCACTTATATGCACGTTTAAAGTCATATAGTATATAAAATCACATGTGAACTTAAAAACGCAGTTTCCCTCACCGTCAATATTTCACAAAATCTTTTTGTTTAAACTCTTTTCTTGCATTTTCAACATTAGTGTTTTCTTCCCCACCATTAGAGGTAATGTTCTGAGTCATTTACCCCAATTTTCCAAAACACATTGTCTTTACTTCCTTTGAAAGTTGAGATATCACAGTTTTTATACCCTTGTATGTGTAGTAATGTCACTGCAAAACTTATCCCGAGCCACTAATATCCCTTCTTTAACATTCCCCTGTTTGTCTTGTAGGTATTTATTCATAAGCTCCTCTTTGTAGCTACTTACTGTGTTGTTTTTTTCTCTTTCACTTAGTTTTTGTTTTTAGTAACACATGGGTATAAATATAAATGTACTGTCACAAACGTCAAACATCCTAAGAGACATATTTTAAAATATTGAAAAAAGAAATTCCCCAGTCCTCTCCAGCCTCAGTTTCAGACAAAGCAACTACTTTGAATTTCTTTTAGCTTTTTTGGCATTTTCTCTTAATTTCTAAATAACACGCTCACATTGCTTTTTCTTAGTGTTTCAAAGTGTTGCATATTATTTATAGAATTTCTGTAATAAAAAATGTGGACTTGGCTCTTCCAATATGCTCCTCCCCATTTCCTCTCTCAATTCTAATATAGCTACATCCCAATTTGTTGGATTAAAGCATTATTCATTGTTTATATCATTATGATTATATGAATATTGTTTATAGTTGAGCCATGTGCTGAATCGTAGTTACATTTCTTTTTAGGTATAATATTCTGCTTCTTGTAAAGATTTTGAGCCAATCTTTATTTTTTTTTCTTCAGACACACGTATGTTGCTTGGAATGACCTTGGTTCCTCTCTGACCTGAGCCTTTCTGGAATTCTGTGCAGTAAACAGCTTGCTTCTCACCTTCCCCAGTCCACTGCCTTCATGCGGGCAGTTAGGCCTAGCTCTTTTTAGTCTGCAGAACTTATTTGTGCCCTTTCTATTTTCTTCCCAAATTTGAAAATTTTGTTTACATCTCTTGCATGCTTTTATATCATCCCCCATTCTCTCTGCTGTAGTTTTATGCCTTTTTTCATCTCATCCCCCATTCTCTCTGCTGTAGTTTTATGCCGTTTTTCATCCTTGTACTCTCACCTTTTTAGTCACATCTGGGAGGAAACAGAAGTAAATATGTTCAAGCCATGTTTAGCTGGAACTGGCCTATGCTTCATTTCCACCCTTTCTGAATCACTTTGTTTTAGGTATGTCAAAGTGATCTTTGCAGATGGTAAGCCTGATCTTATCTCTCTTTGTCTTCAAATCCTCAAGGCTCCTGATTGTTTTTTTTTTTTTTTTAGAATGAAAGCTCAAAGTTTTCACATGACTTACAATGCACCTATATGATGTGTCTCCTTTTCTCTCTCAAGACACTACTCCCTTCACTTACTCATCAACCAGGCTGGATTTTGAACATGCTATTCCACCTGCCTGGACCACTCTTCCTTCAAGTGCCCTGGCCCTGGTTAATTTCTTCATTATTCAGTGCTTGTCTCTAATCTCCTTCTTCCAAGACACTTACCCTGCCTCTACACCAAGTCAGGTTCCCTGTTACATGCTCCAGTAGCCCTCTACACATACATTGAAAGCCAAGTAGTTACTGGATGCCTGCGCCCTTCACTAATGTGTAAGCTCTTAGCTTTGGTGGTGAGTTTTGCTAGAGGTAGGGGATGTAGAGGTGGGTTCTATGAGGCCAGGGAACCTGTCAGTCTTTAGTGTTGCATCCATATGGTGTTAACACAGTGCTCACATAAAAAGGCTGCCCAAAGTATAGCTGTTGAGCAAGTGAAAGAATGAATGAATGAGGAAATGTGTATGCACTTGGACTCAAAAATCATTACAGCAAGGGGGAAGCTTAAAGACTGTGTGGCTTGATATCTACTTTTTTTTTTTTTTAAAAAAAAAAACAATTGACAACCTTGAGGTTCAGAGACATAAGGGAACGGTCCCCCAAACATGTACGGTGCACATTTTTTCATAATTACTAGTAATAAAAATCCTATGGAGTACTTTCATCACTCTCATTTTATAGAAGAAGAAATTGAGGTTCAGAGGCCTAAAGTAGCTCTGTTAACATCACACATCTAGTATGTGTCAGAGCTGGGATTAGCACTAAGGTCTATCTGTGTCTTGACTTCATGATACTTTGAATGATAACATTCGGATCACATTTGAATGGGACCTGCCAAGGATCAAGGAAGTGAGTACATGAGTCAGTTTTTGCTATGATAACAAGCTCTAAACCTTGTGATTTGTGGCAATTAGCATATAGTTTTTACTTATCCTCTACAAGTCAGCTGTCATTCTGCTGGGCCTGCCTGTACTTGGTTTTGGGCTGAGAGTCAAGTTTACATTTGCTTTATGTATGTTCTCATTCTAGGACTATGCTGAGGGGATTTTTTAATGGTAGAAAGCAGCCCCCCTAGGGGGCTGTCCTAAACATATAGCTCTTCTAGAGGCTCTGGGTCTGTATTCCGTATCTACTCACATTCCATTGGCCAAAGTGGGTAGCACGGTCAAACCCAGTATCTGATGTATGGGAGGCACCTCTTCCCAGGGCGTTGGGGTTTAAGAGAATAAACTTTGCTGAACAATAATACAATCAAGTACAGTGAGAGACACAGTGATATCTCTGGGCAATGACAACATTCAAACCTACATTCTAGGGGTTTGCCAGCTTGCCAGCAATGTATTCTTTTTTTTTTTCCATTTATTTATTTTATTGAATTTTAGGTTTTGGGGTACATGTGAAGAACATGCAAGATTGTTGCATAGGTACACAAGTGGCAGTGTGATTTGCTGCCTTCTTCCCCATCACCTATATCTGGCATCTCTCCCCTTTCTATCTTTCCCCAACTCTCCACCCTCCACAGTCCCTCCCCTATTTCCCCCCAACTGACCCCAGTGTGTAGTGCTCCCCTCCCTGTGTCCATGTGTTCTCATTGTTCAACACCCGCCTATGAGTGAGAACATGTGGTGTTTGATCTTCTGCTCTTCTGTCAGTTTGCTGAGAATGATGGTTTCCAGGTTCATCCACGTCCCTACAAAGGACACAAACTCATCGTTTTTGATGGCTGCATAATATTTCATGGTGTATATGTGCCACATTTTCCCTGTCCAGTCTATCATCGATGGGCATTTGGGTTGGTTCCAGGTCTTTGCTATTGTAAACAGTGCTGCAATGAACATTCGTGTGCACGTGTCCTTATAGTAGAACGATTTATAATCCCTTGGATATATACCCAGTAATGGGATTGGCCAGCAATGTATTCTAAGAAGACCCTTCACCATAGCCCAAAGACCAAGCACCCAGCATGTGTAAATGTATGCCTGCTGTTCCATGTACTCACAGCTCTCTGGTGAGGCAGTACTGGATGCCAGAGCAAGCATCTGTCCTGATTTATTGGTGCCATACCAGTTATTAAGTATTTTAAGCACTACCCCCTGAATATATATAAATATAAGCTATATATTTACCCTTTTTCTAACCTGGCATGCCCCTCCCCCAGGACTGGGCAGTTTAATAGCCAGGATCTTCCATATTCACAGAGAACCCCAAAGAGGAAATGCGATAGAGCTCAGTTAGACACAGCAATCTTCTGCTGAGGTTATAGGATAAAAGGGGAAGTTCCTTTCTTTATTATTTTAATAACATTTTAAAGATATCTTTTTCAGTGCTGGACACTCTGTGGGTCCCTGGGGTGGGAATATAACATTGCATAGCAGGACCCCAGAGTCCTGGGCCAGTGACTGAAAAAGCATAATTTTTATCTCATAAAATGCCAGCATTGAGTGGGACTTTAGTGCCCTTGCAGGCCAGCTTTTCAGATAGAAGGAACATCATCTCACGCAGTTAGTGGAGTGACAGAGCTAGGACCTGATTGCAAGCTTGCTGATTTCTGGGTAAGTGCTCTCCATTGTCTTCAGAGAACACACGAAACCAATTTTGAGGGAGAATCCCTGGGCAGTGAGATGACAGGTGCTTGATGGCCTACTTGGAGGGTGGTATTATCTATCCCTGGCCAGGCGTGTATGTGCTGGGCTTCGTTGGGGCACAGAGATGGCCTGGACTCCAAATCCCTTGTCTAGAGGCTGGACTTATTTCCAGCCCCAGTGTGGGGAGGGGAGCCTAGCAGCCTTTGTAGCTGATTTAATCATGCCAAGGTGTGTGTGGGAGCCCGTGTTCCTTCTCTCTGCTTAATCCAAATCATATTAAAAACAAGATTCTCTTGGGGCCTCTGTTAATAATAAGTGGTTTATGCTGCTGCCTGGAGTGGGAGAATTTGTTTGCCTTTCATTCATTCTTGTCCTCCTCCCTCCTCCCCTCCTTCCTGCCCCTCCTCTTGCACCTGTGGATGGCAAGAGGAAAAAAACTAGAAAGATAGTTAGGATAAGGATTTATTTTTTAAGACTTCATTGCCTGGGTTTCTTTATGTCCCTCAACTTAGTTTCTAAGCCCCCTGATGAGGAAGAGGAATTTGCACATCTGGTGAGCAGTTCCTGGTGTTAAGCCCAGTGTGCACAGCTGGTTTTTCCACCTGCAGGGAGAATCTGGGTTCCCCAATCTGTGGTACAGCTCTGGAGGCTTGGTGGAAAAGAGAGCACTGGAGAAGAAGTCCTTCTCTGCCAATTTTTGTGGTTTCCACTTAGGCAAGTCAGGTCACCTGTGGGCTTCTGTTTCCTTACCTGCACAACAGGAATATAGATTTGTACTCATAAGGTGGGAGTGAGCATTAGGAGGAACTTATTCCTTCTAATGCTTAGAAAAGCAGCACTTTGAAAACTGCTTGGCAGGGAACACAAGTGGATGGGGATTATCATTGTGATTGTAAGCCCTGCCCTTTCAGAGAATATGGTTGGCTTGGTGGGGCAGTAAAGGGACCCCTCCTTCTTTCCTCATAATGGTACAGATAATGAGGGGACCTGGGGACAGGTAGCAGAAGAGTAGGACCCCAGAGGCCCATGCCAGTGACTGTGGCATCTGAGAGGTAGGACTTGTGGCTCCACTTGGGTTCAGACCCAGAGCTTCCCACTTGCCAGCCTTTCCAGCCAGAACACATTGGTAAAGCTCTGGTATGGCACCTGCTCTCTCCATGGGGCTCTCGATTAGGCTTTGTCTCTGGGAAAGGTATGGGAATGGGACACTACAAGAGCTGGGTCCTGGTGGGTGCTGTGGTCAGGTAAGGCGAGCTGTCCTGAGTATGTGATGCCAGGGACAGATCTGTCCCCAGCCTCAGCCATGGTGGTCTCTGCTTCAGAGTCATCTGCCTCCCAGATGGAATTTAAAACATGTCCTGTTTCATCCCACCCCAACAAATGAGCTCTTCATCTCTGATCCCTTTTTTTTCTCTCCTCTGGACATGACAAGGATGATTTTGGCGTCTGTGGTTGGGTGCTTCAGAACCTAGGTTTAGGAATGAGAAACTCAACGACTCCAGAATAGAAACACCAAATTCAAGTGGGTTAAACTCCAGCCCTGACATTTAATTAGAATCTTTTCCAGCTCCCACACTTGAAGAGTACTTGTTATTTCTTTTCTTTTACTCACAATACACTGTAAGCTAGGAGCATTTTCCTGAGCTCCCGAACCTCTCATCAGAAGTCAATCACTTTAGAAGCATGATAAATACTTCTGAAAGCCTGCTGAGGATTGTGGCAGATCGTGGCTCAGGAAGTGATGAGCTTCCCAAGAGACAATGAGGAGACGGATGACAGTGAGGGCAGGTGGCACACACACAAGCTCCCGATTTTTAATCTGTCCACCGTGTCCTCATATTCCTGGACAGGTCACTACCTCTCCAACTGAGTGTAGGCATTAATGAACCTCTGGACCATTTGCCTTTGAAAATAGCAAGGAGAGAGGGCAGTGGAGCTGTTGGAGATGGCCTGGGAGCTCTGTCTGCCTTGCTGGGCCATGCTGGGAGCAGAGCAGTGGAGTGGAGAGCCAGCCAGTGTGGCCAGAGAGACAGTCACACCCCCAGTCTCACACATCGATGGCCAATGCAGTGGCGGGAAGTGTGGTGAAGGATAGTGTGAAGCTGTGGCCTGGACCAGCTGGGGAGGTCATGACAGAGACCATGAGGACAGGAACATGTGAGGCAGCAGGAAGCCTGGGTGGGTGGCTTCAGCAGAGGAAACTGGGTGCTCACGCCTTGAGGCAGGGGGAGCTGGGAGTCTTGAGGAATGGAACGAAGTGTTTCTCACATCCAACCTCCTCTTTCCCCACCTCTGCCATCATCCTGCTTCTGGCCTCTGATGCAGTCTCTTGACCCCTTTCCTCAGTTCCTTCTAACCCATATTACAGGTTGCTGCCAGGTTAATTGGCATAAAATATAGCTCTGATTGTAACACTCGTCCAGATGCAGCTGTGTTTCCCAACGGCCCCCTGAAAGAAGGCCTTGTGTGCTGTGACCCTGTTGTTCCCATGTTTCCCACCATTTTCCTGTGTGTGGCCTCAATTTTAGCCACACCAGGCATTCACCCTCCTGCAAACATGCCCTGGGTTTTGCTACTTTGGCACCTATGCTCTTGTCTGAAATCACCCTGCTTTTCCTTAGCCTCCTTTGGTATAAGCACTGAAGCCCTCGAGTCTGGAGCTCAGAAGAATGAGCTGGGCTAGGGGCATACATTTGGAGACATAGCATAGAGATGGGATGTCAAGCTGGGGGAATGAAGGAGATGCCCTTGCGATTCAGTGTGTGTTGATTAGAGATGAAGACCAAGGATAGAGCCCTGGATTCTCCAGCTAGGACTTGATCTCTCAGCAGCCTTCCCTGTGCAGGGCTCTCTAACCTTCCATCTAGAATTCAAAGTCCAAGGAGAGAACCCTGAGTTTCTCCAGGCAGGACCACCCTGCCACCTTCTGGGGGATATCTTGATGCCTAAGCTGGTGACTCCAAGCTAGAGTGAAGCTCTACTTTGGGTAGTGGTGAGGGAAACCAACCTCTTCTTCAGCCAACAGAATTTTGTGTTACATATTCTGAAAGTCAATAACTCAAGTAACAAATATTTATAATGTTTTATTCTCCAAATGTCAAACTCTCTCTTTGTTTTTCTGAACAAATACCGGGACCCTCTTTCTCTTCAAATTTCTCTGTCTCTTATCCATTTATGAATTTCCTTTCAGCTCTATTCTTTACTTTGTATCCAAGACTTCCCTGTGTTTTAAACATGTAGAATTGAGTCTCTTTCCAAAGATATGTTTTTCATTGTTTACTATCATACAGGTGTACCAAATGCATATTAGCCATCTTTTGGAGATTGTTTACCGGGAGCACAAGGCCTGACTCCCCTGTTGAGCCCAAAGCAATAACTGAAAAAGTACATATGTGGGGAATCTTAAGTTGTCCCCGTAGGCAAAAGGGAACTCATGCGATTGACGTAAGAACTAAGGCTTAGTTCCTGGTCTCAGGCTGGCAGTCAGTCCCACTCATTTCTCTCTGCATGTGAATCTTCAGTAAATGATAAAACAACAACAACAACAAACAAATAGACAAAGGCATTTCAAAACTCTGAATCTTTTTCCATGACAGTTAATTAGGGCAGCCTTTAGGGTTCCCCTGCCACTGTGCCCTTTCCCAGTAACTCCCTGGGGACAGTCAGGAGAGCGGTCATTTGGTACCTTTGTATACAAAAACCTTGTACTTGGGTAAAATGTGTTTTATATTTTAGAAATTCCAGGAATATTCTATATTCCTCTGACAAGACTGCAGTCTTCATCAGAGAATGGGCTGTCAAGAGGTGCTGTGGCTTTTAGAGCTTAATGAGTACATTTAAATGTTGGATGCAAATTAGGCATAATATTAATGCTAGCTTCAAAGAGCAAAGAAGATAGTTAAACAGCTGTGAGGCTTTCTTCTGACTAGACAAGCCTAGGAGTTGCATTGCCAACACAGAGAGATAATGTGGTAGCTTTCTGATGGCTTCTGCCAAGACTCATGAAAGTAAAAACATGATGTAAGAAGAAAGTAGCTGTTCTTCATGTGGATCTGGGTAAACAACTGGAATCTGTCTATCCAAAAACTCACCTGCTCTCTGCAGTTCTCTGCCTTCCTCAGGCTGGTGAGACAGTGTGTGGTGGCCACAGTGTGAATTCTCTATGGACATGTCAGGAAGGGCATGCTCCAGCTCCCACCTGCCTGCAATAATCCCACTCATCAGACAGCACTCCGGAGGTGCCAAATTCTATTAGCCACAGACAGCAATATTTCCATATTTGCCCCTCTAATCACCTCCCTCCTGCAAGTAGATTAATTAAAATGCACATGCAAATACATTAGCTACAAACCCAGTGTCCCTCTTCACATGCAGATGCAATCAATAGATACCAAGATGATTTGCATAATGGAAAAAGCAAAAGGAGTCGTTCATAATGCAGCTTTTGGGGTGAAACTAGAAAACCTTGTGTGCATCCTGTGTAATCTAAGCCTGTCTAGGAGTCTGGCGCAGCATGTGTTCTCTTATGCGTCTAGGTAAACAATTGCTCTACGATCTGAGACATTTCTCCCAGGAAGTCCTCCTTGCTCCACTGTCCGCTCCCTTACTGGCCTCCTCAGTGCATAGCCTCAGGTCAAAGCTGGGCCACTGTTTTGCATTTGTCCACACTTTTCATTCAGAGTGCCTTGTAAGCTGGAGGCCAGAAAAATGCCACTGTCCTCCCAAGCCCTGCCCATGCTTAATAGCTTAATTCTGAGGCCATGTAACCACACCCTCTCATTGTTCAGCTGGGGACACTGAGACTCTCAGTGGACAGATGAATTGTGTAAGGCTATACCGAACAAGTGGTAAAGCTGGACCTAGAATGAAGCCAGCCCTGTGGGAGTGCCCAGAGCTGGCTGTGAGGTAGTGATCAGAGACTGCTTTCTTCCCTCAGGCTATCATTATTATGCTGTATCACTTAGATTCAAGGTACTGTTATTAAACAACTCAAAGTACAAACTCAATTGCTATTTACCACATGAGGGCTGGAGAATTCCACAGCCTAGAGAATCTCTATAGATTCTCTAGATCAAAGATTGCCAGCATTTTTTTTTTTATAAGAATCCTTTTTAGATAAAGAATATTTTGAGTCTTTTCTTAACACAATGCAATTGTATAAAAGTATGTATTAAGAAGATAGAAAATGACAGAAAGTACTATGATTCTAGTAGCAGTACATACATTTCAAACACAGCTTGTACATTGGCTAACATATTTTTTCAGTCCACAGGCAAAGTTTGAAAAGCCCATGGATTTGTGGATTCTTCAATGACTCTACTGTGCCCAGGAGTCTATGTCTTAGAGTGGCTAGGGTAGAGAGAGCTTTGTCTTGGAGTCTAAAGTCTCTGGAATAGAACCTGTTGTTGGGTTTCTTCAGGAGGAAAAGACAAATGGTAACCAGCTGTTAAAATAAAAACTTTAGACAAAATAAATTTAACAATTTATTTGAGCATTAAAGGATTCATGTATCAGGCAGCATTCAAAACTGAATGAGGGTCAAATAACTCTGCTTCAGTGTCATGGCAGTGAGCTTTTATAAGCCGAACGTGGAAATAAAGTAAAGAAGTGAGTTGAATGGTTACAACAGCATTTGCCTTACTTGGGTATGGTCCAATGGAAGATCCCTAGTTATATAACCAATTGGTTGGCTGTCTGTGATTGGCTGAAGCTCAATTCAAAATTAGTTACAAGGAAGGCCTCTAAGTTAAGTTTTAGTTTGCTTGTAACAAGGTTCTGGGCACAGAAACAACCCCATGCTAATGGCTTCCTGCCTGTTTTGCTTTAACACAGTCAAACCAGTTTTTCTTCCAGTCATTCTAAAACTGTCTGTAGTTGAGTCTTTCGGGAGATGGTTGAAGGGAGGATTTCCAAAACATCAAGTTATGTCTGAGAAGAATGTGAATCTGGGTCCCAGAGCACAAGGCTAGTGGCCAATAATAGTAATAATAGCAATGGTAATCTACCATTTGTTAAGTAGCTACTTAACATTTGTTAAGTGCGAAAGAAGGAACTCTGCAAAGGGAGATGAGATATAGAGATAATGCATCTCCCTCCAGCAAAACCCAGGATCTCAGGCATACAGCCTCTGCACTGAGTCGTGTTTTAAGAAACAAATTCTAACAGCCACAAGTAATTAAGCAGGAGTTCCAATCTTTATCATCATCTCTCAAAGAACATTAAAATGATTGCAGTTCAGCCTCGCAGTCGATCTCTCAATGTTGCCTTTCCTCGTTTGGTCTCCCACACTCTGCAGCCTACTTCAGAATCTCTTACTTGGCAGTTACTGCACAATGCTCCCTGGCATTTAGCTTTAGTGATTTTGCTGCTGTTTTGTTTTCTCCCTTGCAGCTCCTGTCTCTGAGATCTTCTTTGCCAGGTGGACAGACTTAAAGCTTTGCCATTACCTTTAGTTTCTCCTCTGCTTGCCAATTACGTGGCTGTCCATACCAAGGGGCAGTCCTGGGGGCTGACTCAATAGGAAAGAACCTTTGTACCAGGGTGGCTGAGTAGTTAAAGGCATTAGACTTAAGATTCAATGGACATATGCCCATGTGGGTTTGAACCCCACTGCTGGTAGCTTCAGAATTTTCTCTTAACGTATTTTGGCCAGGCACAGTGTCTCATGCCTGTAATCCCAGCACTTTGGGAGGCTAAGGTGGGCGGATCACCTGAGATCAGGAGTTTGAGATCAGCCTGGCCAACATGGTGAAACCTTGTCTCTAATAAAAATACAAAAATTAGCCAGGTGTAGTGTCAGGCACCTGTAATCCCCTCCTCAGCTACTTGGGAGGCTGAGGCAGGAGAATCACTTGAACCCAGGAGGTGGAGGTTGCAGTGAGCTGAGACTGCACCATTGCACTCCAGCCTGGGCAACAAAAGCAAAACCTTCATCTCAAAAAAAAAAAAAAAAAAAAAGGCAAGAACGCTGTCTCTCTCCCTTCTGCCTCTGTCCTGCTTCTCTCTCTCCCTTCATCCTTCCTAACTGGTACCATAGAAAAACAGACAATGGGGCAGAGATAGAATGCTCCTGAAAGACCGGGGTGAGGAAAAACTGAGCAAAATTCTTTAGACAGGGTGTGATGAGATTGAGGCAGGTGGAGAAAGTTGGAAGGAGGCTAGCAATGACACATTTGCACATTGATAAGTCCAGTTCCATTGCATACATTTTGTGATTTAACAATCATAGTAACCCTTTGAGGCAGTGGATTTAACTTCATGTTTCAAATGAGGAGAGGAGGTTAACTAGGTCAGTAAGAAGGTAAGATGACAAAGCAAAAAGGTGCTGCATTGGCACTCAGAGAATTTCCCAGCTTTTCTCCTTAAGTTTTGGTAGTGTTTTGATCCCAAGAGTCCTGTTCCTAACAATTCTGTGGCTCCCTGGTGTGGTCTTGGATGTTTTGTGAGTATTTCCTGACCGTTTCCTCAGTCCAAATCAATTTTTATTCCAGGCTTTCAGTCTGCCTAGAACACTACGGATTCAGGCTATGGTATGGTTGCTTTGGAGAGAAAATATCATTTTTCTTTAGGTGTTCTGTATACATTCTGGCCACACTAGCCTATTCTTCGTTCTCAAATGTGACTTTATTGTGCTGGCCCTTCTGCCTTTGAAAGTGCTTCACAGCTCTGCAAGCTGCCTCCCGCCCATAGCTTTGCCAGGCAGCACTGGACTGGTAAGGTTGGTCCTGCTGCTGATTCCACATGGGAAGAATGAGAAGTGAATTCCTGTTCTGGGTTAAATTGTGTCTCCTCACAGTTCATATGTTAAAATCCTAACCGTTGGTGCCATAGAACGTGACTGTATTTGGTTGGAGATGTGGTCTTTAAAGAGGTCATTAAGTTAAAATGAGGTCACTAGTGTGGGCACTAATCAAATACAACTGGTGGCCTTGTAATAAGAGGAGATTAGGACACAGACACACACCAAAGGGTGACCATGTGAGGACACGGTGAGAATTCAGTCACCTGCAACCCAAGGAGAAGGCCTCAGGAGAAACCAACTCTGCTGGGACTTTGACCTTGCCCTTCTAGCTTTCTCAACTGTGAGAAAATAACTTTGTTGTTGATGCCACCCAGTCTGTGGCATTTCATTATGGCAGCCCTTGCAAACCAATACAGTGCTCTTCTTTAGATTTGTCAGAGGCCCCTATTCTAGAATCAATTCCATGGAGCTATAAAATAGCCTAGAAGATCCCCAGGCCCTGTCTATATGCCCCTCAGAGAGGCTGCTGAGCAGTCCACCCCAAGTCTAGGGAACTTTCTGGAGATTATTCTCCTCTAGACTACAACAGTACATCTGAGGAAGTTTAGCTAGGAGGCAGCTTCCAAGTCTGCAAAGGATGCTTGGAAGGAGTGAGTGTAGGGAAGATCCCAAAGACCAACTGAAGTAGAGCCCACAGACCCCAGCCTCAGCATCCCCTTAGTGTGTTACAAATGCGAGATCTCAGGTCCTACCCCGGATAGACTGAGTCAGAATCTTAATTTTAACAAGAGCTTCAGGTGATCAGGATGCACATTAAAATTTGAGAAACACTGACTTTGATCCATGGGCCCTTGCATCTGATAATAGCTCACATTGTAACTGATCTGTGTATCTCCTGCAAATCCTCTGCATGGCTGGAGACTCCAACTGTTTTGCTTCAGGGTGGCCCAGGCCAGAGGAACTAAGGCAGTGGTGCTTAACCTTGGATACGCATTGAGATCACCTGGGGGAACTTAAGACCCACCCCCCCCCCCCCGCCCACTGCCCCCAATGTGGAGGTTGCAATCAAGGCCAAATAAATGGGAAACTCTGCAGGATAGGGGTGGGGGAAACCTAGCCATATATATATATATATATATGTATATGGCCCAGGCTGGAGTGCAGTGGCACAATCTTGGCTGACTGCAACCTCCACCTCCCAAGTTTAGGCAATTCTCCTGCCTCAGCCTCCTGAGTAACTGGGATTACAGGTCTGCGCCACCACACCCAGCTAATTTTTGTATTTGTATAGAGATGGGGTTTCACCATGTTGGTCAAGCTGGTCTCAAACTCCTGACCTCGTGATCCGCCTGTCTTGCCCTCCCAAAGTGCTAGGATTACAGGCATGAGCCACCACGCCCAGCCATCAATATATGTATATATATATATATATATTTTTTGAGACAGAGTTTCGCTCTTGTTACCCAGGCTGGAGTGCAATGGCGCGATCTCAGCTCACCGCAACATCCGCCTCCTGGGTTCAGGCAATTCTCCTGCCCCAGCCTCCTGAGTCGCTGGGATTACAGGCACGCACCACCATGCCCAGCTAATTTTTTGTATTTTTAGTAGAGACGGGGTTTCACCATGTTGACCAGGATGGTCTCGATCTCTTGACCTCGTGATCCACCCGCCTCGGCCTCCCACAGTGCTGGGATTACAGGCTTGAGCCACCGCGCCCGGCTGCCATCAATATATTTTTTAAGGCTTCTCAAATGATTTCAATTTGTGGACACATTTGAGAATGTATTAGTTATCTATTGCTTCATACAAACAGCCCCCAAATTTAGTGGCTTAAAACAATAGCTATTTATCTAGCTCATGTTCCTATAGGATAGTACTTGGTGCTGGGATCTGCTAGGTGGTTCCTCTGGTTGCTGCTGAGAGAGTGGGAAGGAGGGAAAGAGAGAACAAGTGTGGGGAAAAGCAGGATTTCTTGAGATCTAGGCTCAGAACTGATACTGTTCTTCTCCCTCCATTATCTACTGGCTACAGCAAGTCATAAGACCAGCCCAGAGTCAAAGGGTGCAGAGAGATTTCCCCTCTTAACAGGAATTTCTTGCGTCACCTTACAAAAGGCACGGGTACAGGTAGGAGTGGAGAGCTGTGGCCATTTTTGCAGCTCAGCACATTGGAAGGACGACAACAACTCCCTCCTTGACCAAACTTGAGTCAGGCTCCCTGAGCCCGCTTTTTGTCTAGGCTTCATCCTTAGCCCCATCTCTGGCCTGGTGATGTCAGTTTTAGCAAGAATCCTGCTAAGCCAGCTTACTGAGAATCCCTGCCTCCTTATGGCCAATCAAGTTTCCCCTCCCCTCTACCCTTGATACATGATAGAGTTTCTCTTAGTGATTTTCCATGCTGTCTCTCACCCAGCCTGTTGGCTAGAAATCTTCAGCGGTTCCTGTTGTATTTGGAGTTGATTTAACTTCTCTCTCCTATTGCAGTATTCTTGACCCTTATTGTAATAGTCTTGAATAAAGTCTTCCTTGCCATTTTAAAAAAGCATCCAATACAATTTCTCTCTAACGGGACCACTGAGGTTGGGCAATGTCTTCTGCTCTCACGTTCCCCTCAGCCTCCTCACACAATGGCTCTGAAATGGCCTGAGCCCTCTCCAGCTATTACTGGGACTGTGGAGGCTGAAGTGGCCTTTCTGAGGAAAATAGGCTAAGGCAGTTTACTGAACAGAGTGTCCTAGTGGTTTGTGTTTAAATCCCAGAGGTCTATTTGTGATCTCAAACAAAAAGAGTGTTCTCTAGACCTCGCTGAAACTGAAATCTCTCATTTTATGAATGAGGGTAATAATACCTTCCTAGCAGGGTTGCAAAACTTAAATAAAATATCTGAAAACTTCTAGATCACAGTTGTTCAGTCAATTTTTGTTTTTGTTTTTTTTTTTTTGTTCAGTCAAAATTCAGTTTTCCTTCCTTATAGCAAAGTCTTACTAATTAGAATTAACCAGGGCAAAGGCCGGTCTGAATGAACAAAAAGTCTAACTATAGAATTTCTCATCTGGCCCCAGAGTAGATGTAATCTCTCAACCCTAGGGTAACCACATTAAATATTCTCTGCTAGGGGGAGGACCTTGGAGGCCTGCAAGAACAAACAGCATGTCAACAATTGGTGGTAAATAATGTAATTGTCCGAATGTGGTCCCTTCTCCCTTTGATCCTGTGTGCATATTGCCTATTATCACTATACAAGGGAGGCTTTTAACACGTTTAGTGAAATGGGGATATTTTTGCAATCCCCTTTGCCCATGAGTAACATTAACAACCATAATAATGGCAGCTGTCATTCACTGAGAGCTTACTATATGCCAGGCTCTTTACATATGTCACCTCCTTTAGTGCTTAACTCAACCGCAGGATATGGGAATTACCCGTCTTTCCTAGATGAGGAAACTCAGGCTCAGAAAAGTTAAATAAGCTCCAGAAGAGTAGAATGCCAACCCAGGCATCCGTCTGACTTCTATCACCTCTCCTGGGTGGTTCTAGGGCACCTTTCATTTGAACCTCTTTCTGAACTCACAATATGGCTAACCCAGGGCCCCCAAATGAATACTTTCTCTAAGGTCATGGCTGGAGATAGTGATAGCCTGCTGTCAGCAGCCTCTTGTGTGCAGAAGAGATGGATATTTTACCATAAAGGTCTTTTTCCATCAGGAGGAACATAGGTTTTTGAAAGAGTTCCTAGATCTGCCCATTGGGGTCTTTGCAATACTCTCAAGGGACCTGTCATTATGAGGTAGGAGATGGAACTCGACCCTGAAGGCAGGGCTCGAACACCGGACACTGGATCAAGTTGAGGAGTAGCTACAACAAGGACAGGGTGGAAGCAGCTTTCCATAAGACACACCCACCAGTGTGCTGTGTCAGTTTACCGCTGCCATGGCAACACCCGGGAGTTACTGCCTTTTTCCATGCAATGACCTGGTGATCCAGGAGTTACTACCTTTTCCCTAGACATTCATACATAAATCACCCTCTACTCTACATGTAATTAAAAATGGGTATAAATATGACTGCAAAACTTCCCTGAGTTTCTACCCTCAGCACACCGCCTGTGGGGTAGCCCTGCTCTGCTGGAGCAGTCATGGGGTGGTAACACACTGCTGCTTCAATAAAGCTGTTTTCTTCTACCCTACTATGGGCTTGCCCTTGAGTTCTTTCCTGGGGGAAGCCAAGAACCCCAGCAGGCCAAGCCCTACTTAGGGGCTCACCTGTCTTGCATCAGTTGTAAGCCCCAGGATACCTTCTCTCTGCCAGCCATGGTAGCTCCTGTCTCTGTCTCAACTTCTGCTCTTGGTGCTGTTAATGCCTCTTAGCTGAGAAAGATTTCCAATAAACCAGATCTGACATTTTGAAAGTCTGAAGTTGGTAATTGGGCCTTTGTTCTGCCAGGATCAGGCTGTGCTGAGGTGCACTTCTCAGCTTGATTCTTTCTTCCTAAACACCAGGCTCCTCCGAGAGGGCTGGGCCTGCTGATAATTTGCATCCAAAGCCAACTCAGGGTAGGAGGCCTGCAGGAACCAGAAACTACAGAGAGGGCTGCTTCTAGGATGCTACCCTTGAGGGGGTTGGGGGGCCATAGTGGAATGCTCAAAACTGAGGTTCCTAACTGGGGTCCATGGCCTCACTAGGGAAGGGGTACATGGATGGGCTTCAGAAGGTTCCTGAGCCTCCTGAAATTGTATGTAAAAGTTTTCCATTGAATTTTTCAGTGGAGAGAGTCTGAAATTTTCATCTGATTCTTAATAACACTGAGAACCCTAAAGAACTCAAGAATCACTAGTTTAAAAATCAGGGATTGGGGAATTGGGAAGAGCTAGAGGCAACAGGAGTGTCGATTCTGGAGGAGAACAAGAAGATGAAATGGATCTGGAGTAACTCTCATGTTTTGCTTTGGCAGTAGGACTGTTTACGAGCAATGCTGGTGTTCCATGTACTTAATCTGCACTGTTTCACTCAACCCTCATAACAGCCCTTTGAAGTAGACATTGCATTCTCATTATTCAGGCAAGGAAATAGGGTGCGTAGGGAGGTTAGACGACTTGCCTAAAGTCACACAGCTGAGAATGGTGGAGTTTGGATTCAAATATGGTTTTATCTACCTTCAGAGGATAAATAAGATATGCAGGACGAGAAGCTAATTACAAGAAGCAGGGAGAAACTTTCTCCACACATTTGACTATATGCTGAGATAGTAATGAAGGCATATAAAGTTTACTCCTAGAGAGATTTTATTTTATTATTTTATTTTATTTTTCTTTGAGACAGAGTCTCACTCTGTCGCCCAGGCTGGAGTGCAGTGGAGCTATCTCAGCTCACTGCAACCCACACCTCCCAGGCTCAAGTGATCTTCCTACCTCATCCTCCTGAGTAGCTGAAATTATAGGTGTGTGCCACCATGCCGAGCTAAATTTTTGTATTTTCTTTTTTTAGTAGAGATGGGGTTCTGCCATGTTGACCAGGCTGGTCTCGAATACCTGATCTCAAGTGATCTGCCTGCTTCGGCCTCCCAAAGTGCTGGGATTACAGGCATAAGCCACTGTGCCCACCTACTCCTAGAGATTTTAAGTACTTTCATTTTATAGCTCTCAATATAGTTTATAGTACCATGTAAATTACTGTATTCAGGTCTTCCTAACACCCTGTCAAATGTATAAGGTAGATGTTATTTCCCGCGTTCTGAAGTGACGCAGACTTCCCAGTATACTGCAAGGAGGAAGCAGTAGCTTCCCTGAGCTTGACATGGCCGGCTTCCTGCTGCCCAGCCTGAGATGCAGCTGCTGAGCTACGATTGGCTGGAGGCGGGAGGCTGGACCTGAGGGCCTCTGGAAATCCCATCTGGCTCAAGAGAGCCATCATTTAAAACCTGGTTTCAGTCCTGGGGGAGTCTTAGCCATCAGTAATGTCTGTTGTTTCGAGTTTTCCTCCTGAAGTCCTTTCTTTCTGCAAGGAAAAAAAAGGAGAATTTCATGAAAAAAAAAGTAAGAAAACTTTTTTGTTAACACTCAAGGTATCATAAGGATACAGTCAGACCCAACATCAAAGAGACACAGATGGTGGTGACTAACATGAGCCAACATAAGCCAAGAGTACCAGCACCCAGTGCACAAACCTCCAAGACAGGCCCAACAAGTTCAATGCAGCTCTGGTTTGGGAGGTTTTAGGAGCAAGCAGCTGTTTTATTTTTAACCAGTGACTTATGGAAAAGGTTGAGTTGCAGTTTGCGTGTGTGTTGGGGGTGGGGGATAGTGTAGGGGGACAGACCAAGGCCCTAGGGGAAGTGAGCAGGCAGCATTGTTGTCTGGGGTAAATACCTGGGGTTCATCATTTGGCACCAAGAAGATTAAGGACATGGACACACGTGGATGGATTAAGGAGCAGAAAGTTGAATAGGCAGAAGAAAGGAGAGAGGGGGCATCTGAGCATCTGAAAGGAAAAAGCTGGCCTGTGGCACACCGCAGCAGATTTTATAGGCAGGCTTGAGGAGGTGGTATCTGATTTACATGGGGCCCGCAGATTGGTTCAACAAGGTGTGACATTTACATAGCACAGGGCAGAGGGGGTGGGGGGAAAGGCTGGTAACCCCACCCTAATCTTATTATGCAAATGAGCTTTCCACTTGGCCAGGCCATCTTACCTGCTCCTTACTGCACATGTGGCTGGCAAAGAGAAGGGAAGATGGAGCTGCCGTTTTGATCATGCCTAGTCCCTGGTAGCCTTTTCCTACTGGCACCACTGCTGGCATTCACCCATGCAAGCTTCCAGCTTCCCTTTCTATGTCTGCAGCTTGATTTTACAGGCTGCTCTTTGTTAGAAAATAAAATGATTTTGGGGCTGCTTTTCATTAAAAGGAAAACCGTAGTGAGGACTTCCTTACCCTCACTATCTGCCTAAATAATTTCTTTTTAACTCCTATATTGAAGGCAGCACCCACTCTCAGAATTGCTCCAGGTCAGGGTCAGCCTTGAGAGTGGTGCCTCCTTACATTTTTCATCCTCTAAGCCTCACTCACGGCCAGCTGGGCCTGGGCCTGAACAATGGGGCTGGGCCTTCTAATTAAAGGCGTTTAAAGTCCCTGTCTCTTAGCTCATGACAGTCAATGAACAGAATGCTCATTTAAATACTCTCTTCTCTCTAAAAGGAACAGTTGGGGTGCTCTGGGTGCATATGGAGTGAGCATATGTAGGGGTCTGTCCTTCAGCTAAACACTACTCCACACTCTGATGGGTGTGAACTCCCCCCAGTGGGTGGAACTGTTCCTATGATTAGTCATATTTGGTTTAATTTCTACTCCTAATGGATTACTGGTTGAAGAGAGGATGTATAAGGAACACTCGTGTTGAAATTAAAAAAGACAGTAAGAGTTGTTTGCCTCACAATCACCTTGATCATATCAGCAAGCTGCATGTAGCTACTCAAAATTCTGATATAGCATTTCAAGGTGTCTCTAGTACTTCAAAACCAATATTAAAAAAGAAAAAGTGAATTTCATTTTGGTTTTTCATTTATCGGGAATAAATATTATGCATGAAGGTTTTGTTTGCAGATGAGATGCTTGAAAGTAGAAGGCTGAAATCTTCTCTTTTATCTTCTGTAGAAATAAAATATGACATATTTTAAGAAAAAAGACTAGTTCATTTTTTAAAGTGCAAAGTTTAATAATTTCAAGCATCCGGTCATCAAAGCAGTTTTTGATGCTGTAATATGTAGTCAAAATTTAATCTGCATTTTAGTATGTATTCCAGCCCCAAACCAAACGATTTAGACTGAGATGGGGTTTTACCTTTCTAAGGGAATTTCTGAGTCATCCTTCTGTGAAATGATGAGCTGTGCAGGTGTGAAAGAAAGAGTCTAAGCTTGGGAGCCGGAGAGAACTGACTTGGGAATCTTCCGGCCATGCCACACCACAGGGATCCCCCCGGACCACACCAGTCCTTCAGCTCTTGCAGCTTCAGTTTCCACATCTGCAACAAACAGCCTGCGAAGCTTGAGTGCACATGTCATGTGCTTACTAGATGTGGTCTCTGCATGGATGGCAAGTTTTTGTCATTTGTGTTTGGGCTCCATTCTTCCTTGACAACCAATTTAATTGCCACTCCTTCACCCACCCCCACGCCCCAAACTGCCTCCTGCCACATTTCCTGTTTTCCTTATGGTTACAACACTATTGCTGCCTGACAGTATCTTATTCATTTACTTATTTTATTTATTTATGTTTTTTGAGACAGGGTCTTGCTTTGTCACCCAAGCTGGAATGCAATGGCACGATTTTAGCTCACTGCATCCTCTGTATCCCAGGCTCAAATTATCCTCCTGCCTAAGCATCCCAAGTAGCTGGGACTATAGACATGCGCCACCAGGCCAGGCTAATCTTTGTATTTTTTGTATACACGTGATTTTGCCGTGTTGCCCAGGCTGGTCTCGAACTCCTGGACTCTAGAGATCTGCCTGCCTTAGCCTTTCAAAGCACTGAGATTATAGGTGTGAGCCAGTGCACCTGGTCCCTCATTCATTTGTCTGTTTATTTATTTATTTGTTTGTTTTACTGTCTACTGCCCTTGCTGGAATTTGAGTTCTCAGGAATCTCACCCAAAACACCTCTTTTTCTTTATTTTCTTTTGCCATTGCCTCTCTTGTGTTGAGAATAGCCTCGATCTAATACATGCTTGTTAAAGCTTCATTGAATGATTGTTGAATGATTTTCTCTATTTCTCTTTCACAACTGGCTGTGACAGTCATTTTATCTGTTCATGTCTTTGTTACTTCATTTGTCACAGAATCACGTTGTTCTAGATCAGCAGTCAGCAAACTATACACAGCCCATGGGTGGAATCTGGTCCACCACATGTTTTTGTGTATAAAGTTTTATTGAAACACAGCCACATTCACTTGGTTACATGTTGCTGCAGCTGCTTTTGCACTCCAACTATAGGGTTGAGTAGTTATGGAGATGATATAGCTTGAAAACCTAAAATATTTACTACCTGCCACTTTGCAGAAATGTATGCTAATTCTTGGTCTGGTTGAGCTCTGAGATGTTTATACTCCTGATACTTTTAATTGTCTCTGAAATACTCACAACATAATGTTTACTGCTTTGTGTGATATCAAACAGCTAATTGATTTTCTGGAACTTTGAAGTTTTGTTCTAGGCCATGAATTGACTTTGTTTGGTTTTGAACTTTACATTAATGGTTCATTCATTGCTCCATTACTTTCCAGTCTTCTTCCAAAAAGGACTTAAAGTCTAAATACTATAATTGCTGTCACCTTGAGATTTGCTTTAACTTTTTTTTTCTGCCACCAGAAACTTCAATTCTAGGTTGGAATTGCCTTTGTACTGTACTTAGAGTGTTCTTGGCTTTGAAATCAATAAGTGTTTCTAGCTGGTGTTGCCCCAATTGCAATGTCACAAAACATCATCTGAGAACTGGAGGTGGAGAAGGAGGGTGCAGGTTCCTTATTTCTCCAAGGAGTCTCTTCCCTTTTTAAGCTCCCCTCCCACACAGTTTCACAAAGGACTGTGTTTCAGAAGAGAGGCTGTGTGGTATGATAGAAAGAACACCAGGTTTGGCATTAGAGAGGTTTTGGTTCACATTCTATATTTGCCACTTACTAGTTACATGATTTGGGACGAGTAATATAAACTTTCTATGCCTCAGTTTCCTCATCTGTAAAGTGGAGATAGATTGACTGACAACTCATAAAGGAGAGTGAATAAGTAGTCATTCGCTAGATATTATCTGAGCACCTGTGATGTAGATACCTGGCATTATTCTAGACAGAATACACGCATCCCTGCTTTCACGGAGCTTATGTTCTGGGAGCAGGAAGGTGTTGGCAAATGAGCAAACAAATATTTAATATAATGATGAATGCAATGAAGAAAAATAAAGCAAAGTAAAGGGATGAAGGGTAATGGAAGGGGGTTATTTAATGCAATGGGATGGTCAGGGAAGCCTGCTTTAAGGAGGTGACATTTCAGAAGAGACTTGAAGAAAGAGGGAAGAGACGTAGGAATCTCTGGGGGAACAAATCTGGAACGTCAGAGAGGCAGAATGTGCAAAGGCCCTGAAGCCAGAACATGCGTGGGACGTTCAAAGAGGACACATAGGCCAGAGTGACTGGAGCTAAGGGAGCGGGTAGGATGCAAGGCTGGAGGAACAGCCAGGGTTGGGGCTGTGAAGAGAACCCAGGATTTTGTTCTACAGGTAGTGGGACGCCAGTGGAGAGCTTTGAGTGGGGATGTAACAGGATCTGATGTATGCTTTAAAACAATTCCAGGGCCAGACATGGTGGCTCATGCCTACAATCCTAACACTTTGGGAGGCCAAGGCAGGGAGAACACTTAAGCCTAGGAGTTCAAGGCCAGCCTGGTCAACATAGCAAGACCCCATCTCTACAAAAAATTGAAAAAGTATCCAGGCATGGTGGTATGCATCTATAGTCCCAGGTACTTGGGAGGCTGAGGCAGGAAAATCCAGTGAGCTCAGGAGTTAGAAGCTGCAGTGAACTTTGATCACACCATTGCACTCCAGTCTGGGTGACAGAGTGAGACCTTGTCTCTAATTTAAAAAAGAAAGAAAGAAAAAGAAAAGAAACTCTGGCTGTTATGTGTAAACTGTAAACTAAAATTTTAAAGATGGCTGTTATATTTTTTTGCCTTTGGTAGACTCACAATAAATAATACATACCCCAGGCCCATTTAGAGAGAATTACCTGGTGCTGTAGCAATTCAGTTTGACAGTAGTTGTGAAAATGGCCTCATTGCTGAAAGGTGGCAGAGAGAGAAACCTTCAAATGATCTCCGTCCTAATAGGTTCAGGCCTCAGGTGCAGGCCAGTCCTGTCTGGATGCAGGGGATGGAACCTTGACCTCCGGCCAGTGCTCTATCTTCCACGGCTGATGAGACTATCCAGCCTTCCCCTTGTCAGCCTTTAGTGGCAATTAGAGGCACTCAGGTTGGGCTGGACTACATTTGTCAC
The DNA here is from genome assembly GCF_009761245.1 of Sapajus apella. Classification (NCBI taxonomy): domain Eukaryota; kingdom Metazoa; phylum Chordata; class Mammalia; order Primates; family Cebidae; genus Sapajus; species Sapajus apella. The sequence continues at coordinate 21,550,293 of NW_022436956.1, forward strand.
ATTTGAAATTGGATCACAGAAAGGAGAGGTGATTACAAGTACTTTAGAAGGATCAAACACCATTAAGCCTCCGAGATCTGCCGCCTGGAAAGCCCTGGGCCCAGCCTGCTGAGAGTGGGAGGGAAGATCTCTAAGGAAGGGCTAAGGGCATGACGAAGCAGTGTGTGGGATTACAATAATTGTGTGAGCTTAAAAAATCAGGACTCAGAGTGGGAACCAGCTGCCCTGTGCCCTCAATTATGCCAGCACCTAAGGGGGATTGTGGGGTGGGGATAGTGTTACTATCTGGCTACAAGTTCACTCCAGCCTGCTGTGGGGTCAGTTCAGCCCAGGTCCAGGAGGAGTCACTTCTCCCTCCTACCTGAGAGGACCACGTGCTCAGCCTCTCCTTGCCTCTGTGTAGAGATCATGGCTACATCTGGCTTCAGAGTGCCTGTGGGTGGCTAGTTGGCTGTCTTCTGCCCTTGAAGTCCCTGCTGAGATCAGGTGGGTAGCAGTTCCAGTAGGGTGACCAACTGTCCTGGTTTGCCTGGGACAGATTTCCCTGGGTGTGAGGCTTTCAGTGCTAAAACTGGGAAAGTCCTAGGCAAACCAAGCAAGTTAGTCACCCTTGGGGGCTGCCTAGACTGAGAGCTCATTGACAGTGGGAGCTGGGTGATGTTTTTAAAACCACAGATAGAATTACATGCCTTACAATTCATTCATTTCAAGGATGTAATTCAGTAGTCTTTAGTATATTCAGAGTTGTGAAACCATCATTACAACCAATTTTAGAATATCTTCATCTTTCCCAAAAGGAATTCCATTCTCTTTAGCAGTCACTCCCCGTTGCTTACCTATAATCCTCCTGCCCCCTCCCCAGACCTGGGGCACCCTTAATCTTTGTATCTTTATAGATTTGACTATTTTGGATATTTCATATAGATGGAATCACTTGATATGTAGCCTTTTATGACTAGCTTCTTCCCACTTAATGTAATGTTTGCAAGGTATTTTCACTTCCTAACATATATCAATACTTCATTCCTTTTCATTGCTGAATAACATTCCATTGTATCGATGCACTGCATTGATTGATCCATTCATCAGTTGTTGGATATTGGCATGGTTACTACTTTTTCTTATTGGGAACAATGCTGCTATAACTTTCATGTGCAAGTGTTTGTGTGGACATGCATGTTCATTTTTTTTTTTTTTTGGATAGCTAGGAGTGAAATTGCTGGGTTATATGATACCTCTGTGTTTAATTGTGTGAGGAACTACGAGACCATTTCCCAGAGCGACTGAAGTGCCATTTTACATTCTCACTGTCAGTGTCCCAGGTTCTCCTCACCCTCACCAACACAGGTTATTCTCTGTCACTGTTATTATAGTCACCCTAGTGAGTGTCAAGTGGTATCTCACTGTGGTTTTGATTTTTCTGGTGGCTAATAATTGAGAGCTGTGCTTCATTCCTATGGATTCCAGGCTTCCAAGATAGAAGTTCTAATTTACGGAGTACAGAATGTAACCTAGTAAGATGTATCCTTATTTTTTTCCTCATTGACTAATATTTTAAAAACATTTTTAAAAAGAAAATTTCTTTTTGCTTCCCCCCCCAAGTAATTTAGTAAGGTGATTTAATGTACACTAGTCCCCATTTATCCTTGGGGATACATTCTAAGACCCCCAGTGGATGCCTGAAACTGCAGATAGAACCGAACCCTATATATGCTATGCTTTTTCTTATGAGACCATAGGTAACTATGATAAAGTTTAACTAAGCACTTATTATGCACAAACTTTTGCAGTTTCAGGTGTGACAGCAAAACTAGCATGTCTGAGCACTTGGCACATTGGCTGGGGCAAACTTCATGCTTAACACATGACAGTTGAATTCTAAGTGCTAGAATGAACCACATCAGATTCCCATTGCTAGACAGAGCCTGTGTGTACCATCAGAGCTGAGGGCCTTCAGTGGGGTTAAGAAAGCATCTGCTGGGTGGCTGGGTGCAGTGGCTCATGCCTGTAACCCCAGCACTTTGGGAGGATGGAGAGGGTGGGTCACAAGGTCAGGAGATTGAGACCATCCTGGCCAACATGGTGAAACCCCATCTCTACTAAAAATACAAAAATTAGCTGGGTGTGGTGGCATGTGCCTGTAGTCCCAGCTACTTGGGAGGTTGAGGCAGGAGAATCGCTTGAACGTGGAAGGTGGAGGTTGCAGCGAGCCAAGATTGTACCACTGTACTATAACCTGGGTAACAAAGCAAGACTCCACCTCAGGAAAAAAAAAAAAGCATCTGCTGGGGTATATATTGGGGTTCAAGACTGACATGAAGGGGCTTTCCTTGCTACCATGGGACATGGTTTTGTTATTCAAAGAGCTTGTGCTTTGATTCCAGGAACCTATGGGTTCAAATCCCCCCAGTGAGGTCCCAGCCTTCACTCTAGGTGAGAAAAGTAGCAAAATAGTGAGTTTTGAGGCCACAAAGACAACAAAGGGCCAGAATGTAGAGGACCGTGTGTGGTATACTTAGTTTGGGTTTTCATCCCAGTGGTTTGGTCCTGTGGTCAGGGCAGTGATGCAGGCAGGTTGCGTATTAGAAACAGCCCACTGGCGTCACAGTGGGCTGTTTGGAGAGCAGATCACAGCTGGAGCCAGCAGGACAAGTGGGAAGGTGGGATTCAGGCAATAGGTGAGGGAGGCTGGGCAGAGGCAGTGAGAGAGGATAGGGGTTGTGGGGAGTTACACTTCCGGAAAGTGACTCTTACCACTCTGGGCAGGGACTTCTTTGCAAGTCTGATGAAACCCAAAGATCTTTCCCCAGAAATAAAGTGCACAAAATTTAGTATAGAATCTTAAGGGTGGCACGAGCACTGCTTAGAACCTAAGATTGCCCTTATCTCAGCTTAGCCACTGCTTTGCTGCTTACTGCCAGCAAAGGAGGCTGCACCAGATGATCCACAGCTCCCTCTCCTGTCCTGAGGGTCTTTGCCTTCAAGTAGTGCTTGGGAATCTTCCCTGTGGCGGCATGTCTGGAAGACCTAGGGAAGTGAGTCAGGTGGGAATGCAAGGCTGATGATGTTGGAAACCAAATGGTTGGAACTATTTTGTTTGCCTTGTGGTTTTCACTGAATTATCTAGGAAGAAAAATGCACAACATATATTTCGCATCTTATAAATAATGTAACTGACAGATGTGGCCAAGAGAATTATCACCTGCTGTCTGGCTTCATGTTTGTTTACAACTTTCTCAAGAGTTTGAATTATTTCTGAACTCAAATTCAAGCATTCGGCTGAAAATTTTGGTTTGGTTTATAGTCATTGTATCCCTCCAAAAAGAATTACTCTCCACATGCTTCCCAGCTGTCCCTGTTGCTCATGGCTTGTATGCTGGTGCTGGGATTATAAAGATTCCCCCAAGATCCTGGGACATTAATTCCTGCCAAGGGTGGTGAAGTTCCTGGGAGGACCAGTGGTACTGAGGAAACAGATTCTCTGGGACCCAGCTCTTTTCTGAGACTAAGAAGGGTGACCTCAAGTGTTTTAGGCAAAGCTTTTTGCTTTTCAGAGGTTTCACCCGCTGAAAAATGGAGGAGTAGAATACATCTTCACAATGCCTTTAGCACTAGCATTTCATAATATAAAGCGGCTTTGCTCCTAGCTTTCCTGGATTACTTTATGACAACAATTCTCCAGACTGATTATTATTATTAGCTCAAACCAGGCTGGCTGGATAAGGATCACCTGAGAGGTTATGAAGAATACAGATTCCAGGCTTCCAGGATAGAAATTTTAATTTAAGGAATATAGGATGGAACCTAGGAAGATGTATCCTTATTTTTTCCCCCATTGACTAATATTTTAAAAACCTTTTAAAAATAAAATTTATTTTTGCATTCTTCCCCCAACTAATTTAGTAAGGTGATTCTAATCTACACTAGTCCCTCTTTATCCTTGGGAGATGATACATTCTAAGACCCCCAGTGGATGCCTGAAACTGCAGTCGTACCGAACCCTACATATACTATGTTTTTTCTTGTAAGTACATAGGTACCTATGATAAAGTTTAAGCACTTATTATGCACAAACTTTTGCAGTTTGAGGTGCGACAGCAAAACTAGCATGAATTTCTTTTTCCTTTTTCACATTTTTAAAGATAGACTTGTTCTTACTATAGATCTTTGCAACCTCAGCCTACGATTTTTTTCTTTCCTTATTAAGTTGAGAACTTTTACCTTTTCACTTAAAGGAAGCACTTTACAGCTTCTCTTTGGCATATCTGAATTGACAGCATCATTACTCTTGCACTTTGGGCCATTTTAGAGTAAAATAAGGGTGACTTGGACACAAGCACTGCGATACTGTGACAGTCAATCTGGGAATAGCAGGGTGGGCTGCAGGGGTTAATATAGTCCTGGGTGGGAGAGGAAGGGACAGCATGCATTTTCATCATGCTACTCAGAATGATGCATGATTTAAAACTTAGAATTTCTAGAATTTTCCATTTAATATTTTTGGACCTTGGTTGACTGCAAGTAACTGAAACCTCGTCTGGTGAAATCATGGATAAAGGGGGACTGGTATATATGCAGGTTTGGGAGATATGCTTTTAGATAAATGTTACTTTAGTTCCATTCAATTTAATAAACATTTATGAAATACTGCATTTGTGCAAGATATTTTGCCCAATCAGATGAAGAAGGTAACATTTCTGCTTTAGTTCATAGTCTGGTAATAGAGGAACACAGGTGAAAACTAGTTATACCTGTGAGAAGTGCCTTAATAAATATATATATATATATATATATATATATATATATATATCAAACACAGAGGGGTGAATGATTAAAACAGGCTGGAAATGACAAGGCAGGTGACCAGACCAGTGAGAGGATGGATCCAGGATTAGAAGGAGTGATGCTGTCTGGTGACAGAACTTGTTCTCTGTGTTCCAAGACCTCATTCTGGATAATGGCTTGTTTTTCATTAAAACAACACCAACAGTTTAACAGGCACCCAAACACTGGAATCATTCTGATTAAATCAGGGAGGACACAAAAATCACTGTGGTGATTTAGCACTATTCTGGAAATTCTTGCTGATCCACTGTGCAAGAACTAGAATTGGATAATATAATTTTGAAAGGAGGAGATAAAATTATTATTATATATCGATGATCTTTTTGCATACTGGAAAACTCACAAATAAATTGAAAAGTGATGCAAAGTACTGTCACAATTTAGTAGCTGAAAATATGAAATAATACAAAAATCCGTAGTGACAGAAATGAGATCAGTTGTTGCCTAAGATTGAGTGGGAGGGTTGGGAGGGAAAGATTACTATAGGGCATGAGGAAGCTTTGGGGGTAATAGATTTGGTCACTGTCCTCAAGTGGGGATGGTTTTATAGGTGTAGACATATGTCAAGCTTATCAAATTCTCGCTTTAGATATGTGCTTTGATCACATGCAACTAATTGCAGCGAATAAAATAAGGTGGTGAGGACAAAGAAACAATCTCACATGGTTTATTGTATCTCAATTATGTACCATAAAGCTGTAAAAATAAAGTTCCGATATCTCAGTGATTACTAATAATTGGAAAATTTAGTAAAAGTACAGTAAATATAGTAAAGTATAAAAAAAATAGCCAAATATATAGTAGAATATACTAGAAAATATAGGGGAAAATGTCATTCATAATAATAATAAAACCCATAAAATACCTGGAATAACCGTAATGAAAATGTGAGAATTTATTTAAAGAAAGTACAAAACTTTACTGAGGGTAATAAAAGAAGATTTGAATCAGTAGAGAGGAATACTATGTTTCTGGAAGAAAAGACTATCATAAAGGTGTCAATTCCTCTTAAGTTGCTCTGTAAATTTAAAACAATGTCAACCAAAAGACAAAGAGCTGTTTTCTTTTTCGGGAATGGGAGATGGGATATGGGAGAAAGGAATGGATAAGCTTGACCAAATGAGGCAACTGTGTGTGTGTTAACCATGCCTTTTATTTTATGTATGCTTTGACTTCTGAGGCTTGGCTGATCCTGGAAGGATTCCTCCTCCCAAGATTAGCCAATTCCTAAAGATAATAAACAACGTGGTTGAGATGGTGCTTTTCAAGTGTAAACCAACATGATCAGAGTCTACACACCGAATGACCTTCTTTATTGGACTCGCGCTCTGGGCCATTAGCCACCTGCCCTCATCACCCCAGGGCCAGGTACTGGACAACTAGGACTGTTCTTATGCTCCAGTCAAATTATTTAAAGTAGCCAATCCTAGCCCTGCTTTCCCTGTCTTGCTCGTTCCTTCCCACAGCAGCCATAGTCAAGGCTCTTGCTCTAAGGCCCCGCTCTCCCTCTGCCTCCTGACCACCCCTGGTACTTCCGATGTAGCATCTCTGAATATAATCCACTATTTTCAGTGGCAGTTGTGTCCTGATCTGTTGGCCTTGACACACCTATATAATAATAACACCCATATGAAAAGACTATAATAGGCCAAAATCTAAAGATGGCACCAGGTTATTCAATCAGTTGAATCTAGACACTGCCGTGAAGGTACTGTGCAGATGCAAATGAAGTCCCAAGTTAGTTGAACTTCTGATGCAGAGATTATTTGAGGGGGCATGTTGCAATCAGGTAAGTCCTTTAAAAGAAGAGCATTTTCTCTGGCTGGTGGCAGGAGAGAAAGTCAGAGAGAATTACGCTTCTATTGATTTTTGGGAAGCAGCTAGTAGCTATGCTCTAGGGGGACATGTGCCTAGGAGCTGGTGAGCTTGGAGGAAAGTCCAGCCTCAGATGAGAATTGTAGCCCCACTGACACCTTGATTTCAGCCTGTGAGGCCTGAGCAGAAGATCCACCTAACCTGTACCCCAGATTCCTGATTAACAGAACTGTGAAATAATAAACGTGTTGTTTTACAGCTGCTAAGCTTGTGGTAATTTGTTATGGCAGTAAAAGAAAACGAATAAGAAGGCAGCAAGGGGGGTGCTTCATAGGATGGCCTCAGAAGCCAAACTGGGTTTAGACATCCACCTTGCCACTCACCAGCTGTGTGACCTTATGGAAGTTATTTAAATCTCAGTTTCCTCATCAGGAAAGTGAAGTAAATATAGCACCTCTCTTATAGGTTTGCTGTGAGGATTACATAGTTAATGCATAGAAAGTGCTTAGCACAGGCCTGGTGCATAGTGCATGCTATATTTGCTAAATGGCAAATTACCATATCTATAATTGTTTGCCATTTTTATGCCTCTAAATTTAGGTGGGAGAATAATCAGTCAAAAATCACCAAGGAGAAAAAGTATAAAAGATTACTGAGAGAGCTGGTTTATCAGATGTCATGAAGCCACAATAATTAAATCAGTATGGTTCAGGAACTGATGATTCAAATAGGATAGAATCAATAACCAGAGACATACATGCACACTCACGTATCCATTCATTTAATAAATATTCCTTGCACACCTATGTTGTGCCGGGTGCTGTTCTACACACTGAGGATTTGGCAATAAAATAAAAGATAAATGAAACTCAAACGGATAAAGTCCTTGTTCTCAGGGATCTTATAGGCTAAGAGGTAGAGCCAAACAATAAGGAATTAAATATAGCATGTTACACGTGAGAATAAATGCTGTGAACAAAGCATTTATTCTGGTTAGAAAGGATATGAGGGATGAAGAGAGATGGAGAACGTTATTTTCAGTAGAGTGGCCAGAGGACACATGTTGATAAGTTGACATTTGAACAGAGCCCTGAGAGGAATTAGCAAAGGAGTCAGATATCAAAGGGATAGGTGTCCACGCAGAAGGAGAGCAAGTGCCAAGGCCCTGTGGCAGGTGCAGTGGGATCTGTTCAAGGTCTGTGCGTTTGAACAGAATGAGAAAAGGGGTCTGGTGGCAAAGATGAGTCTAGAGATGTAGGCTCCTGTGAATATTTAACCAGAGGTTGCCAGATACAATCCAGTGTTATAACTGAAATTTCGATGCCACAAAAGAAATGGCACTCAAAGATAAATCCTCTCAGCAAGGCAGTGTACTTCTATAGAAGGGTGCAGCTCACAGATGGAACAATGGTGGCTGCATGCTTGGACAAGGGGGGAAGGGGTACTTATGCCTCATGGGGGTCGACCCTACTGCTGTGTCTTTCCCCTATTGGCTAGGGTTAGACCACACAAGCCAGACTACTCCCGACTGGCTATTTTAAAGAGAGCAGGGGTCTGAGCTGGAGTGGCAGGGTGTTTTTGTGGGAAGGAGGGTTACGAGTGGGTCAGGGCAGGTAGCTGGGATGACCTAGGTCAAAGAATGTGACGCTGGCAGGTGACTGGAAAGGTGACCGGGATGAGTCAGGATGGAGCTGGGAGCCAGGGGAACAGATGTGAAGTACTGATTAGAACCAGTGGAGAAGGTTGTTTACTAGAATTACAAGGAAGTTAAACTTTAAAACAGAGAATTGAAGAATAAGAGAGCTGAACATACTGACATACTGACTCTTTGAAGAGAAACTTGGGGTTCACTATAACACCAGGACACCAGGTACATTTGAAATTCAGCAGAAACAAGCAATAATTTTTTTTACTGTATATTCCATGTAATATTTGGGATATATTTATACCAAAATTTATTTGTTAATTTCTATGAAATTCCATTTTAACTGGATATCTTGAATTTCTATGGGTTAACGCCAGCAATCCTAACTGGGGAAAGTGATTATGATATAATGTTAAATGTAAAAGTCATGATACAAAATTAAGTTGACAGTATGATCTCAACCATATTAAAAATGTATAGATAAATGTCTGGAAAGGAATGTGCTAAAAACAGCTTTAACTCTGCTGCCTCTTAGGTGATAGGCTAATGGGTGATATTTTAATTTTTTTCCTTCCTTGTAGATTTCTGTAATTTCCACATGCTCTACAGTTTGAATTAGTACGCAAAGTGCCTAGAAAAGTGGCAGCCATAGAATGAATACTTGTTGATTGTTTAATTATTGAAATTGTTGGACATGTATTTTATTAAAAACAGGAAATCTTCAGTTTAACTGTGGGGAGCAGAGCCATAGTAAGTTCACTCTATATGGCCTCCAGAAAGGGGAAGGAGGTGTTTCATGGTGAGAAACCCTGGGTAACTACTGAGTGCATCCCAGAAGAAAGATGCGGTGTGCCTCTGTCTGAGTCCTGCATGTGGATGCTGCAGTGTTGAGGCTGTGAGGGCCTCTACAACTGGGTAGTTTCCCTTAAGTTTGCAAGAGGCTGCAGAAGTGCTGCATGGGACTCTCCAATACTTTGAAAACAGCCTGAGCCAAGCACTCTTCTTCCTTTGTTCCTAGTTAAATATCTGTGTGTGTGTTGTGGGGGTTGTGCGGTGGGGGTGGTGAATGAGGGCATTTTAATTTTCCCAAAAGCATCATAATGCATTCCAGGCCAGTTCCTAGAAAGTATTTGGCTTGAATGGACAACCCCCCTGGTGGCCTGCAGCCCTGTCAACACCTGAGACTTGGAGTGTGCTATTAACAAGCATAACACCTCAGTAATTCATCCTCCCGTTGGCAACTGCAAGCTTCTAGAATTAGCAACTTCACTCTCCATGTGTTCTGGCCCACGTAAAGAAAAACAAACAAAAAGGCAAGAAGCTAGGGTAGGGGATCTGCAGTGAAATGCTCTTTGATGTCTGGCTCTGAGGCTGTGAGGGAGAAAAGCCCCAGACATGTATGATCAGTCTGACAGTGTTGACAGGGCTTTGGGTTCTGTGTGTGTGGCTGTCTTCCCCACTGGGCTGTCCTTCATTCAAGCCCAAAGCCAGTCCAGTGCTCGGCCCCTCTCAGGCTGTACCATCATGTGTTTGTCAACCCCAGCTGAACTCTCTGGTTCTGTTCAGCTGGGCACTGACGGTGCAGCCAGCAGATGGGCTCTCGGGATCCCGCCCTGCTCACCGCGCCTGCCTGCCTCTTTGCCCTTGTATCACATCTTGCTCCCATTCCCCATGTGCCCCAGGTGCTGGCCATGCCCACATTCTGACAGTTCCTCCCGCATGCCCAACTCAGTCCTGTCTCAGGGCCCTTATGTCTGCTGTTCTCTCTGCCTAGAATTCTCTTCCTCAGAGCTTTCCTAGAGTAGCACCTTCTCTTTATGCAGCCCAAAGGTTACCTCCGTACCACCTTAGAGAGGCCGCTACGGCCCCCTAGGACGCACTTCTTCCTTTGAATTCACCCTGTAGTCTTTGTTTAGCCCTGTATCGTCTGTGCCCCTTCCTCTAAAAAAATCAGCTCATGACAGCAGAGGCCCTTTCTATTTTGCTAATAACTCCTCTCCAGCACCTGAGGCTTGACACACCGTAGGTGCTCAGGGTGTGTGGGCAGAACCTTCCCTAGCTGGGCTTTGCCCAGCCTCTCGGGGAACTCTGATCTCTCCAGTTCTGCTCTCTCACAGGGACAAATGTTTTCAGGTTAGCTTGGCCCATACGGGTTGACGCGTTTGGAGAGAAAAATTATGATGCAAAGAAGGAAAGCTCCACATGTTTCAAAAGCTGACTGGCTGATTCCATTTGTATCCTAAGGTCACTTAGAGCCCCTTGGGCATCTTGGCTGACACTGGTCCTGGTTGATCCTGCATGGGTGGGATGTGAGACCAGCTGCCCCTCCTCATCGCCAGGTTCAGAGGGATGCTCAGGCCCTGTCAGAGCCTGCTTCTCAGCTTCACCTCTGGGTGAGGACCCCAGATGTGCATTACTGCCCTGCGGTGCCATGTATATCTCTCTGCAGCTGTCCTGGATCTCTTGGGTTGACCTATACTTTTGCTGTGGGCAAAGTAGCCTTATAGAAGAAGGGCTTGGGCTTGTAGCTGTTCTGCCCTGACCAGGAGACATTATTTCTCCTGGAGAAGCGTTCAACTCCGGATCCTCTTTTCTCCCTGCCTGTAGCATATTCACTAGCTGGGTTTATGAGTGATGTTTTCTTCTTGTCATTTGGATAAAATCTGACTTCTTCCCCTCCTCCAGCATCTGATCTGGCCACATCCAGAGCCCTGAAATGAAGATGTTCACTTTCCAGGTGGAATCTTGGGCATGCTACATCACTTTTCTGAGTTTTACTTTTTTTATCTATAAGATGGAGGTGATAAGTTTTGTGGAGTCCAAAGAGATAGTCAGTATACAGGACCTGGCAAAAAGTGAAAGAAAGAGAGATGTAGTTTTCATGATTAAAACCTGCAGCCCTGTTACTTGCTGAGCTCCTGACCTGGCTGGTAGAGGTTTCAGGACTTTCAGAAACAAGCCTGAGTTTCAGCTTATCCTTGGGGGCTGAGCACTATGAGTGCCAACCCAGGCAGGTAGTGCGGGTCAGGGCGAGGACATTAGGCTGAGAGTCAGGGCCTGAGTTTGAGGCTGACTCTGGGTGATCTGAACCAAGGGTCTCCCTTTTCAGCCTTGCCATGATGTATTTTCTGGTCTGTGTGGTCTGAAAACTATACGAAGCTGGGGAGATGCTTCCAAGGAGAGAACAAGAAGATGCCCAGGTTTGCTTAGTAAGTGCGGGCTATAGGCAATGCATGCATTGGGCCAATTCTGAGTTTAGTTGTGAGTAGATACAGTGTTTGCCGGATCCATGAAACTGACTCCAAGAAATCGCTAGGGCTGAATCCCTGTTGGCAGCACAAGCACTGCTGTTTTTCAGAGCTCCTGAGAAAGTGAAGAGGATTCTTTGCTTTGGTCATGATGGAAGCCCTGGTGCAGTGACAGCTATGAAATGTCCCATAGGCATGAGAGTGAGAGGCCAGGCTGGTCTGTCTGGGATGGCCCAGGCTGCTTCTGTGCCCTCTCTGCTGTCACAGCAATGAGCATGCTTCTCTTGCTTGTCCACACAGCCCTCTCAGTCCACAGGAAGAAGAGTGTGAGCAAGCGGGGTAAACCTTAGTGAAAGCCAGGTGCTGCTGGGGTACCTTAGGGAGGCCTCTAACTTCCGAGGCCCATCCCTTTCCTCTTTTGGGATCCAGATATAAAGGTGGTGTGGTCATCTTTGTCTTGCCAGAATGAGGGAAAATCATTGAGAAAGTGATTTCCTCACTTGGAAGAAAAGATGCGTGATGATGGCATAACTCCTGGCCAGATACCACCCACAGACATTGCAAGGAGAGGGGGCCTGAGATATCTGTTTAGTTTCTATTTCAGACTTTACTTTAGCAGGCAATCGTTGTCTTTTGTGAGCAAAGCACTCTTTGCTTGTGAATCCAAAAATGAATAGAACACGGCGCCTGCCTCCTGGGGCTCACATTTTAAGTCCTCACTCTCGTCCCTTCGTGTAAATAGTACCAGCTCTGCCTACCATCTGTCACATGAAACAGTCTGAGCTTTTCCCAGCACTCTGATTGAATTCCAATCTTCCAGAAATTCTATGAATTTTAATCTCGTTTAATTCTCATATGACACTGTCTGGGGTGATGTTTTAAGTACCGTTTTGCAGGTAAGGGCACTGAGGCTCCGAGACGTCCATAATGGGGGTAGAGCATGCGCAGCCTGAGAGGACCTGTGGGCTTCCCAGGGGAGGAGACACTTGCCTGGATTTTCATGCATGGGTTGGAGGTCCCTGGAAGGACAAGAGGGGCAGGGGCACGCCAGGCAGAGGGAAAATCTTACTCAAAGGCTCAGAGATCAGAAATAAACACCGTGCCATGGAAATAGTCAGTAGCTACTGCTGCAGTTTAGAAAAGCCAAGAAGGTCCCTGTATGCCAGGCAAAAGAGTTGGGTCTTTATCCTGGGGCAGTGCTGAGCGTGCACGTGTGTGTGTGGCTGTGGTGGCGTTTGCTCTGGGAAGAAACATTGTGGTTTTGAACTTCCCTCTAATGATAGGCAGATAATACAGGGGAAGGTAGGGCTGGAGGTAGATAGACCAGATAAGAGGTTATCACAACTATCTAGTACTATTAATCAATGTTTACTGAGTACTTATCCCATGCCAGGCACAGTGCTAAATACTTTACAAGCATTATCTCATAAATCTTGTATCAACCTCTGAGGCGGGTGTCACTCTTATGCCCACATTATGTACAATAACACTAGAATTCCGACAGGTTAAACAACTTGCCCAATATTGCCCAGCATAAGCTGTAAGCATAAACTGAGATTTGAACACAGCTTTTTCTGACAAGATTCCCAACCCCTGACCATGATTACTTAGTATGATGAGGGCTTATACATTAGCAGGGATTATGGGATTGAAAGTAGAGGAAATAACTGAAAAATATTTACATAAAATCAGTGAATTTGATGAGTGAATGGGTTTAGGGAATGAATGAGAGGAAGATGCTTCTGGCCTGGGTGACTATGGAACCTGGAGAAAAATCAGTGTTATAGAAAAGATATTGCTTTTGTGACCTCGGATTCACCTGGTACAGGTACAGGACTGGACTCTGCTCTTCAACACATGAATGGCCCCTCCTTGTTTAATTTGTAACTGATAAGCAATTCATCTATGGGGAGATGAGAGTCCTGCCTAGGACGCCAGGGGTCCTCGCCCCAAGTATTGATTCAATTAAATTGATCTAGTGATTATTCTCCTTGGATGTGGTCATTCTTCCAATTATAAAGCTCCTGGCTGTATTATCATCTGAGTCACATTTCTCCTTCTGAGATCATGAGCCCAAAGGTACTGTTTTTCATCTATTCATCCAACAAGTGTATTAGAAAAGAAAATGAGAGATGTCTGGTGTAAGGGGCTCTTTGTGGACCCAAGGTGGTCCCTCTGGACCACAGCATCTCTTCTCGAGCGCATGCAAACCACCTACTTAATGAGAATGGTGCCTGGGGTGGGCCTCCAGCAAATGCATCTCTTTTGGAAAATCAAGGCATTTGCTTGTTTCTAGTCCCTTTTCAACATTTGAACAAGTTTTAATTGAGTGTTTGCTATGTACCCATCATGACTTTTGTCTCTTTCTCCATCCATGACATTTTTTAAAGGGTTCCCAACTGCAGGTCCATATCCTGTGTGATATCCTCAAACTGTTGAATAGAATTCTTCCAGGTCAAGAGGCTTGACCTCATTTTAGGAATTGGTGTGTTACCTGCATTCTTAAATTCTCCTTACCAATGTTTATTCTAGATGTTCTAATCTGAGAATCGCTGTCCTTGACAGAGAGGCAGAAAGAAAATAGGAGCTGAAGTGGGCCGATTTTTGTTAACTTTAAATCATTACTATTAGGGGGACAGGAGGGAACTGACAACATATATATACACACGTGTGTACATATATGTATATATATATAATTTATTTTGTGTTTATTTATTATACTCTAAGTTCTAGGATACATGTGCAGAACATCAAGGTTTGTTTATAGGTATATATGTGCCATGGTAGTTTGCTGCACCCATCAACCAGTCATCTAGGTTTTAAGCCCTGCACGCATCAGGTATTTGTCCTAATGCTATCCTTCCTCTTGTCCCCCACTTCCCAACAGGCCCCAGTGTGTGATTTTACCCTCCCTGTTTTCATGTGTTCTCAATGTTCAACTCCCACTTATGAGTGAAAACATGCAGTGTTTGGTTTTCTGTTCCTGTATTAGTTTGCTGATAATACAAATTAACAGTTTCCTGCTTCATCCATGTCCCTGGAAAGGACATGAACTCATCCTTTTTTATGACTGCATAGTATTCCATGGTGTGTATGTGCCACATTTTCTTTATCCAGTCTATCATTGATGGGCATTTGGGTTGGTTCCAAGTCTTTGCTATTGTGAATAGTGCTGCAATAAACATACATGTGCATATGTCTTTACAGTAGAATAATTTATAATCCTTTGGGTATATACCCAGTAATGGGATTGCTGGGTCAAATGGTATTTCTGGTTTTAGATCCTTGACGAATCACCACACTTTCTTCCACAATTGTTGAACTAATTTACACTCACACCAACAGTGTAAAAGCTTTCCTATTTCTCCACATCCTCTCCTGCATCTGCTGTTTCCTGTTGCCATTCTAACTGGCATGAGATGGTATCTCATTGTGGTTTTGATTTGCATTTCTCTAATGACCAGTGATGAACTTTTTTTCATATGTTTACAACTTACATTTTTGAATGTCTTCTGTACTAGATTTTTGTTTATTTGTTTTGTTTTGAGAGAGAGGCTCGCTCTGTTGCCCAGAGACTGGAGTGTAATGGCGTCATCTCGGCTCACTGCAACTACCACTTCCTGGGTTCCAGCGATTCTCCTGCCTCAGCCTCCTGAGCAGCTGGGATTATAAGCATGCACCACCATGCCCAGCTAATTTTTGTATTTTTAGTAGAGATGGGGTTTCACCATGTTGGCCAGGCTGGTTTTGACCTCCTGATCTCAGGTGATCCACCAGCTTCAGCGTCCCGAAATTCTGGGATTACAGGTGTGAGCCACCACACCCACCCTGTTGTTTGCTTTTCTAACGCATCATTCCATGTAATCCTTACAAGAAACCTGCAGTATAATAATTATTATTTCCATTTTATGGACAAGGGATCTGAGTGAGGTTCAGAGAGGTTAAGAAAATCTCCCTGGCTCATACAGCTGGTACTTGGAGAGGTGGATCTAGCCTTTCTCTGTTCTCTTTGCTCTGATTCTACCCAAGAAGACCTTTTGTAGTGTTGGCTTCAGCTCATTCTGGGCTTCAGCCTTCCTAACATTATACTTAGAGGGCTGTGTCACTCGTGTGTATTCATCCTGTGCAATCACGCTTCTTCTATATCAGAGTCATTTGCGATTGTCTTGTCAGAATTTTATTTTTGAAAGTCATCCCTCCCGAGCTGTCTTCCATGAGAGTATCATGTCATGGGATCAGCTGATCTTTTCTTTGAAGGTTTTGCAATCTGACTTTGTAAAGACTAAGGTACAGGTAAGACCATATCCAGCTCTTTATTCATGAATAGCATGAACTTTGAGGTGATCTGGCTACTATGTCTCAGGATTTCTCTCTTTGTTCCTTCTCTAAGCAGTTGCCCCTTGTTAAAGCAGAATTAGCTTCCAAATAGATGCCTTCCCCTACCCACAACCTCTGCTTTCTGAGAGATGAAATTGCGGAGGCAAACCATGAATGTATTTCCATATATTCATTGCTTTGCCTTTATCTGAATGATGGTTTCTAGAATGATAAATAGTTGTAAATAAAGTTGATTAGGTAAGTTGCACTAGGAGAGGACCGTATTTCTGTAGGGTCTTTGTTTAAAAATAGAACTTTTGATTGTATGACAACTTGCAGGGACTTATTGGTATCTCTTTCTGAGCATGCTTTTGTAATTATAAATGCAATTAAGTAGAGCCATATTGGAGTATATGTACAGTTTTATGTGAAACTTTACATGACATTGTATGAGGTAGACAAAATAGAGGAGTGGTTAAGAGCATGGATTTTTGGAGACAAACAGGTATGGAGTTCAGTGCTTTCTCAGTACTTCATTAGCTCTGAGACTCCGGTAGATTCCTAACACCTTTAGGGTTTCGTTTCCTTATCTGTAAAGTGATGGTGATGTACACAGTCTCTATACCCATCTCATAAGGATGCGTGAAGACTAAATGGGGTAATGTGTGTAAATGCTTATCACAATGCTTGGCGTATAGTAAAATACTCAATTAACAGTAGATACTATGTGGAGCTACATTTGTTTGTATAGGAGATTGTTTTGGTTTATCGCAGTGCATGTGACTCTGAAGGTGAAAATCTGAGTACCTATTTCCAGAATATTTTAGTCTCTTTGCTGCTTTTTAACACAGATGTTCACAGATACATGATGGTGAGTCCTGAGGACAGGGAGACCTTGAGGAGACTGAAGAGCCTAGAGTCCTTTTAAGTTAAAAATCCAAAGAGTTGAGGCGCATTTAAGTTGGAGAAGAGAGTTGACTTCAGAGGTACAGGTGAGGGCAACATGCAAGATTCCTTCTAAGATGTGAAGGGCCATGTAAATCCCTTTTCTCCAAAGGGCAGAGGGATGGAGCTCTGACCCGCCATGCTGGTGGGTGAAGGATCGCCTCCCCTGGGAGGCAGAAGGTGCACCTGTGGAGACTGGGAAGCCTCCTCCTCCCTCTTGCAATCTTTTTCCCCTGGTGGCAGGAGGCCAAGCCAGCCATCTCCAAGGTGTTTTCCAAGCCAATTCCCTGTGCTTTATGGAAAAGAGCAGCAGCCTGCATGTGTGTATTTCCTCAACTGAAGCTCCAACTTTGATCTCCAGGCAGCACAACATTTGTTTTTAGAAAAAACCCATCCAGCTCAGAGGTGATGAGGGTGACAGGGCTGTAATTATCACCTGTTCCTCAGCACCTAGTGTACCGTGGGAAAGGTGCTGACAGCTCTGAACTCTCTTTGTGTGGGGAGTGAAGCCCCCAACCTCTGCTTAGAACATTTGACACAGACAGACAGCTGTGGGGCCGCGTGGGGGTGGGCATGGGGTGGGGGTGGAGGGGGCCTGTCACCTCCTCCATCACCTCCCCTTCTCCCTAGGCTGTGAGAGTGGGCTGAGAGGCCCTGCACGTGTCTCCATTCTTGGACACATTTTTATAATAATCAGGTATATTTTTCTTAGGAGTCTCTTCAGGGTGCCAGACCTTACAAAAAAGAAAAGGAAAGCACTGGGTATTAATTTGTGATTAACTGGACTTTATTGGAAACGATGGGGCAGGATGGAAGAGTGACCTCCAGAGGGCGCCAGAGTGATTCCATGCTAAGCCTTGGTTGAGGAAGTCCCCAGGAATACAGTGGAAAGAGGTCGGCTGGTGTCAGAAAGAGCCCGGCTACAAACCTGATTCTGGTTCTTCCTTGACAAGTGGCCTTGGACAGTGCACTTCCGCTATTAGAGTTTCAGCTTCCTGGTCTGTAAAATGAGGGCAGCAACACCTACTTTGAAGGGTCGCTGTGAAGACTCAATGAGATGAAGGATTCAGGATTAAATGAGAGAACAAAGAGCAAGATGGGAGGGGAGACAAAGAATGATTGCAAAAGATCTGCGTTACCACTGGCCCTTAAGTCCATTACCCGCACACTGGATTAATGCCGACTGGTCATAGATGTTCAACCAATTTCGTATGTCCATCGGGGTTCTTATAATAAAACCGAATTCAGTGAACAGCATTCCAGAATTCCCGATGGCTTTTGTCATGACATTGTTTTCTCTCTCTCTCTCTCTCTCTTTCTCTCTCTCTCTCTCTATATATATATTTTTAGTATACCTTAAGTTCTGGAGTACATGTGTAGATCATGCAGGTTTGTTACATAGGTATGCCTGTGCCATGGTGGTGGTTTGCTGCACCTATTGCCCCATCATCTACATTAGGTATTTCTCCTAGTGTTATCCCTCCCTAATCCCCAACCCCCCTGCCATTCCTCCCCTAGCCCTCCATCCCCCAAGCCCCAGTGTGTGGTGGTTCCTTCACTATGTCCCTGTGTTCTCACTGTTCAACACCCACTTATGAGTGAGAACATGCAGTGTTTGTTTTTCTGTTCTTGTGTCAGTTTGCTGGGAATGATGGTTTCCAGTTTCATCCATGTCCCTGCAAAGGACATGAACTCATCCTTTTTTATGGCTGCATAGTATTCCTTGGTGTATATGTGCCACATTTTCTTTATCCAGCATGACATTGTTTTTCAATCAACAGATGCTAAGCACGGTGGCTGCTCTTGTGCAGGGGTCTGCAGATGTCCTTGCCATGAAACAAGAATCCTCCGAAGCCCCCAGGAAGATTGGGAACTACTGAGACAATGCAGGTAAAGTGCTCTTCTCCCCACTTTCCTGAGCCCAGAGGAGAGGAGGGCCCTTCTGACCTGGGTGGGCTCTGATTTTTCTCCTCCGGAGCTGTCAGGACATTGCAAGGAATGTGCCATGGGCCACCGAAGGCCCCAACAAGCCTCACTGAGCTATTTGAGAGGTCTGGCCCTAGTTTTCTCCCTTCCTTTCTTACAGTGTCAGCTCCCAGTCAGGGACATTGCCCAGGGAGGACTTTCTCTTTCAAAGAATAACACGTGACCTGTGGCCTCCTTTTATGATTAGTGTTCTTCTCAATTGCCTCCTAGTATGAGGGGTGAGAGGCAGAGGCTCAGAAGTTTGTATCTGGAAACATATGTCTTTCTGGCACCAATTCTGAGAGGAACCTCACCAGAAGAAAACTCCCCTGCTTCCTCCTACTTCCACCAACTAGGAAATGAAGTGCCTGCTCCAGGTGTTCTTTGCAGTTCAGCTGTGCAGCCTCTAGGGCGGGGCTTTAGAGCTATTAGCACTGGGTTCCACCACCTGCTAGCCAGGGGTACCCACGCAGCCTGAGTCACAGGTACTGCTGCCTGTGCTTGCTTCCATGGCTGCCCTTGCCTCTCTCCTGACTTGTCCTATAACTAGTGTTGTATCCTCTTGCTCCTCAAAGATTGCTCCCTGGGCCTGCAGGATCCCATCCTCAGAGTGCTTGCTAGAAATGCAAAATCTCAGCACCCTTCCTTCTGCAGACTTTCTGAATTAGAATCTGCATTTTAACATGATCCCCAAGTAATGTGTATGAACAATAAAATCTGAGAAGCATGAGTCTAGCTCACCTGATGGGTTCCCATCACTGCCTAACTACTTTACGGTAAACATGACTTCTGGCTACACAGCACCAGGGGCTGAGAACATGTTACCAAGAAATGATCATGGGAATCTTTGCTAGATGTCAGAGAATGCCCACTAACATTATTGAAGCCAGGCACTTTCTAGGCATGATCAGAGTTCACCCTTATCCCCTCTTTCTAAGGCAGGTGGAGCAAACTGGAGGAGCAAACTAAGATCAAAGAGATACGAAATGAGTTCAACATTCCAGAGCTAGTAAGAAGGCTGTGTGAGGGACAGGGAAAAAGAGAGAGGGACATTGGGCACAGGAACAGCACGTGTAAAGGCACAGAGGTGTGAGGCAGCACCATCAGCATCATAATAAGAAACTCTATATGCAGGACACGGGGCTTGACATTTGTTTATTTCATGTATTAACTCCACAGCTACTTACCAAGTACTCAGTATGTGCGATGCCCTGTGTGGGGTAATACAGTTGCAATGTAGAACCAGGCAGGCATATTCTCTGTTCTCAAGGAGCTGCCTTTCTACTGGAAAATAAAGATTTTATATTCACAAAGTGATTTAATTATAACTGAAGCAAGAGCCACAAAGTATAAAATAGAAACCTAGCTTAGTCTTGACCAAGAGGATACTGTGTATAAATCAACAGAAAGGCATCCTTGTTTTAGGGCTCCTCAACTATCAGGGTTCGCCTCGATGGCTCCCAGGAGCACTGTCTACTTTCTTGATTGGTGGTTCATCTCCTGTTGCTCCTAAGCAGCAATCATGGGTCTGTGCACAATGCCAGGCACAGAGGGATGCTGGACAAAGGAAAAAAGAGTGTGGATTCCACCCTGCAGCAGAAGAGGACCAGAGCACAGGGATCTCCTTGGGTCTAACACCACCTAAATTTCTGCATGGATGTGGGTGCAGGTTGATGTGGAATGCTATTTTGTTTTGTTCCAAGATCAAAAGCCCTGAGAGGCTGGAGCTTCATGCAGTTTTGCTGCCAGGTATGCTTGTAAGGTGGTCAGAGGAAGGCAACATGAGAGCCCAGTCTGGCCTTTCTTTCTTCTCCCTGGCAAAGGCAACATCAGAGCCTAGCTTTCCTTTCTTCTCCCTGACAAAGGCCACACATTTGTATACAGCTGTGGCTCTTCTTGGGTGTTTCTATTTTACGGTTGTGCTTTGATTTGGGGGCTTAATTCTCTAACTTGGGTCTTCCCTTTGGTGACAGCCCTGGTCCCAGCAAATGGCCTTGGTATATTGGGCAGCTGCAGGGACCAGCCAGGCTTGCCAGCGAAGCTGTATTGTAGCGCCAGGAATCAGGCACATGGGAGTTTCCATATTGGCCTGTTTCTGTTGTCTATTTCTGCATAACAAATCATCCCCAAAATGATCATAACAAGTAGTGCCTTAAGTGAACAATGGCAATTCAGTGGGTTGGATGGGCTCAGCTAGGTGGTTCTGCATTCTATAAGGTATAGGTGAGGTCATTCATGAGAATGAATTCACCTGGGAGCTCCATAGAGGCTGGAATGTGGAATGTCTAGGATGAGCTCTCTTCCTTCAGGCCCCTCTCCCTGTGACCTCTCATAGAGTGCTAATTTCCGCCTGACTTCTTTACAACTTGACAGCTGGCTTCCAGGAGGGAGATTTTCAAGAGGATGAGCGCCAGTGTTGAAGCACTTACTCACCCAGCCTTTGCTTGTGGTATGCTTGCCAGTGTCTCACTGGCCAGAGAAAGTCACGTTGCTGAGCTGAGTCACTGTGGGAGGGGACTACACAAGGTGTAACTACCAGTAAATGTATACATTGGGCACTACCAATGTAGCAGTGTTCCATGTGGTCCTTGGATGTGCACCTGCCATTAGCTGCTTAGGAAAGTAGTACAGGGCTTGATGGAGCTGGTCTGGAAGGTGAAAGAGCAGTACTGGGAGGGTCACATGTCTTTAACATATTTTATTCAATTGGTTGTTCAACAAGTACTAAGTAGTTCAAACTAGTACTAGGCCCTATGCCAGACCCTGGGTGTACCAAGATGACCAAGACGCCACCCTTGCTCTCCAGGAGCTCACAGATAATTGGCCACAGACAGACAAATCAGCAATACCATAGCATGTGTGATCTGTTTTGGAACTGAGTTTCACTTTAGCTGCTGTAGAGTAAAAAAGAACAATTTCAATAAGACTGAGGGTCAGGGAAGGCTTCCCTAGGGAAAGATACTTGAGCTAAGTCCTGGAGCAACATAAGAAACTGTCCAGGTGGACTGGCACTGGGCATTCCAAGCACAGGAGAGAGTATGGGTGAAGTCCAGGGAAGAGAAATGCCTTGAAGCAACCACAAAATTGGATGTCATTCTTCATTCTACACATTCAGAAGGCAGGGATTGTGTGAGAGATGGGCCAGGAAAGCATAGGGTATGAAGGTTCTTGTCCTTTATCATGTCCTATTCTCTTTCATACCAAGGGAGAGCATTAGAATGACATCTTCTTTTTGCGTAATTGCATTTAAATGGTTTCCTACAATAAACATGTTTACGTGTATAATATATAATACAAATGGGAAAACATTATTCTGGCCACCACCCATTGAGTGAGTAGGCTGTTGCCAAATTTTAGTTATGATTTGATGGTATCCTGAACTGAGTTAGAGGCAATTGGAAGGGAGAGAAAGAGAGATATGTGAGAGGCACTTAAGAGGTATGAATGTGAGATTTGCCACCAAGTGACTCTGAGGGCTGAGGAGGAGGAGATAAGGACAGCGCCACCTTGTTCTGCCCTCCCTTCCGTGCACCTGCCTCCAGGGGGCACAGGAAGTCCAAAGCCAACCAAAGGAAGCATTTGGCATGCTTGGGGCTTTATGGGATGTGCCTCTGAAGGGAGTGAGCTCTAAGAGTGGACAAGACCAATCTATATTAATATACTGTCCACCTTGTAGACACCCTGCAAATAGATGTGGTTCACAGCAGTACATGTGAGTGGGAACTGCTGGGGCTCTTGCATAGGACCGCAAGGATTCAGTCCTGACTGAGGTGCCCTCTAGCTCTGTGATCTTAGATGAGTTACCTCAACTCTATGTGCCTCAATTTCTTCATCTGTGGAAAGAAGGATAATTCATTGGCTTTTTGGGTCAGGATTACATGGGATGATGGAGAAGGGTGCTTGAACATAGAAAGCTTTAATCAATAGAAACTATAATACTTATTCAAATAAGCCTTTTTTTTCTGCTTAGGGAATAAGTAAGGCTTTCAAATTGTTCCAAGTTTAGAAAGTACAAAATTATGTGTACAGGGAAATGTTTCCTTCTAGCACTGTCCTCTGGAAAGCTAGGTTTTCTCCCTGGCAGTGACAAATAGTACTAGCTTCTTGGACCTTCTTCTCAAGATGGTTTACATATACTTAAGAAAAGGCATATACCATCACACTTTTTGTTACAGAAGTGGTAATGCCTTTCATAGCACTACATTACACTTTTCGGCTATAATTTTAATGAAACAGTTTCTTTAAGTGGTTTCTTACTGTCCAGCTTGTTGTTATTACAAACAGTGGTACAATGAAAAACAGAGGATATCATGTTACTCATGCTGGGGTATACATAAGGCCAAATTCCTGGAAGGAGAATTTCTAGATCAAAAGAACACATGCATTTTAAATTTTGTTCCTTATTGTTAAGTTCCATAGAGGCTATGCCAATTTACATTTGCACCAGCAATGGTGAGTGTGTAGGGAAACACATGATCACACATCATTGGAGAACTTGGTATAAGCTTTATGGAGAGTAAGTTAGTAATATCTAACAAAATGTGTCATCAAATGTTTTGATATTTGCAAATCTAACAGGTGACAAATGGTATTTCAGTATAGTTTTATTTTGCAATTCTCTTACTGTAAGCGGAATTCAGCAGTTTTCTCTAAGTTTAAAACCCAGTTACTTTCTCCTTCAATAAATGGTTCCATGTAATTTTGTTCATTTTTTTCTATTGTGCTGTTAGGTTTTACTTTTCTTACTGATTTATGAAGTCTTTCTGTATTAAAGAAATTGTGACATGATTTGCCAATATTTTTCAGTTTTCAATTTGTCTTTTTATTTTACTCATGAAAGTTTGTGCCATGTAGATCTTTAAAAACATTCATGTTAGTGAGATTTTCAGAAAGTTTTCCTTCTATGGCTTTTGAGGTACTTAGGCCATTCATACTTTGAGATGAGAAGAAAAAATGTTTTCTTCTGGCATTATGGTATCAGCTTTGTACTTAAAACTGTTATTCATTTGGCATTTCTTCTTACATAGGTGTTATATGAACAAAACATAATTTCTTTTTCGAATTTCCATCCTATTTTTCCAACATCATTTTTTAAACAACTCATTTATCCTTTCTGACTTGAGGTGCTTCCTTTCTAATGTGCTAATTTCTTGAGTGATTTTGGTTTATTTCTGGCCTTTACTGTGTCCCATTGATCAGTCAGTCTATTCATAGACCATAGCGCAATGCTTTCATTTTTGTATCTTTATTGTATGATTATGTAGAAAGGCTAGTATCACCTCATTACTCCTCTTTTCCATAACATTCTGGCTTTTATGTTTGTTCATTTTTCCATATAAACTTCAAAACAGCTGGGTAGCACTTACCTTACATTAAATTCATTGATTGAAAAAAATTTGCATCTTTTGAATGTTGAGAGTTGCCAAGTCTATGTATGGTATGGTTTTTCTTTTTTTTGTATCTTTTATGTTTTCAGAGTTTTCTTCATATTAATCTCACACATTTATCACTGATTTTTATTGCTAGGTATTTCATCTTTATATGTATTTCTTCCCCACATTTGGGCTGCCTGCCATTATAACTAGGTTCTTTTTTCCTATTATGCCTTCAAATGGGCTGTTGTTTGCTTACATGAAGGCTTTTAAGTTCTGTATACTAATTTCATATCAAGCCAATTTAGTTAATTATCTTGCTGCTCGTAGCAGGTTTTTGGTGGTGGTGTTGTCCTTGTTGATTTTTTTTTGTTGTTGTTTCCCATATGAAAATTGTGATAGTTTTACCTTTTCATTCCCAATGTTTATAATTTTTATGTCTAATTGCATTAATTAGTATTTCTAAAATAGTGTTAAATAATAATGGAGATAGCAGATATCTTCCATATTCTTGCCATTAATGGAAATGTTTCTGATGTTTCCTCATTAATCTTTGGGGTTTGCAGAGGCAGGTTTTATTATGTTGAGGGAGTATTTGTAAATTCTTACTTAACTATGAGACTTTGATGAATGAATGTGGCAAAAGACATATGCTGAGTGATTACATGAATATGAAGTACACAAACAGGACCAAAAAAAACCCCAATCTGTATTGGTAAGACTCTTGAGAGTCTTCCAGAGAGGTAGAAATATTCTTTATGATATCTAGAAATATCTAGATGATGATTATATATATGCACACACATATGTAAGTATATGCATATATAAATGTGAAAAATCATTGAGTTGTACACTTAAGATTTGTACTCTTTACTGCATATATGGTGCGTGTAAGTATAAAGAAAAAAAGACTTTAGTCATAGCTATCTGAGAGGCTGAGGTGGGAGCATCCCTTGAGCCCAGGAGTTCAAGACTGCAGTGACCTATGATCACACCATTGCACTCCCGCAATGGAGTGGCAGCGTGAGACTTTGTCTGAAAAAAAAAAAAAAAAAAAAAAAAAAGAAAAAAAAAGAAAAAAGAAAAAACTGATTGTTGAATTCTGTCATCCGTCATTTGGCATCAGTGGAGATAACCATGAATCATGTCATTTTCTGCTTATATCTGTTAATAGGGTCTATGTATTAATGGCTTTCCTAATGTGGAATCTTCCTTGGATTACTGGAAAAAATCCTACTTGGCTGGTCTGTCATTTTGTTTAGGATTTTTGTAATATTGTGGGCTGAATGTTTGTGTCCCCTAAAAATTCATATGTTAAAACCCTGTTCCCCAGTGTAATGGTATTTGAAGATAGAGCCTTTGAGAGAGAATCTGGGTTAGATTAGGTCATGAGGGTGGGTCTTCAAAATGAGATTAATGCCCTTATTAAAAGAGCACGTAAAATCTAGCTTCCTGGACCATATATGGATATGAGAAGGAATTAGCCATTCACCAGCCCTCTAATCTGCCAGCACCTTGATCTTGGATGTCCCAGCCTTCAGAATTGGGAGGAATAAATGTTTGTTGTTCCAGCCACTCAGTCCATGGCATTTTCGTTATAGCAGCTTGAACTGATCAAGACAGATATTTATAAGGTTGTTGTTCTACAGCTGGGTTTTGAAATCAGTGTTAGGCTTGTTTCATTCAAACGGATATAGTAGAATGCCTTCTTTTACTGTGCTCCAGAAATAAAGATTTTTAAGAAATTGCTATAAGTTCTTTTTCTTCTCTTAAAAATAGGCTTAGAAAATTACATTTGTAATAATTTCTGGCCTGGTAGTTTCATGAGAGGAAATTAGCCAACATTTTATGTTTATTCTTTTGTCATTGATCTGTTTAGATTTTCTCTTTTGCAGGGCCAGTTTAGTAAATTGCATGACTTATACAATTATTCATTCCTTTCAAATCTTCGAATGTATTTACATAGAGTTGAATAAACTAATGTTTTAATTTCCACTATACCTGTGGCTTCTCCCTGCTCCATACATTTTATTTTGTGGATTTTCGCTTTCTCTCTCTTTTATTAATTAGATAATTTTTTATGTTTCTCAGAGTCAGCTCTTGGATTTATTCTAATATTTTTCTTTTAAAATCAGTGTGTTAATTTCTGCTCTAAGCTATTAAATACCTCTGCTTTTCTAAGGGTTCTTCTATTTTTATAACATCTAGAATTGGATCCTTATCTCATTTATTTTATATACTCTTGATTATTATTGGTATTTAGTAAAACAAATTTTCCTCTTGATATTAGTTTAGTTGATTTATACATATTGTCTTAATTAGCATGCTCTAGCTAGTCTGCCATCTTTATTTGCATTCTGGACCTAAGAGAGTTGTTTTAAAAGACGTTAAATTTTTTTCTGCACATAGTGATGGGGATTTTTAATTTTTGCCTTAATGATTTATTTCTAGTTTTAGTGCAATAGAATCAGAGAATGAATTTTATACTTTCTTACTTTGGCTGCATCTCAAATAAAGATGCCTTTCTCTGTTTCGAGGGTTTGGAGTTTGAAATATATAAATTACATGTACTCATTAAGTTATATTATTTTGTTCTTCCATAAACTTAATTTTCATCTATTTGATCTTTGATTATAGAGAGTTGAATGAAAGCTTTTTACTCCTGATATGTGTTTGCCTATTTCTCCTTGTATCTCCTGTTATTTTTGCTTTCTAAATATTGATATTAGGCTATTTTATGCATAAGTAGTTATAACTTTTAAAATTTCATCCTGTAGTGTTTCTGTTTAAAAACTGTAAAGGACACATAACAATTGTTCATATTTGTGGCATATAACAAGATGTTTTCATATATATATAAATCGTGTAATGATGAAATCAGGAATTTAACATATCTGTCACATTCACAGTTACCATTTATTTCTTTGTGATGAGAACATCCTAAAATCCCTTTTCCACCTATTTTGAAATATACAATATAGTATTATACTCGAACATTCTACTTTAATCATCCTACTATGCAATAGACTAATGGAACCTCTTTATCCTATCTGACTGTAGCCTTGTACTTATTGACCAATCTCTCACCATCTCCCCCTCCTTCCTCTCCAATCTCTCCCCATCTCCCCCTCCTTCCTCTCCAATCTCTCACCATCTCCCCCTCCT
>NW_022436956.1:21577619-21598049 GCF_009761245.1 Sapajus apella
TCTCTCACCATCTCCCCCTCCTTCCTCTCCAATCTCTCACCATCTCCTCCTCCTTCCTCTCCAATGTCTCACCATCTCCTCCTTCCTCTGCAATCTCTCACCATCTCCTCCTTCTTCCTCTCCTCCCCATCCTCTGGTAAGCACTATGCAACTCTCAACCTTATGCTTTACACTAATGAGTGAGGTCATGCAATATTGTATCTTTTAGCATTAGAAAGTGTCATTCTTTGTCTCAGTTAATGCTCTGCATCTGAATCCAGCCTTTCTGATGTTTAGGTCATGACCTGTTTCATTTTCCCTGCCTGTATTTGCTATACCACTGTCTATTCTTTTATTTGTAACCTTTTAAAATCCCTTTCTTTTAGGCATGCTTTTATAGGCAGCAGAGTTGGTTTTACTTTGTGATATAGTCAGAGGTCTTTTTCTTTAGTAAGCGATTTTCACTTATTAATGTGCCTTCAGATGACATATATTTGGTCTTAGTTCTGTCATTGTTTTATGACATACTTTCTGTTTAACACTTTCAAAAACTTTGTGTGGACTGTTTTTCCCTTTCCCTTGTTTGTGTAATTTGGAAGATTTATAATTTTCTGGAATTTTTCTTTATAAATTTATATAATAATATTAAACCCCTATCTCTTTATATAGTATCGGCTAATTCTCTCTATAATCCCCTACTTCTTTAGATAATAGGTAGTTGTTTCTCTTATCTTTGTTCAGCGCTTTTGCTTCACTGAAGTAATTGCATCATTACTTTCTTTTTTTTGAAATTATGGTGAAATATTTAGTCACAACTTACTCTGTTCAGTGAAAATATTTTTCAATTAACTCTTCATCTTCTTTTTTTTTCCTCCTTTCCTTTTATCCTTTTTATTGTCTTTGTATAGATTCTGTGCTGTCTGTTTTTCAAATACTCACCTTTGAAGGAGGGGAGTTTCATTCTGAAGCAGCAATCTGTAGTTGGTTTGTGTTGGGGGCAGGCTGGGATGCCTTCTAGGGTACCAGAATTTCTTGTCAGGACTCCTGGTTTTATAGATGAGCAGCTTAGGGTCTTGTCTCAAGCCAGTAAACATGAGCAATTGTGTGGCTATTCACAAGACAAAGCCTCTCTACCCCACTGTCACAAGGATACTATTTCTTACAAATATGGCTTGACTATATGACACTTTATCTTGACCTATGTTCTTTGTTCATGGAATTAGGTTTAGCATATTTCCTGTCCCCACCCCCATGGACTTACTCCGTTATTGGTTTTGAAATCAGGGAGTATAGGTTTCACATCTCAAGGAGGGCTTCTCATCTTCTAGAAACATTTTGAAAGTTCTCTCTGAACTCCACTGTGAGGACATCCCCTCTGCTCTTCTTCCAACCTAACCTTCATTATGTTGGTGGCCTTCCATTCATCTTGTGGTTCTAGGCTTCAGGTCTCTCCTGCTTTGTGAAGATGAAGCATGTGTTCCTGGCTCTCATTTGCCTCTTGGCTCTGAAGTGATTTCCAAGAGGAGGAGGAAGAAACGCCAGCTTTACATTGCTCGAGCCAGACTGGAAGTTGACCATTCTGGCTGACATGATTATCATTACAACTGTGTTGCAGGTACTGGGTCCCAGTAAAGAGTGTCCCTGCTTAGAGACAAAGGAATGGTTCCTAGGAAGCCCTGCCAGGAGTCAGCCGGGCCTGAGTCTTAGGTTTATCAAGATCAGAGATCAGGTGAGGATGAGAATGTCCTGACACGCAAGTGGGCCCTCCGGTTCTGGTGACCACTGCAGGGGTGGGGCTGAGAAGCCAGGTATGACTCTGCCTGCCGAGAACCAGAGTTCCCACGATATATGGCAACGACTGTATGACCTTCAGCCTGTTCAGTGCACAGAGAGGGCAAGAGTGCTCATCCTGCATTTCTGGGTGGGGAAACCAAGAGTAAGAAGGGAAAGAAATGTCCCAGAAAGTCAGCCTCCTGATTCCCAGACATGCTGTCTCTCTCCTCATGAATCTTCTGCTTCACAGACCACCCTAGGAGCCCTGGGGATCAGGCGCAGGCTCCTAGGAAAAGAGTGCTTGCAATGTCCTGAAGGAGCCCTGTGTGGTCAGCCTCTGGGCCAGGGCATTGCTGCTCCCTGCATTTGGGGTCCTCCTCCTGCCAGCTTCCTTTCCAGCCCCAGCCAGGCACAGTCCTCTTGGCCACCCCTCAGAGGCCAGCTCTTCTTGACCCTTCCCCGCTTCCCTCTGCACTTTTTAAATTAGGCAGCCTGACCTCGAGCTTCCTTTGTGTCTCTCACTCATCCCATTATTTTGAAAACTGCTGTGCTGGTTCCTTTGCTCTTATTCTTTTTTTAGGCTAGAACTCACCCTGCATTTTCCTGTCATTTCTTCCCTCACTTTACTTAGGTATCTGCTCAAAAATCTTCTGCTCAGAGAAGCTGTCTCTGACCACCATATATAAAATAGTACCCCCCCATTACCCTCTAACTGATTTACTTTCTTTCAAAGTAAGTTATTTTATTGATGTTAGTTTCTTAATTTTCTGGCTTCTCCACTAGAATCCAAGCTTCAGAAGAGCAAGGAATTTGTTTTACATGTCACTACATTCTCAGCAAGTAGACACATGATAGTACCTAATAGACTACAGAAATATTAGGAAGGAAGAAAAAAAAGGAGGAAGCAGGGAAGGAAGGAAGAAAAGAGGAAAGATAGGAAGGAAAGGAGGAAAGAGGGAGGGAAGGGAGGGAGGAAGAAAGAAAGAAGGGAGGAAAAGGATCAGTCTATTCACACAATGCACTGAACTCTGTTTCTCCATTTAAACTGTTATGTCTTTGAGGATGTTTCATCCTAGTGTCTTGGATAATGGCTGGCTCCATGCATGGAGCAGAGGCTCAATATTTATTGAATTGAATTAAATGGGGCATCTCTGCCCCAAAATGAATCTCAGAGTGAAGAAGTTTAGCTGAAGAAACCTTGAGGGACAGGCCTATGTCTGTTCTGACACACCTTACCTACCTACTTTTACCCCCAGGCATATTGTATTTGTAAAGGTATCAGTTGTGATAACGGGATTTTTTTTTTTTTTTTTTTTTTGATGGCGTCTTGCTGTTTCGCCCAGGCTGGAGTGCAGTGGTGTGATCTTGGCTCACTGCAACCTCCACCTCCCGGGTTCAAGTGATTCTCCTGCCTCTGCCTCCTGAGTAGCTGTGACTACAGGCACGTGCCACCATCCTCGGCTAATTTTTTGTATTTTTAGTAGAGATGGGGTTTCACCGTGTTAGCCAGGATGGTCTCAAACTCCTGACTTCGTGATCCACCTGCCTTGGCCTCCCAAAGTGCTGGGATTACAGGCATGAGCCACCGCACCTGGCCTGGGAATCTTTTTATCAACAATAGGTTCAGTTTGACCAAGGAACAGCTGTGTGTCTAGGAGGGATAGCTAAGGTCTGCCTCTACCTCTCTGCCCATAAGTGGGTGGGGGTGGCTGTACACATTAGGCCCTTCTCTGACTGCTTACTCTATGGCCCCCAAAGCCTTCACTGAAGAGATCTAGAAAGAGATACTTTGAGTACTGGTGGCAGCTCTGGGAGTTCATTGACAGAATGAAGATAACTGATGGAATGGATTCATTGGGGTCAAGAGTGCCTTGTTTTTTCTGCCCTTTACAGGAAACTGATTTCCCTCCTAGCCTCTTCACTCAGTCTCAGCTTCCCAAAGAGAAATCACCCCTTTGAAACCATATTCTAAAAGTGTTTCTATACAGAGGATCTATCTGGTGCTGTCCAGTTGCGGGTCCCTCTAGGAGCCTGCTGTGCTCGAAACCTGGATTGTTCAGGCTCAGATAATGAATTGTGATGTTTACCCCAAATGGATGGATATGAAATTGCTCAGCATGCCCAGCAATTTTCCAAGAGAGGAAGAGGAGCTCAGAGAACCAGGGAGCCAGGTCCCATACATAGCACCCTGGCCTGTCCACCTGCTCAAGTGAGTGACATACGTCAGGCCCTCAGAAAGCATCTGGCCCTGAAGTTCCCGATGAGGGGTTGGCTGGAGGAGCATGCACCTCACTCCGGCCACTTCTTCCAGATGGATGGCAGTCCTCTGCTTCCCAGCGTGAGCCTATGACTTCCCCCTCCCCTTTCAGAGTCCACAATTAATGTGACACCTTCAGTAATAGTGACATGGGTCAGACCCTCAGAAAGCATCTGGCTCTGAATCTCCCAATCAGGGATTGGTTGGGACAGCTGGTGTGTTGTCAGGAGTCGGAGTGAGTGCTGCACACAGCTGGGGGCAAACAACCAAGTAATAAAGGTTGCAAATGATTCATTGCATCAAAAAACCCTCATAAATTACAATGTATCTAAAGTTATAGTTTATAACTTGCATTCTGATACTCTTCTTGGGTGAAAGAGCTGCTGGGAAATATACTTGTATGGGTCTCAGATTAGCAGCATTGTCAAGGAGACCTCTGTAGAAAAAGGCTGTGAATTGCTGCTCTTGTCCAAACTTAAGAACGGAATCCCTTCCACCCATCCTTGACCTATCCAACAGCTTCTTCTCAAAAACTGCCAGCATGGCCGCCTTTTACAACCTCAGACAGCAGCTTGACTACATAGGAAGCTATTACCTCTGTTAAGCTGTCTGTCGTTTTCACCCATTGCCTTAGTTTTCCTCCTAGAGAAAGATAATCTCTCCTGCAAGCTGCCTAAGGCAGATGCTGTGGATCCTCTGCTGATTCCACTTTGATTGTCCTCACCTTTTCTTTGTGACACCAGCTCCTTCATCTTCACAGCAGGGAGGTAGGAACCTATTTGCCTGCATGTCCCAGACAGAAGCACTTGGGAGTTAACATCTTCCCAAGGGCAGCCCTTAATCAAGGAGTGACGGAGGTTGGGGTATAAATATCCCAGCTCCCTTGCCCCTGGCTGAAATAATTCTGCAGCATGTATATTGCAGTTTTCCAGAGTGTTCCTGCAGGATTAAGCTTCAGTCACCCATTGGGAAGCTGGCTTATTAATGCAGCCTTTATTGTCTGCCTTCTTCCCCTGTATCACTTCTCCCCACATTTCTTGTACCTCTCAATAAACTGTTTGAACTATTGAATCAGAGGCTGCTTCTTGGGGAACCCAAACCAATAAAGCTAACCACAAAAGTATAAAACCTTGGAGAAAATGATATGAAAACAAACAAGTGGAGAGGTAACATATTTATGAACATGAAGACTCTGCACTGTGAAGAATCTTTTCTTTCCAATTAATCTTTACATTTGATGCAGTTCTAATCAGAAACCCAGAAGTATATTTCAGAAATCTGACAAAACAATTCCAAGAGTCCCATGGTAGAATAAAGGGCATGAATAGCTAAAACAATTTTCAGAAAGAAGAACTAAGACAGGAACATTGTTTGGCCATATATGAAAATGAGTTCAAAGCTGTAGAAATGAAACCAGCGTGGTGCTGCACAGGAATGGGCAAACAGATGACGGGGAAGATAAGACAGCTCTAAAACAGGAACATGAGTGTGGTACAGGTGGCAGCACTAGTTAGGGAGAAAGGAGAGGGCTTGGAGAGTGGAGGGCAGCCGGCTATTCCTCATTTCTGTAATAGACACTGAGAAAAGGAAATGGGATTGAATTCCAGCAGGAGAGCTGCAGTTTAGGTAAAAAAACATCAGGTGCAAGACCAGATGAGTGAGGTAAACAGTTGTATTTCTCGTTAGATAATTAGGTGCTGACTCCTGTTTTGAGAATATCAGGGTTTGCTCTGTGTTCTGGGTGACATTTTTTGGCTTGATAAACACATACCGCTTGCATCTTGGGCTAGGTGATACAGCTGGACCCCTAATCAATGTATTAGCCTGACACTGAGTATTCTGACATGGCACTTCCACTTAGTGCTTGTGCGATCTCATAAAAAGGGCCCTGAATGGGACACTGAGAGCTTTTCTGGACAGTGGCGTGTTATTAGCTCTGGGGAAGTGGTAGACGGTGCAGATGTGAGGAACAGGGGCTCAATTCCTTGGCCAGGACTGAGAGAGCCCCGGGCTCCCTGTGACCATTATCTGGCCACATCCACTCTCTGTCATCCAGACCTGGGCAGAGAATGACACAAGACTCCAACATACAGGACCCCCGCTAGGAGACAGTCTACACTGTTATGGGCACATGCTCACACTCAGATCTAAGGAAAATCCCCTGAGACTTGCTAAGAGGACCTTTCAATGACTAAATTCCATGGCAGGAACCTTTCCTAGCTTGGATGTGTGAGACACTGTGCCTTCAACTCTTCTACCAAACATACACACACACACACACACACACACACACACGCACACACACACACAGAGTGATGGTTAATGTGTCAATCTGATTGGGCTATGGGGTGCCAGATATTTGGTTAAACATTATTCTAGGTGTTTCTGTGACAGTGTTCTTGGATAAGATTTGCATGTAAGTTGGTAGACTTCAAGTCAAGAGATTGTCCTTCATAATGCAGGTGGGCCTTGTCCAACCAGTTGAAGTTCTAGACAGAACAGAAAGACCAGGTTTCGCTAAGCAAAAGAGACTTCTCCAGCAGGCAGGCTATCCTCAGATTTCATCTGCCACATCAGCTCTTTCTGGCCTACGGCAGATAGCTTTTGGACTTGAACTGGAACATCAGCTCTCTTGGGTCTCCAGCCTGTTGGCCTACCCTGCAGATTTTGGATTTATCAATCTCCATAATCATGTAAGTCAATTCCTTATAATAAATCTTTATATATTCACATTCCACTGGTTCTGTTTCTCTGAAGAACCCTGACTCATACACATACACATACACATGCACGTGTACACACACACACACACACACACACACACACACACACACACACGAGTTTGCCCTGAGGCAGTAGTTTGAATGGGATTTGGAGGGGAGGCATAACTGTCTCTCCTTTCCTCCCTCCCTCCCTTGCTTCCGTTTCTCTGCCTCACACCTATCCACACGGTCCCTGAGGAGCCAAGGATGGAAAGGAGTGCAAGTAGGAACTCTACATCCAAATACCAAGAGCAGACAGGGGACCCTGATGCTAACCTGGGGAGACCCCTCTGGAGGAGCTTTGCCATCATTCCATACCTGGGGTTTCTTAAGCCTTACCTGGACCTCCTGGAGTATTCCTGGAGGACATTGCTGAACACTTCTCCTGCCTGGGGGACAATCTCTTCCTTGTGCCTGGGCACCTTATCCACTCTGCCTTCCCTCCCTCTTCTCTTGTTGCCACTACCTATCCATCTGGATAATATAATCATTGCTGTTCTCGAATCCTTGGGAAACAGAACCCTGATCCTAGCAAGAGAAGGGAGAGATATTAGGGAAGGAAGGACCCCAGGCCAGAAATCAGAAAGCAGGTCCCTGAGAATTGCTTCTGCCTTCCAAGGCTAGTGATTGGTAGATGTGTCCAGGCAGTGCTCTGTTCCTCACCTACGGGATGAGCAGGGTGAATAAGATGATCTTTCATCATGGGCATTTGGGGAGCTGCTGTGTTGTACCCAGCTCAGGTGTGGGAGAGAATCCTGAGTGTGCCTGGCATCTGCTGAGGTTGTAATGAATGTTTGCTGAATGTCTTTGAATGACGGAATGAGAGGAAACTTAGGTTTGAGAACCAGTAGTGTGACCTTTGGCAAGTCACTAAGCCTTTTTAAATCTCAATTTCAGTGGAAATGAATGTCTCAGAAATGACCATCTTGAAAGTCCACAGCTGTGAAAAGGATCTTTTGCCATCATGTAGATTTAATTTCCCATTTTGGATATGATCCTTCCACAAGAACTTTCACATCTCCGAGTTGTATTTTCTTAGGAATCTCCTGATATTTCCTGAGTGTCGGGTGTTATGTGAGACTCATGGCTACCACATCAGATCATCTCAGCAATTCTATGCAGGGCGCTTTGTGCTCAGTTTTTCACAGATGTGGAAGACTCAGAAGGGCCTAGATGGTAAAGTAACCCTTCCAAAGTCAGAGCTAGAAAGTGACTGTGCTGAGATCCAGTGTTCTATTCGTTCATTCATCTGTTCATTCACAATTCCACCAGGCTGTGCACTCAACACTGAGCTGAACCTTGGAGACCTGCTTTCTGAATTCTGGTCTGGGCTCCTTCTTCCCTCATCCTGCTTCCTCCTCTCACTAGATCAGGGCTCTGTTTTCCAAGGATTTAGAAAGCGCAATGATTACCTTGCCCAGCTGGATGGGCGGTGGAAACAAGAAGAGAGGGCAGGAGGGAGGGCAGGGTGGAGAAGAGGACCAGATAGAGAGGAAAGCTTGCTGAGGCCTGAGAGGTTAATCAGAATGACAGAGCTCCTGTGGGGGGAACCTTGGGTCTTTCAGAGTTCTGCGGAAGGCTGCTAAGCTTTTTCTTACCAGGTGGTCTCTAGGAGGCTCCAGCCCCCTCATTCTGATTCTAAGGTCCCATAATGGCTCTTGATCTGGCATAGCTGCCTTATGCCTTAGGCCAAGGGGAGCCTCCGTAGCCCTTTGGGGTTGGGTGGAGGCAAGAAAATGAGCACTTAGTCCATGTAATATGAGTCCCACCTGTGGTTGTCCTACCTTCAAACATATGCCCAGCCATGGACAAACCAATTCCAGAAGTTCCATAGGGTAGCCCTTGTCCTTGAAGAGATGGAGTTCAGGACAAGCAAGGTGGAAGGAGAGAAGAGAGAAGACCCCATCAGGAGACAGGGGTGGCCAGGGGTGATGTGCGGTGAAATAGAGCGTATCTGACCATGTGACTTTCCTCTCCATTCTTTCAGTGGCTCTCATTGCTGGCAGGCTAAAGAACCAGCCCCTTAAGTGCCTTACAGGGGTGCTCTAGCTAACCCCTACCCATTCTGGTCACCCCCAGACTAGGCTAGGTACCCACATTTTGACTCTATCCCAGCAGATTTTATCCCAAATATCTGATTGTGCATCTGTCTCCAACAGTTGCTGGATTCTGAGGTCCTCCAGGGCACCAAGCCCAGGCCTTTACACAGGGGTCTTGTGCCTTGTTGGCGTTTAAGGAATATTTGCTGAGGAAATGAATGAATGCGAGCTGTGTGACTATTTCTCAGGGTGCTGAGCATGAGCCCTGGAGGCCAGGCTTAGAGTAGCATGAGCTCACTCCGGCCACTTCTTCCAGATGGATAGCAGTCTTCTGCTTCCCAGTGTAAGCCCATGACCTCCCCCTCCCCTTTTAGAGTCCATAATTAATGTGGCACCTTCAGTAATAAACATGTGCTTATGGGCTCCAATCTTTCTCATTAGAGCCTGGGCAGATTGCTCACCTTTTCCTGGTGCTGACAAATGACTCACACTGCCCAGCACATGGCCCGGCCCTGTCCTGTCCTGGGTGAAAGTGCTCCCCTGCTTCCCAGATCTGACACTCACTAGCACTGACACAGAGCCCCCACATTGGATGGACGTAGACCCAGAGTTGGCATCCTCAGGTGGACAGTGGTCTGGGTGGTGCCTCAGCCCTAGCCTCAACCTTCAGCTTGATGTTCAAGGCCCTCCCTGACCTGGTCCCTGCCCATCTGGTTGGACCCTTTGTTCCTGAACCTTCTCTGCGCAGTACATTCCTGCCTCTTCAGGAGTTTGTTCATGTAGTTCCCCCTCACTGATACCTCTTTCTTCTGTGCCTTTCTGTAAACCCATTCATGAAAGAGCCTATAAAAGCGACACCTCCTTCATGAAGCCTTCCCTGACCTTCCCATTGCAGAATTCCCATGTCTTCCTTTTACATTTGGCATAGGATATCTTGCCCCAGGAGCTCTGTCACTAATTGTGTGTCACTTTCCCTACTTGCGTCTCAGATTCCTTGTCTTTAGAGGAAAAAAAAAAATCCCTCTACAGACTTTTTGTGAAGTTTAGATGACCTTCATTCATCCAACATTTACAAACATTAATTCTGTATTTCCTTCAAAACACACAAAATAATGTGCAGAGGCAAAAAAGATAAAACACAGCTTCACCCTCAAGTAGTGTTTAGTAATAATAGTAATAAGTCCAGTGTAAGTAGTAATAGCAGTAAAAGATTCACATTTATGCTTTCCAGGGCACGTAAGGCCAAATGCTTTATATGCAGACAGCTATAGAGGAGATTATAACACCGAGTAATAATGTGCTTTGACAATGGATAAACTCTCAAATAAACTGAACGTGACGCTATTGCTACTCATCATAAATGTCTGTCAGTATTGCCTCCCTGTTTAGGCCAGGAGCTCCCATAAGTAAGAGCAGGAATCATCCTTCTTTGTGACTTCCATGATATCCTCAGCAAAGTATACCTGAATTCATGGTTATTTGCTGATCCATTAATCCCCCAAAACCAGGAGGATCAGAGGAAATACTGCCCTGTCCAGAGGTAAAGGCCACAGGACACCTAATCAACAGGGCCTGGCAAAGGTCACTCCTTCCGACTCTGGCCAGCAGATGAGGACCAGTTGATAGGATCATCGGAAGACCTGGACTCAGGTCTCATCCCTGGAAGTTCCCCATCTTCAGGCTTCAATTTCTATCTCTGCAAACTCTGAACAATATCTCCTGTCCTGCCTCATTGAAGGATCATTACGAGAATCAAAGAAGATGATGGATTTTACCACCTGCATTGTGTGAAATATCGCTGAGGGGTCATTTCCCCTTGTGTTTTCAAGATAAACCTTTAGGTTTTGAGTTTTAAAGAGGTTTTTACTAAACTTATGATGGAAATTCAGCCCAAGTGGCCCCTGGACAGACAAGAAATATGGAGACACCAGGATTGCCTGGCAGCGTCACCTGGCCCCAAATGGGCACAAGTCTTTCTGTGAGTCTGTCTTCACTCTCTGTCACTCAGGGCAGGTGCTGCGGGAGGGTGAAGATGGGAGGGGCAAACTCCTGTCATGCTGGGCAGGAGAAGGGGCAGGCTACCACAGTGTCTGGCCAGGGCACGATGCTCCCTAGGGCTTAGCCAGCCTCCAGGTCACTTCGCAAAAGGTCACTGAACCTGCATGGAGAATTTTCCAGCTTTTAATGAGGCCACCAGAGTAGTGTGTCGATAAAGTTCCGCCTCTAATCCCCAATTAAGGTTCCTAGCCTTCACTGCATCCGGCATCTGGTTGCCGGTGGGTATGGTAATTGTGTTCCTCACTTTCTCTCTCTCGCTTTCCAGTACAGTTTCTAGTGGGAGGAGACCCTTCTCCCATGGTCTCAAAAGTCAAACCTCTCCCCAAGGTGGTGTCCTGTGTGTGCGTAAGGCAGCTTCTCCTAGCTTTCAGCTCCCCCACCTCCCTGTGCTCTCTGAGCCCCTCCTCTGCTTCTATCAGAGTCCCTGCCCCATGTCCCTTGTGACTTTAGGGCATTGATGAAGAACCTACTCTGTTGTGTGCCAGGTACTCTATATATGTAATCCTTTAATTCTCAAAAGCATCCCTAGAGTGAGAGTGACCATTGCCTTTGCATCAGGGGGAGAGCCGAGGGTCTTACAGGGCATGGCTTGCTCCAGCTCCACACATGGGGAAGAATAGAGCTCAGCAGGACCCTGTGTCTGGGCCACCCAAGTCCTTTGCCACATCAGATCCTTCTCTGCTGCGGATGTGATATGGCTTTGGTGCAACCCGAGCTTAGAACAAGGAGGGATGACCAGCTTGCTGTCAAAATCCTATTTTAATAGTGCTGGCTGCCATTTTTGAACCACTGGCCTGGCATTTAATAGATGTCGACTATTCAATTTACATGAAAGCAGTATGTTCAGGTACTGTCTGGGCACATTACTACTCATCTCGTTTGAGCTTCTTAATTTAAGCAGATGCATAACTTTACCCCTATTTTACAAATAAACAAACTGAGGCAAAGAGAGTATACATTAATCTAGTTATTTTGAGTTGAAACATGGAATTACTGCTTTTGTGTGTGGAAAATTGAAAAATATCATCAACGTCATATTGGCTCAGCCTAATTATAAGTGAGGAAGCTAGGATCTGAACCCGGTTCTTTGCTTTTTCCTGCCCTCCCCACCATAACATAGCCTTCCTTTTGCAGTTTTTGGAAATTGTACAGTAAAAGAGAAGGGAATTGGTGCCATGCAGAATAGAACATGAACTCCACTAACTTTTCCCTCTTATTCTGGAAAAGCCAAATTTGGAAGGCTCCTTTCCTGCATTGAGAAACCCTTAATGGCCTGTGAGAACTTAGAGAGGAGGGGCCCTCTCTAAGAGTTGCTAACAGAAGCAAACTGATCAGACTTTAGGCTTGGAACACCACAACATAGACAAAAGAAGCACTCTGTAAGTAGAAATGCACAGGGCAATGCCTCAGTAGGTAGAAGTTCTCACATGGTGCCATGCCTGGGATGAGACAGAGAGGAGATGGGCGGTCCCTGAAGAGTGAAAGAGAATGGGCTGGGTTTTGCCACACATCTACTCCAGGCTCAGTGGAATACACGTCTCTCATCAGAACCAAATTTTTGGTTGTGGACATGTGATTTGGATTTACTTTGATTTCTAGAAGTGGAGAGCTAGACCAGCCTCGCAACACCAAGAAAGTAAACGCATTATTCACCAGCCACCTAGAAAAGTCAGCTTAGGAGGCAAAAGATATCTCTCCATTTAACCCATGTCAGAGTGTCACAGAAACATGTAATGTTAGGGCCTTTTAGAACCTCAGAGATTTTCTTTCATTATGCCCTCAATGTATGGTTAAAGCAACTGAGATCGGATGCCCAGGTCTTGTATTGTACCCAAGACCATGAGCTCACTTAGGGTTGAAACCAAGTCTTTTTTTTTTTTTTTTGAGATGGGGTCTTGCTCTGTTACCTAAGCTGGAGTGCAATGACATGATCTCTGCACACTGCAACCTCTACCTCCTGGGTTCAGGTGATTCTCCTGCCTCACTCTCCCAAGTAGCTGAGATTACAGGTGCCTGCCACCATGCCCAGATAATTTTAGTAGAGATGGGTTTCCATCATGTTAGCCAGGCTGTTCTTGAACCCCCGACCTTAAGTGATCTACCCACCCTGGCCTCCAAAAGTGCTGGAATTATAGGCATGAGCCACCACACCTGACCTGGAATCAAGTCTTTTTCATTTTTAGATCTCCAGTATCTGGCAAGGTGCCTGACTCAGGGTAGATGCTCAAAAAATGTTGATAAAACATGGACAAAGATGTTGACAAAACAGCAAAAATAGTGGAATGAAATGAGAGATGTACACCCCTACCCCCATTTAATGGCCACTTCCCTAGAAATGGTGGCATCTCTGTGACCACAGGAGCATCTTGCTTCAAAACAGATTTCATGTTGTTAGTAAGGTGAGGCTACTTCACGTTTGTGCACTGAACAACTTGAGGGGTTGAGATAGGCTTCTTCCTTCTTTGGATGGCACCCAGATCTATGTCCTTTTCAACTCTGGTTTGGGTCAGTCCTCTTCATCTTGCTGGCCCTAATCCCTGCTTGATGTGGGACACCAAAGCTGTGTAGCTGGCTAGGATGCTCACTGTGACTAAGTTCATCCATAAGGAAGCTT
Organism: Sapajus apella; assembly: GCF_009761245.1. Classification (NCBI taxonomy): domain Eukaryota; kingdom Metazoa; phylum Chordata; class Mammalia; order Primates; family Cebidae; genus Sapajus; species Sapajus apella. Next base: position 21,591,102 of record NW_022436956.1, read on the forward strand.
TATTGATTTCCTCAATGAGGCTAAGTGACAACCTCCCCATGATGACTTCATAGACTTTTTCCATCCCGATGCTGCAATATTGGGATCACATGAAATACTTTAAAGAATGCTGGTGCCTGGGTCCCTCCCTCAAGAGATTCTGATTAATTGTTCTGGAGCATGACCTGGGGGCCTCAGGGTATTCAAAGTTTTCAAGGTATTTCTGTTGTATAGCCAAGCCTGAGAACCTATCCACCCATCAGCTGACATATCTTTGGTATTCAAGGGGTGTTTGCTGAATGAGTGATGAAAAAAGGAATGACCGAATGCAGGGCTTCCTTCTCAAGAGAGAGCAACAGAATAACTCAGGAATGTTTGGCAAAACATACAAACCCAGGCCCTATTCTCCTTCCACTCTCTTGTGCCCCTCCCTCCCTGCCCCCATCCCATCATTCATGAACTCAGATTCAGTTTATCCGGACTATTGTTTGGGCTTGTGTGCCTTGAAAAGGACTCCTCAGGTGTTTCTGATAGGCAAGAATGAGAATCTTTGGTTAGGAAAATGAGTAGGTGAATAAGTGAGTGAACAAATAAGATATATGAGCAAATGGAGTTTTAGTTGGGAACAAGAACTAAAGAAGTGAAGACAGGATGATCATTCTGTATGGTTGAGGAAATTGGTGGGTATAATCTTCCACTAGTCTTGTTTCCATTCAATCAGTTGGCAAAATAAATAGCGCTTGAGGAAGCTCTTTCCTCCTCCCTATCTCTCCTTTTCTTTCTTTCTAGGAGAAACCAATAATTGCCTGGGAACATGAGTCTGGGCTTTCTTCTTGCAATTCCAATTTGCAGGTAGCTGTGACTGATCTCTCGTTGTTAGCATATATATTAGACTGGAAATTGAGGTCTTGGTTAGGAGAGGGAAACTAGAAAAGTGGGGAGGAGGGATGAGTCAATTTGGAATTTGGTGGTTAATCCCATCCCCCAACTCCATGTTGAGCTCAACCCAGCAGGTCCTTGGGGCTTGAAGAGCTGGTCAAGCCATTTATCCTGCAGTCACCAGGGACATGGAGAAGTAGCAGAGAAAGACAGGTATGAAGATGAAGAAAGAAAGAGACCAGCGAGTCAGTACACAACAAGCAGCCAGGAGTTACCCCTTCCTACTCATCTGCTGCTCCAGAGGGAAGCACAGGACCCACTCGCAGGGGCATGCACCTGCAGTGCCCTCAACAGTCAGTGAGCAGTCAGGAAGGAAAGTGAAGCAATGCTGTCCTCAAGTTCAGGGATCTGCAGACCAGCCAATGCCTGGGCTTGCGGCAATTTTTAGTGGACACTGTTAAGACAAATGTAACAATAACCAAACTACAGAAGTGGGCTTATACCATCGACATTCATTATTATTTTCTGTGAATAGAAATGCTCTATACTGTGTTGTCCAATATGGTAGTCACTGGCTACACGAAACTCTTCAAGTACAGGGAACTGAATTTTAAATTTTATTTAATTTCAATGAATTTAAGTTTGAATGGCCAGGTTAGTGATTATCTACCATATTGGACAGTGCAGCCGTGCACTGTGAAGTGGATGGGTGGGGAGGGATGACAATAGACTTGGGATGGAGAAAGGAAAAAGGAAAACCTTGGTAAAGCACCATGTAACTTAGGCAAAAGTGTCCAGTCCCAGTTGTGGGGGTGGAATACTTTATAATATTTTTTTTTCTCATTGAAAAATCCAGAGGTTTTTCTCATTGAAAAACCTCTGACCTGTGGTTTTTTGGGATCCTGGGCTAACCTAGAGAGTTTTTGTCCTTGTGATGCCTTCAACACCATGAAGAGAGATTATGTGCCTGCTATACTCAGGGGAAAGCATGTTTTGACCAAGGCTCATGTTGAAAAAAGTCAAACATTCCTTCTTCTACTGCAATATTCCTCAAAACTCTTCTCTTACAGGAAACTCTAAAGGAGCAAGCCTCTCCTGCTGGGCTAGAGGGACCGAACTAAATTGGGACTCGGAGCTAACTCCAAAGACCTCAGACTCAGCTCTGTAAAGTTTCTTTTCCAATTGGAAGTCAAGATTCCCCTGGGTCAGAGTCTGCTGTTAATTTGCTGAGTGGTGTTGAGAAAATAGTTTCTCTGAGGCTTCTCTATAAAATGAGGGGATTAAACAACTCCCAAGATGCCCAAGTTTCCTCCTACCTTAAAAATACTACATTTCTAAGGCATTTAAAATACCCTTACTTCACACCAATTGAAGTCAAATGGGCAGTGAAGTGGCTTCTCTCTCACTGCAGAGAGCTTTTCTTGCAACCCAATTACCTTCGACATTAGTCTCTTTTATTTATTAATGTTATCATTACTATTAGAACAGTTTCTATTTTCTGCTGCTCAGCCTGGGTCACCCCCAGGAAAACCATTGTCAGCTTTGGCCAATCCTGCTTGAGCCTGGGGCCAGAAACATGCACAGCCAGGCTCTGAAGCAAATGGCACTCCCACAGAGAGAGCTTGTTATTATCTGCCCTTTTCTCCCACTCTCCTCCTTCCTTGCTTTGTCAGTCGGCATCCCCCTTCTCTCTTTTCCACTTTCCTTCTTCCCTCCCCCACTCTTTCCTCAACCGTCCTCTTTCTCCCCTTCTTTCTCTCTCCTGTCCACCCCTACTTCGCCCAGGTCTCCACCTTTCTCCCCACTCTACCTTCATTTATTAAAGCATGCAAGCCCCAGTCAGCCTGGTTTTATGCTCTTGCCAAACAGGAGAATAGGCAGTGCTTTGGTGGGTGGGAGGGGTAGGGGTGGCTGAAGGGCTGGAGGCCCTCTTTCTATGCATTTCTCCAACTGCTGAGAGAGAGAGAGAGAATGAATGAGAGCAAGCCTGGCTATGGCAGCAGCTCTTTTTGCTAATGGAAAACAAAAAAGGAAAGAAAAGCTCACCAGCCTAACCAACACCCAAACCTGCATGTTCCATAGAGATATGAACAGTCATGTTAGGGAGTTGGAGATTAAAATTGGGGAGGTAACCCCCTGTATTAGGCTGTTCTTGTGTGCTGTAAAGAAATACCAGAGACTGGGCAATTTATAAGACAAGAGGTTTAATTGGCTCATGGTGCTGTAGGCTGTGCAGGAAGCATGGTGGTGACATCTGCTTCTGGGGAGGTCTCAGGAAGCGTCTACTCATGGCAGAAGGTGAAGCCAAAGCAAAAAGGGGTGTGTAAGAGAGTGAGTGTGTATAGTAGGGAGGTGCCACACACTTTAAAAATACCAGTTCTCATGTGAACTCAGAGCGACAGCTCACTTATCACCAAAGGGATGGCCCAAGTCATTCATGAGGCATCCATCCCCATGATCCAAACACTTCCTACCAGGCCCACCTCCAACATTGGGATTATATTTAAACATGAGATCGGGGGGTGGGAAGAGACAAATATCCAAAGTATATCACTCCCCACCCCCAATTCTCCAGCTCAAGAAGGGGGACCTGCTTCCAGCCAAACTCAGGGAGTCTCATCTCACAGAGTGAGCCAGCTAAGTTGTGGGATCCAAATCTGGGGGAAGCCAGCAACTTGAGCCAGGGAGACTTGGAATCGTCACCTGCAATTCCAGGCTCCTCTGCTGGGCTGCCTCTGTGCCTAGAAGACCTCAGTGGGCAGCTGCATCTTGGGCTGGAGACTTGTGTGTTTGTATTTCATCAGTGCTTCTATTCTTTCCCCCCCATACTAGTTCATTGAGAGGAAAGCCTTGGTTTCCAGGGACTGCGCTCTCTGCAACATCTTGAGGTTTTCTGCCAACACAATAGTTACGTTCACTTGCTGCCCTCAATCTACAAGGAACCCCACTTCACAGAATTAAATCTTGGGACTCAGTTACTTCTTGGACCAGAGGCCCTCTTTCAAGCTCTATTGCTCCTGGTCAGGGGTAGCCAAGAAGCAGAGGAGAAGATGGTCTTGAACTGTTTTTCCTAAGTCTGCAGGGCCATTCTAAGGTAGTGAAATGAGCCCCCCATCTGGGTTCCTAGCCAGTGCTACCTCTTACTAGCCTCATGTCCTCACCAAGCCTCATTTTTTTTTTCATCTGTGAAATGGGAATAGAATATCTCCTTTATCCGAGATCTTTATGAAGGTTGAAGGGAAAGGTAACCTTAGACCGTGGACAGGCAGCTGGTCAGCCTGAAAGCTGGAGATGGACTCCATGACCTCTTCAGGTCACTGTCTTGCTTGGGAATCTATAATACTAGGGAAACTTAAGTGAATCCAGAAATGACCATGAAATTGGCTGAGGTAGGTGAGACCTAACTGCTCATTACTTGTGTGACTGGCAAAGTGATGCCAGTCTCAGGGCCCTAAAGCAATTCTGAGACAGCCAAGAAGGGGCCAATAATGGTCATCTCCTTAGCATTTGTTGTGAGTTTCCGAGGTATCACTCATCAATTTCCAGCTGGTCTCTGCTGATTTGGTTTTCACGGTGGTGTGGTGTGGAACGGCTGACGCGGATGCGCTGGGAGGAGGAGAACAAAGGGAGCATTGTCACATTTAAGCAATGTCGACACTCAGGCAGGAACAAAGGAGCTTGTTATGCAATAGACAGAATGGAAAGGCCAACCCAGGGCAGCTGCCTTGAATTGTGGAGTCACGGAGCTACAATTTTGCCAAGGGAGATAAAACCAAACTAACTTCAGCTTCCTAGTGTTAAATGATGAGAAGGAATTGGTGAAGCTGAAAGAGGCTGGCCAGCCTGTTAGGAGAGGGATATTTTCAATGACTACATACCAGGGCCACTGTGGCTACTAACAGAGACCCAAAGGTGATAGACAGGTGAGGAAATAAAGGTGATAGACAGGTGAGGAAATAGGTGAGGGCTATAAAGAAAAGTCAAATGATAGGCAGACAATAGGGTGTTCAGGATGCCAGATGAGATAAGAGAATCAGGTTAATCTCAAAGACCAAGGCCCATGTGAATACCAGGAGAGTCAGCATTCAGCACCAGTTAACAAAAGACATCAACCCCGGTTCTAATCCTGCATGCAAGCTGTCTATTTTCACCTCTTCTGTCATCTCTGCTGTGCTAGTGGGGCTGAAGGGTGATGGAAGAGACAGGGACAGGACAGAGAGGCATGTTTATGATTAGGGCAGAGTTGTGATATCTCCATGGGGTTGGGACATTTTTCATGGGAGACAGAAAGATGTCCTGCAGTTCTGTGAGGGGCAGTTTATTCAAAGAAGAGGGACTTCCCTGTTTTCAGCTTCTATCAAGGAAGAAGTGTTTAACACAGCAGTAAAATCACCATGGAAATTCAGGGGAAGAGTTTCTTGATCATGAGAGCTGTGAGCACGTAAGCAAGAAAGTTGGGAGATTTCTTTTCTTTTTGTAAGAGTCAGGGTGGCAAGCAGGATGGGAGGGGCTTCAAGTGTCTTTTAAAAAGAGGCTTTCTTTCTCTCTGGGAGGTAGCTGTGGCTCACTCTGTTGGTGAGGGAATGAACAAAGAATTCTCTGACCTTTAGGTTCTGTAAATTTACCAATCCACTGGTACCACCCCTGCTGCCTAGCTCATCCAGCTAGATTCAGATGACACAATAGACTTGGATGGCTGAGCCAGACAGGTTAACAGAGCAGAGCATTTTTCTACCTAAATACTTACAGGATTGATCTGCATGAACACGAGGGTAATCACTTTCTGGGTTTTGTGAATGACATTTGAACTTCATGATACCGTCTCCCTCTTTGCTCTACTCTTGGGTAAAACAAGTCAGTATTCTCTCCCTCCTTCTGTCTCTGGCTCTGCCTTTGTCTCTGTTTCTGTGTGTGTGGTGTGTTTCTGTCTCTATTTCCCCATCTCTCTCTCTCTCTCTCTCTCTCACACACACATACCAATCAAAACATAGCCCTGGAAGAGATAACTAAACTTGGTTCCCAAATCCTGATGTCTTCATTGGTACGGTGCACACACAAACCATTTGCATTAATGAATCAAGGCCAGTTATTACCAGGACACTGTTGTGGTGGTTCGTTCCTTGGCTTCCTGTGATTTAAGCTCTTTAAAGGCTGCATTTCTCAGCTGCGTACAGAGATAATACAAGAGGAAACAGAAGGAGGTTCTGGGGTTGTGGAGCAGGGAGCAAGAAGGGCAGAGAAAAGATTCTCCCTCTCTTTGTCTCCAGGGAAGCCTAGGAAGACATCATGATAATGCTGATGCTGGTGGCCATTGCTGAGCATCTGCTATGAATGGATACGTTCCCAGATGTGAATAATGATGGCAGCTACTGTTGAGCATCTACAGTGTGCACTTTACATCCCTCACTGCAGTTACTCTTCTCAGCACACCTAGGAGGTAAATGTCATTATTCCCATTTGACAAAAGACAAAATAGGGTGAGGCAGCTGGTAGCGTCACTGGTTGTGGAACAACCAGAATTTCCAAACCCAGGTTATTCTGGCACCAAAGTCTTATTCACTTAACCCACTGCCGTTCCTTGTTCTGCTGGCCCCATATGACCTGAGTTTTCGATGAGCAAATCCTAGTTTCCTCACCGGACCCAAATCCCAGCTCCATTTTTATTCCCACACTGCTCACCTGTCAGGAGGAACGGATGACATTTTACCCCTTCTGCTTGCCTTCCCAGCATGACCCCAGGGTCCTCTCTTGCTTCTGCTGTCTGATCTAGGGGAAGGCAGTTCTGACTAGTCCTGGGTGCCCAGCCTCCCTCTTCTAAATTGCTGGGGTACAGGAATGTGCCTGGAGAGTAAGGCAACTGGACTACAGCAAGAGTTTCAGCAGAGGAATGACCAGTTTATTTCATCTTTTAAAGCTATGTCTGTATTAGTCCTTGATTACAAAAGTGAAATACTCTTTCTAATATAGGTTTTGTTGGGACACAGTGTTGGGTGGTGGCTAGGAGTGTGGATAAAACAATATACAGTAGGTTTAACTCATTCAAACAACAGCAAGATAGTATTTCACAAATGAATCACCATTTAGCCAACC
>NW_022436956.1:21598449-21624594 GCF_009761245.1 Sapajus apella
ACACACACACACACACACACACACACACACACATAGAGAGAGAGAGAGAGAGAGTGTTTCACCCTTGTTGCCCAGGCTGGGGTGCAATGGCACAGTATTGGCTCACTGCAACCCCTACCTCCCAGTTCAAGTGATTCTCCTGCTTCAGCCTCCTGAGTACCTGGGATTACAGGTGCCCACCACCATGCCCAGTGAATTTTTGTATTTTTAGTAGAGATGGGGTTTCACCATGTTGGTCAGGCTGATCTCGAACTCCTGACCTCAGGCGATCCACTGGCCTCGACCTCCCAAAGTGCTGGGATTACAGGCATGAGCCACCGCACCTGGCCGGTTTTTGTATTTTTATAAAAGAGTCCCCAAAGCATAATCTCTGAGTCAACATGTAGGAGTGCATCTGTGAGTGTTAAATGCCATTGTTATTGTGTCGGTTGCTCATCTGAAGTTATTTGGTTTCTTCTGTGGAATGATAGAATCATGGAACTTCTAGGAATGAAGCAATAGTTTCTAAGGGTTGACTTTTTTTTTGTTCTAAGAGAACATTTTGTAATGTTTTCCATTTCTGCCAACATTTAAAATATTTAAAATATACGGCAGAGTTGAAAGAATTTTACAGTGAACATTCTTAAACCCAGTACCTTGATTCTACCTATCATTAACATTTTGTTATACTTGTTTTATTATGTATCTCTGTATCTATCCAAACCTCTAACCGTCCATCAAACAAGCCGGGTGAGCTTGCTAGGGCAGCTGTAACACAGTAGCATAAATCAGGTAGCTTAAACGATAGAAATTTATTGTCTCAGCTCTGGAGGCTAAGTCCAAATTTAAGAGGCCAGTGGTGTTGGTCCCTTCTGAGGGTTATAAGACAAGATTTGTTCCAGCATCTCCCATTGGCTGTAGATGGCTGTCTTTTCCCTGTGTCTCTTCACACAATCTTCTAAGTTTATCTCTGTGTCCAAATTTCTTTTAACAAGGACACTAGTCACATTGGGTTTGAGCTTATTCTAATGACCTCACTTTAACTTGATGACTGTGTAAAGGCCACATCTCCAAAAAAGTCACTTCTGTGGTACTGGAGATAAGAACTTTAACATATAATTTTTTTTTTTTGGCAGGAGGCACAGTGGGAAACAATTCAACCCACAGAACCAACTTATTTTGTAATACATTTGAGAGTAAAATTTGGACATTACTACACCTCCCCCTAAGCATTTCAGCAATTGCATCATTAAGCAGAGTTCTGTATTTATTGCTTTTTTCTTTTTGATGAAAGCTTACATAGGATAAAATGCTTAAATCTTAATTAAACATTGAGAGTTTTGACAAATGCAAACACTGTACAAGCTAAACTTCTCTCAAGATACATTATCATTATTTCAGAAAGTGTGCTCATGCCTCCTTCCAGGTAATTCTTGTCCTCATTCTCCATGTAACTGTATATTAAAGTTTTAATATATATTGCCAGGTGACTGTATAAAATGCTGGTAGAAATTTATAGCCACACAAGTAATGAATGAGAGTGATCATCACTCTGCTTCCCCTCCTGTAGTTAGTAATGAGAGCTAACATCATTGACTGCCTGCTCTGTGTGCACTGAACTCAGCACTTTACTTGTTCCAAGTGCTTTTTGTTTCCTCAAACAATTCTGTGAAGTAGGCATTACTTATACCCTTATTTTACAGATGAGGATATTTAGGCACAAAGAGATAGTAATTTGCTAAAGTTTACACAGTAATTTGAGATTTCAAAATAGACTGTATCAGAAAAAATATATTTAATATTATTATATTAAATTTATATTACATATTTATATAATTTATATTATATATTAAATACAAATATATTTAAATTTTGCCCATCTAATAAGTGAAAGTGATATCTCATACCCACTTTAATTTGCATTTCCATAAAACAATGAGATTGAAAGTTTATTGGTCATCTAATTTTCTCTTCCGTGAATTGCCAGTTCTTACCATTTGCCCATGTTTATATTTGACTGTTGATCTGTCTTATATGCATGTTGAGGATATTAGCTCTTTAACATATCATTCTAGATATCTTTCCCATATCATTTCCTTTTCACTTTGCACATAAATGTCTTTGTCACAAACTAGGGAAAAATTCTTATATAGTTAGATATATTCATCCTTTTCTCTTTCCCTATAATATCATTAAGATTTTAGTATTTTTTCCACAAATATCTGGTACCTTTCTTGTAAATTTTATTCCTCAATATTTTATAGTTTATATCTCCTTTGGGAATGGAACTTTTGTTTCCATTTCCATTTCTCATCAACTGTTCTTGAATACAAAGAAAGAAAAATGATTCTTACCTATTTATCTTGTACCTAGTCACCATACCAAGTTATCTTGTTACTTATAGGAGTTTTTATTTTTTGAAGACTGAATCCCTTGGACTTTCTAGCTATAAAAACATAGCAATTTCAAATAAAGATAATTTTATCTCTTCTAATATTTGTAAAATTATTTAAAATTTTTGGTATTAGCTAATTTCTCCAAAATAATATAGCATAATCCTCATGACAGCAAGCAGCCATCATGATTCAAGTCCTTTTAATCCTTGCTACTCTTCCTCTACTTGGCCTATCAAATGTGTGTGACATATGTCTTACTCTGTCACCCAGGCTAGTGTTCAATGATGCAATCTTGGCTCACTGCAACCTCCACCTCCTGGGTTCAAGTGATTCTCCTGCCTCAGCCTCCTGAGTAGCTGGGACTATAGGCACGCACCACCATGCTCAGCTAATTTTTGTATTTTTAGTAGAGGCAGGGTTTGACCATGTTGGCAAGGATGGTCTCCATCTCTTGACCTTGTGATCTGCCCACCTCGGCCTCCAAAGTGCTGGGATTACAGGCGTGAGCCACTGCACCCCACCCCCTAGTGTCATTTTTAATGTACATCTTTAGTTACCTTTCTAATTTCTTATACAGTTGTCTGTTCAGATTTTATATCTCTCTATGGGATAATTTTGGTAGTTAATATTATTATTTTAGAGACAGGGTCTCACTCTGTCACCCAGGCTGCAGTGTAGTGTCATGATCGTGGCTCACTTGTAACCTCAAACTTCTGGGCTCAAGTCCTTCTCTGGCACCAGCCTCTTGAGTAGCTGGGACTAAAGGCACACATCACTGTGCCTAATTAAAAAAAATTTTTTTTTGTAAATACAGGGTCTCACTATGTTGCCCAGGCTGATCTGAAATTCCTGGGCTTAAGTGATCATCCCACCTTGGCCTCTCCAGGTGCTGGGATTATAGGGATGAGCCACTGCACCTGGCCTGGTAGTTATTATTTAACCAGAAAAATCATCATTTCCCTTAGAGTTTCACATTTATTGCACATAATATTATTGTATATCTAGTATATCTGTGTTTATATCCCCTTCTTATTTTCAATATTATGTATATATATTTTCTCTCTTTTTTCCTTAATCTATACAGAGGTATTCTATTTCACTTTTTTTTTTCTTAAAAACAAGCTTTTGGGCTTTGTTTACTCTTCTAATTTCCATTGTTGTTTTCCATTACATTAACTTGAACATTTGTCTTTCCTTTAAAATATCTTTTCTAGTCTCTTTTGGTTTATTTTGTAATCACGCATTCTAATTTTTAAAATTTAATACTTAACCAATTTAGTATTTATTTTAATTAATAATAAAAGGAGAGATTTAAGACTATAAATTTCTGGGAGTATGGATTTAGCTGTGCTGGATAACTTTCATTATGTAGTATTATTTATTTATAACTTAAATGCAATCATTATTTAAGGAAGTAACCAGTTGTATTTGAAATTGTAAACACGAATGTGTTCCTTGCTTTTAAGTAGTTGTTATATTGTTAGGTGTTTGGCTTAGAAGGGGAAGTTTTTTTAATTATTAATTTTCAGATTTGTAATTGTTGATTTTCTGAGTATGTTGTCTGCTATAAAGTATTTGGGGAATTTATTAAGCTTTTTCTTTGTCCCAAGTACATGATGCATTTTTGCAAATTTTCAATTGTTATAAAAATAATGTATTTTTCTGTATATAGAACTGTCAAGTCAGATCCGCTGATTATATTATTTAAATCCTTTTTATCCTTGCTACTTTTTCTGTACTTGGTCTGTCAAATTTAAGATAAATATTTTAAAACATTCCCTTATTTTAGTTGGTTTTTCTTACTATTATAGAAATTTAAAAAATTTTCGTGATTTGGCTGCTATGTTGTTTGTACCAGTAACTTAATGATTATTATATCTTCTTCATGGACTATACCTTTTATTATTATAACTGTTCTGTTTTTGTCCCAGATCTTAATTCCACTTTATTTGATATGATTGTTGCCATGTCTGCCTTTCTTTTTGCTTGTATTTGCCTGATATTTTATTTTCAATCATTTCAAATTTTCTGTCATCATATTTTCTGCATATTTATTCATCAATCAAAATTTAACTGAGTGTATTTTAAAACTCAGTCTTAAAACTTCTGTATTTTAATAGGAAAATTTAGCTCATTCACATTTAGTGCATTACATTTTATATTATTATTTTCACATATAGTGCATTATACTTCATATTGCTATTTTAAATGTATTTTACTTTTGCAGTTTATTTTCTGTTGTCATTTTCTTTTTTTTACTTTTCTCTACTTTTGCTGACAGTTTAGTCAAGACTACTGTTGCAAATAATGAACCCAAATTTTAACCAAAAGCAGGAATTTTTGCCTGAAATACGGAAGGTCCAAAGGTGGAGCCAGACAAGGCTGGACCCAAAGGCTCGAGTGATATAATCAGAGAAATATTTGAAGTTTAGATTTCCTCTCTTCTAGCTTCAGACAAAGACAGGTTCTGTCTGTGGGGAAACGAAGATTGATCACCAGCAACTCCAGCCTTAGATTTCATCTGCTTAGGAATCCTAGGAAAAAGAAAGTATCTTTTTACCAATAATTCTAGCAAAACTTTCAGTAAAGGGCTCACAGTTTGTTCATCTTGGGTCAAGTGCCCATTTCTACCTTCTTTTTGTCACTCTTCAGTAAAATGAACTATTAGGAGGATTTAAAAAGTGAATATTTGTGAAAAACTTAGAACAGCACCTGGCACCAATAGCAAGTGCTGGATTAGTATTTATTGAGTAAAAAGAACATCTGGGTAATGTTAACAGAAGAAGGGAGAAATCAATATTGGGAAGGCAAACACAGGAAATATTCATTATATTTGGCTTAGTTGAATTTCTGCTTATTCTCTCATTCCTGTTAATTGTGATGTTTTATTATGCTTTCTGATTCTGTTGTTGATTATGTTCCCATTCCTAGCAGTCATAATTACACCAATAACTTCTACTATAACATTAAAATGATTTTTCCATTATTTTCATACTTTCATATGTCTACCTCTCACTTCAAGATGAACCTTGTTGGTTTCTACAACAGTTGTCACTCTGCTGCCTTCCTCTTTCTTTTTGTTTTTGAGACAAGGTCTCACTTTGTCTCCCAGGCTAAAATGCAGTGGTGCCATCATGGCTCACTGCAACCTCGACTTCCCAGGCTCAAGCAGACTCCTGGGTAATTGGGACTACAGGCATGTGTTACCATACCCAGTTACTTTCTGCTGCCTTCTAATTGCAGCGTTGCAGATGAGAAATCTTATACTAGTCTGATTTTCTTTCATGCATGCTTCCTACTCCCTACCTACCCCATTTGGAAACTGTTGAACTTTTTTTTTACCCTATGAGAAGTTTCAATATTATATTTTAGGCATTTCAGTAGGTTATTTATAGGTATGAATCTATTTTCATCAGTCTTGACTTGAATTTTCTATGTCCTTTCAATCTGCAAAATCAAGTCTATCTGAAGCTCAGGAGAAATTGTCTTCTTCATTCATTCCTCTTATCTCCTTCTGAATCTTCTATTCCTTTCTTAGTAAGTACCCAGATTTTTTCCAAGCTAATGATATTTTTCTTTCATTAATTGGTTTTTGTGTCTTAGCTCTGTTTCTTGAAGCATTTTCCTTGATTCCCGAAATCTCTAATGTGATTCTCAGTAGTGACTATCCTGTTCCTCAGTTTACTTTACCTATTAAATATTTAGGGTTTTCTTGTTTTGTTGTTAGCTCCTGAACATCCCTTTGTGCTCACATTGTATTTCCTTGACTGCCCTCACCACTTTTTAAAGTTAATATGCTCACATGTCTCATCTATCAACCCTTCCCAGAGTGCCCTTAAAAGATGTGTAATATTGCTTTGCTTTTTCAGGGTTTGTGATTCCTTCATCCTCACAGAAGGCAGGTTAGTGGGGTTTCTACTGATGGTGTTAAATTGACAAGTAGTGGAACACTCAATGATTTCTGCCTATTTGAACCAGAGATGATCGAACAGATAATTCATTATCTTCTGTTAAAAGTTGAGGGGATATTTTTTCACACCTAAGTATACTAACAAAGTCCTTGGTAAAATTCCACCAGTGCACTTATCCTTCTGGACCATCAGAAGATTAGACAGGATTAGACAAATTATCCTTTTTAGAATCAAATAACACAGGCAACTACAGCCTCTCTCTAAGCAGAGTCACAACCTTTCTGCTGACTAAGCTCACCTTATCCTTCTGAAAGCCATAAAAATCTTCATCTTTTCTCCAGGCTCAAGGAAATAAAAATCTGGTCCTCTGTTGCTGGAAACTTGACTCTTGTCTGGATCGAAGGAGAATAAAGCCTGTTCTCTCTCTTCGTAATCCCTAGGAACACCTGAGGCCTCAGATGTACCCTCCAGGTGCCACCAGCATGGACGTCTTGCTTGTGGTATTAGTGCATATTTGTTTCATATAGCCCTTAGAAATTACCATTTTTTCTTTTAAGTCAGGGTCTCAGTCTGTCACCCAGGCTGGAGTGCAGTGATACAATCATAGCTCAATGAGACCTCGAACTTGGGCTCAAGCCAGCCTCCCACTTCAGCCTCCTGAATAGCTGTGACTACAGGTACACAGCACTGTGCCCAACTAAGTTTTAAGAATTTCTGTAGAGACAAGATCTTGCTATGTTGCCGAGGATGGTCTTGAATTCCCGTGCTCAGGCGACCCTTCCACCTTGGCCTCCCAAGGCACTGGGATTACTGGCATGAGTTGCCATACCTGGTCAGCAATTTTATTTTTATTTCTATATATTATTCCATTGGTAAGTAAAATTTATTTATTAATTCTTATTGGTAAGAATAGTTCATTTATCAATTATATAGTTGAAGAACTTTCAGGTTATTTCCAGTTCATGGCTACTATAAGCAATGCTCTGCAAATATTCTTATGGGTGTTTCCTGGTACACATGGGCATCCATTTTTCTACAGCAGTGGTTTTCAAAGTATGTCTGCTACCTCTAGGGATCCCTAAGATGAAAACTTTTTATAAGACATTGTTTACTCTTTTCACCAAGTTGACAGTTGCAACTATGGTGTAAAAGCGACGGTGGCAAAAGCTGCTGGCACCTTAGCACGAATCAAGGTAGTGATACCAGACTGTCCTAGTCGTCATCATATTATTCACCACAATGTGTCACAGTTTAAAAAGTGCCAATTTCACTTAAGAATGTTCTTTAATAAGCAGTAAAAGTTATCAGTTATATTGAATCTTAAGTACTTTTAAAAATATTTCATGTAGCATCAAAAAATATCAAGAACATATCTAAGAAGAAGACTTCTACAAGGAAAGCACTGTAATTCATTGAAGGACATTAAAAAAACTTAATAAGTGGAGCTATATATCCCACTTACAGATTAGAAGTTTCAATATTGTAAAGATGTTAATGCTCCCAATGGCGATTTAAACATTCAACACACAGAGGGTGCTGACATCATCTTACATTTTTGCAAAACCCTTTAGTGTCTAGCTTAATGGAAGATAGCTGGATTCCTAGGTACTGCTGTTTTTTTGTTGCTATTATGAAGGGTGACTTTTAGAAATGTTATTTTCTGTTAGTGGCTGATATACATAATTATCCTTGTTTTTAAAAATATTAATTTTATAACCAGCAAACTTACCAAAGTCTCATTAATGCTAATAGTTTACTTAAAAATTCTTTTTGATTTTCTAGGTGCACAATAATGTTGTCAGTCAATGTGATATTTTTACTTCTTCATTTACAATCTTTGCACTTTTTATTTATTTTTATTGCCTTAATGCATTGGAGATAATCTCTAGCAAAATGCTGGACTGCTGTTGTTAGGTCAGATGTCTCTGTTTTATATCTATTTTTATATATTCTTCAGCACATTAAGAGAGCACCCTCTCTATTTCTATTCAGCTAAGAGATTATTCCTTAAAATTATAAATGAATGTTGCATTTTATGAGATGATTTTTCTATACATATTGTGATAATCATAATTTTTTTCCTTATCCTATTAATAAGGCAAATCACTTTGATTATTTTCTAAGGCTGAATCAGCCTTGTATTTCTGCATTAAACTCAATTTATTTATGATTATGTTAGTTTCTAAAAATTTTTTGAAAAATTTTTGCACCTATGTTTGTAGGCCAAATTTTCTTATACTTTCTCTTTTTTCCAATATTTCTATCAGGTTTTGGAATCAAAGTTGTTGTTTCAGTTGTTCTTTCATTTTTTGAATGACTGTTTGTATGAATATTTGAGTATTTCTTTCATAAGTTGCTGGTAAACCCACTTGTTAAACTTTCTGAATTTGGAGTGCAGGAATTTTATTTTTTATTATTAATTCAATTTTTTAATACTTACATAGAATTATTCAGTTTTCTCCATAATTTATTTAATTGAGCTCTATTAATGAAAATGTTAATTGCTTTCTGTTTTTACTATTACAGAGGATGCTGCAATGAACACATTTATACAAGCATTTTACACATTTGTGTGTGTGTTTACATTTTAAATATATTTTATAAGACAGATTCTTACAACAGAAATTGCTTGGTCAAGAATATGAACAGCTTTAGGTGTCTTGGTCTTGATATCGGATCATTTCTTCCTCGAAGAAGCAGCTTTGGAATGAGAATGCCCTCTGGGTTTGTTACTGATTGTGTGTAACAAATTACCTTAAAGCTTCGTGGCTTAAAACAATAAACATTTATTATCCTCACAGTTTTTGTGTGTCAGGAATTTGAGAGTGGCTTAGCTGGGTGTTTCTGATGTGGGGTCTCTCTTGAGGTGGTAATCAAGACGTCAGCCAGGTCTGCCAGTCATCTGAATGCTTGGCTGGAGCTGGAGGATAGGCTCTCAAGGGGGCTCACTTGCGTGGCTGGCAAGTTGGTGCTGGCCCTCTATAGGAGGCCTCAGTTTCCCCAATGTGGGTTCTCCACAGGCTGCTTGAGTATGATCACAACATGGCAGTCAGCTTCCCTAGAACCAGTGATGTGTGTGTGTGTGTGTGTGTGTGTGTGTGTGAGAGAGAGAGAGAGAGAGAGAGAGAGAGAGAGAGAGAGAAGCAGTGATGCCTTTTGAACTCTGAAATCATACCCCATCACTTCTGCCATATTCTGGTCATTAGAAGCATGGTACTGACTCTGGCCCACATTGAAAGGAAGGGAAATTAGATTCCACCTGATGAAGAAACACGTGTCAAAGAAATTATGGGTGTATTTAAGAACCATCACAGCCTTTCTCTAAATCTAGTTTAAGTGGATTGATTTCCTTGGCATGAGGCTTCAAAAATATGTATCTAAGAAGTTCTGAGCCCATTGAAGTCACAAAGGCCATTGAGATCAGCTGGTGAGAATGTGGCACTGGGAATACAAGCTGTCAACCACCTGCTGCCCTTGGTGTCCAGTCCCCAGTGCCCTGGCTACTATCCAGGATCAAGATTTATGTCTTAATTATGCAAATGAAGAGATTATGCCCTCAGGGGCTCTGGTAAACTAATTACTAAACAAGAAATCAATGCTGCTGAAGTCAAAACTAATGAATCCCAAGGCTCCCAACACTGACTGTAATTGCAGTAGTGAGGATCTTATTTCCATGTACCATGCCAGGGAGCTAGGAAGGCCTCACACTGTGATTGATTCATTGAGATCCCATCCAAGCTGCTTTTTCTCATGGATGCTTTGTTCTGGAAACAATCCCTGGCCATTCCTCTCCCAATCCACAGGCATCTCTGCACCTATCCAATCATCTATAATAGCCCAGGCTCTGGGAAATGAATATATGGATTTTTCTGGCCTGAGACAGTGAGGAGGGAGGAGCTTCGATTAGAGCATTGGCTCAAATAGATGTGACATTTGGAGGACTGAGTCAGGGAGAGAGGGTTTCAGTGGGGCCCCTCTCTTCCTCTCTGCTTTGCAAGAGATATCCAATTGCCCCTGACAGTGGACAAAACGGACTGAGAGGTCTCTTGACCCTCAGGCCCCAGAGGCACATGAATGCCTACTCAACTCATTGTCCACTCTGCACCCTCCCTCATTCCCACACTGCAGGACTCTAGGCTCTGTCTCTCTTGCTTTATGTGGCTATTTTCCTTTTAATCCAAATTGCCTAGTCTTGCCCTTAGCTTTTATCCGGCGCTGCTACAAGAAATAGCCATGTGCAATCTATTTTTGCAATTATCATAACCATACTGTTGAGGATCATGATTGTTGCATCTGCAGCAAAATAATGAAGAGAATTTTTCTGGTGCCCCAGAATTGTGGCTAAGGCCTAAAGCAAAGCAGAGGAGAAGAGGCACTGAAGAAGCCCGCATTCTGAAGAGAGCGGCCCAGGAGCAGGTCTAACATGTCCAGGCAATGTGGTTTGTAAACCAGAGGTTGCAGAACCGACCTGCCCGCTTCAAGCCACACTCCGTCCTGCCTTCTGCTCCTTGCTCTTTCAGATATCAAGTGAGGCCTGGGGAATGGTGTGGGGAGGTGGCACCAGAGCTGCAACTTTATAGTGTTGGTGGTGGGGGTAATTCCCTTAACTCCCCATGGGAAGACACACATGATCACAGAGACTACTGCACTGGGACTCTGCTCTAGAGATTCTCTAAGAGGCCTGTGGAGATGGCTCACGCCAGTGGAGAGAGAAGGCGCTGCAGAGGGTATGGGAAGAAAGCACTGGCGTTACCCCACCCCAGGTCTCAGCAGCTCTTGGAAGACACAGAGGAAGTCCACAACATTGCCTGTGGTTCCACACAAGGGGGCATGGAATGGAAGGGCAGGAGCTGTGGGCTGCCCAGCTGGTTACCAGAATAAGTCAGGAAGGCACCACTCCAGGTGGGGCACAGCCCAGATGGAAGGGGGGCATTACCACCTCCTTTTCAAGTGGGTCCTTGTAGGAGAGGAGACCTGGGGTGAGTTGAACATTGCTCCAGAAAAAGACCCCACCCTCCATGTGGAGACTGCCACTCAGCAGGGTCCACTAACCTCCCACAGAGCCAGGGGGAACCAGGCTGAGATCAGAGATGCCTCCTCACCACCACAGACCCTCATGCTGAGATGCGTCCTGCCTCCCCACCATTCCTTACTGCCCCCAAATCTAGAACTGCTAGACCCAGAGGAAGGAAGAGGAGGAAGAGAAGTGAAGGAGGAGACCATGCTGCTCCCCCACCCCCGAGTCCCTAAAGCCACAGTCTTCCTGAATTTTGGGGCATTCATGGGAGGAAGAGCTTTGAATCAGATATGACTTCGGAGTTTTAAATGGACCGAACTGAGTTTTTAGTAACTGAAAGTGACAGGAATATTTATTCACTTTCTGGCTGAAATATTAAGCGATGGGGAAAAGGGATTCGACAGAACACAGCAGAAAGCAGTGACTGGAAAAAATTGATGTTCGTGTTTATACCCCACTGTGTTGAGACTCCTGAATAACCCACTGCACATCATTCCAGTGGATGCTCCTTAAATAAAGCCCCATGGAAAGAAAGAACGTCTTCTCAGAATTTTTTGCAGGACTATCCAAGATGTGGGGAAACCGTGCACCCTCACACACTGTGGGAGTAGAGATAAATTGTAAAGGCAAGGCTTTTCCAGGGAAAAGCAGTTTTATAGTTAGGAATATACTTACTGATCGTTCAACAGATGTTCATGGAGTACCTACTATGTGTCGGGTGCTGTTCCAGGTACACTGACCACGGCAGACATGGTTTCTAGCCTTGTGGACATTAAAGCTTAGTGCGGGAAAAAGACAGGCCAACAGGATGCTACAATGCAGGCTGATTCCTGCCCTAACTGAATGAAGAGCAGATGACGGTGCTGACATGAGAGGGGCCAAGGACGCGGTCTGTGGTGAAGGTGGATGTCAGAGGAGACTCATCTGAGGAAGTGACGTCTCTGTTGAGATCTAAAAGATACATAGGTAAGGGTGCTCAGGCGGCAGAGAGTGCTCCAGGAAGTGGGATGGGGACATACAAAAGCACAGACGCAGGCAGAGTGTGACAAGTTAAAAAAAAAACCAAAGATGTTCAGTTTGGCCAGAAAGAGGTGGCTCATGGCTGTAATCCCGGCACTCTGGAAGGCTTGAAGCCAGGAGTTTGAAGCCGGCCTGGGTAATATAGAGAGAATCTGTCTCTACAAAAGCCAAAAACATTAGCTAGGGTGGCAGCTAGCTAATGTGCTTGTAGTGTCAGCTACTCGGGAGACTGAAGCAGGAGGACTGCTTGAGCCTGCAGTTTGAGGCTGCAGTGAGCTATGATCAGGACACTGCACTCAGCCTGTGTGACAGAAGGAACCACTGTCTCTAAAATATATACATTAATAAATAAAATTGTATGCACAGTATGATCTTATTTTTATTTTAAAAATTACGCAAAGATTCTGGAAAAATATATACCCAGTTAACTATACTTATCTCTGGGGGCTGAGATTGCAGATGAATTTCATTCTTTCCTTTTTACTCTACTGTAGTTTATACCTTACTTTATCTGTCTGCAAGTGCTGCTTGGGTAATAAGGAAGTGAAAGCTATAAAATATGAAATCACTGAAATGTAAGCTTAAAAAATTTAGTGCCAGGAAAGTCTTAGTTTCCCCATTAAGCATAAAGAAATTATTCAAAGTTGAGAAGAAGCTAGTGTAAATGCAACCGACATAGAATATCAATTTAAACATTTATGAGCTACAAGGAACTCTGCATGCTTATTCAGAAAGTGTGCACTCCCCTCCCCCACCTGCTACCATTCCCAGCCACATGCACCAGTTGCTGAGCCCCACGTGGCCCCAGCTTCTCATGGAGATCTTTAATTGTTGTTCCACCACCTTGTTGGTCCTCTAGTTTTACCTCAGAAGCTTCTTAACCTATTAGGATTTGCAAGCAGATGAGCTTATAACACTACACTAAGGTCTGTTCAAGGCCTTCTGGGTGTCAATAAATTCCAGTGGGTTCACACAACTTTGTCTAGGGAAGTAGACATCTTCTTGTGGTCCTATTAGTGTGTGGCTCACTTTAGGACCTGAGCACACACACCCAGCGAGATAAATGTGCACCACTATCTTGCAGAGCCTTGGAGTGGAAGGAGAGAAGCTGGTGAACTTTCTCCTTCCTGATAACAATCCTTGTATGACTTAACGTGTTTCCTTTTTGCCATGGATACCTGTAATCAGAGTCGATTTGATGCTGTTCAATTATCAGGGAGAAAGAATGTTATTTCAATTCAGTACTTTGAATTCAATTGATTTTTGAATAAGGAACTTCTGCAGTGATGTAGACCCTCTGCTTAAAGTGGACCAAAGTTCTTTCTGTCCCTTGAAAGACATGTGTTGTCCCTGTTCCCATTCCTGTGTTCATGCTGGTCCTATCACTAGGAATTCCTGCTTTCCTGCACTTTCGGTCTATCCCAATGCTACTGATCCATCGTGACCCAGATCAAGTTTCACCTGTGCGAAGGCTTCCTGATGCTACAGTTTACATGCATCTAGACTCTACATGCTCCTTGAAAAGAGCATAGATGTTGCCACCAGAAGCCATAAGATCCAGTACTATTTGAGTGATCTTATGAAATTTACTTACCCTTTAAGAACATCAGTTTTTTTTTTTTCCACAGAGACATTGAATAACAGGATGCAGGATTACAGAATATTATCATTTAAGTGCCTTAATTACCAAATGCTACCTGTGTTCAACAAACATTTATTAAGCACCAGCTATGCAACTGACACTGTGCTAGGCATTACACAACTGCTGATTTTGTTATAAGAAGAAATAATAGTTTTCTAGGGAATTTAGCCAATGACATTGTTTTGTACTTTTAATGTTTCACCTATGAATGTCTTATTAATTCTTTTTGTATTTTGTATGTTAACTTTTTGTATTGCCAAATATTTATCAAATTCCTACTTTGAGCCTAGTCGGGATAAAATGGTGGATAATAACGCTCTCTCCTGCAGATGCATGGATTTAAAAAATGGGGAACGATTGAAGGTTTTAAGCAAGGGAGTAATCTGATGGGATTTGTGCCTTTAAAATGCGATCCTTTTTCCAGATAGTTAAAACTTTCTCCCCTTCTTTGCTTGTCTAAGTTCTGTCCACTTTTGCTTATCCAGTTTGATGTCACTTTCTATTGGGATGCTTCTCTGATGCCCAAGTTTGGGTTTCGGACCCCCCTGTCTGTACCTTTTCTACCCTCTGTGCAGCTCCAATAACATGGGTTGTAAAAGTTTGAGTACTTGTCTCTATGCCCCTAGACCATGAGCTCCTGATGAGACTTTTTTGGGTTGTGGAAGAAAGAGTATTTACTAATTAAGAAGCCCAGAGGAGAGACAATATCTGTAGGGAAGTGCCAAGTTTCGGTTAAACTAAGAAGAAAGAAGGCCACTTGGGTGAGGAGGCTGAGAGAACATGAACGTTTGTTTACCACAGACTTGACTCCAAAGGAGACTGTGGGCTCTTGCATTGTGAGGGAGGAAGTCCAAGGCAGTGGGAGAGGAGAGTTAAGCCCATGAGCAAGGCAGACTGAGTTCGTTCTAGAGAGAGAGGTCCCAGGTCATTCTGGAAAGAGGAAATCCAAGGCCAGGAGAGCACAGTGGTGATGGATTTAATGACATGGGTTGTAAAGTTAGTGTCTAGTACTCTCATCATGTGGAGAGAACAGCTCCCTAACACACCAGAAAAGTACAAGGCCTTTAAGAAATACTTAATGTATACCTCAACAAAGCTGGAGGGAAAACTGCAATATAAAAGGGACAAATGCTTTATAAAATAAATAAATGTCCAAAGAAAATTCTGAGCCCATGAATCACCTTCTCCTGTATCAGAAAGAGCAGTGGCTCTAATCTTCTGGCCCATGCAAAGGAAGGCCCAGTAGGTGCCTGGCCATGGCCACCTGACCTCTGTTGCTGTCAAGGCTTGGGAATTACCTGTCCAGAAACCCAAGAACCTTTGCTTATGAGTTTTGATTTCTCATTAACCTTTATAGGGTTTTCTCTGATAATTAACACATATTATTTACCAGTTCGTCTTCTCCAATTAAGATGATAATTAGCTTCCATGTTCTACCAGGTATTTACCAGCTACTCTATGAAAAAGAGCTTAATGAAACAATCCAGACATATAATCACATTAACAAGAGGGGAGCCCATGGGGAGGAGGATTTGAAGTGTTTGACAGTTGAGTAGAGCGTAATTGGATTTCAGGGCAAACACAGATGCCATATGGGCTGTCAAACATCCCATGGCATGGGAAGGAGAGTATGGGCCAGTTGAGAAGATTGGGTGTTTTTTTGCCTTGGCAGGTTGTAGAAACAAGAAGCTGGTGCATGCAATAGTGTGGGCTACAGGCTTTGATAGAATGATGGCTAACAACAACAACAACAACTGATCTTTGTCAGATGTGTACACTGTGCATGGCATTGTGTCATGTGATCTACAAGCCTTATGTCAATGCATTCTTACTGAAACTCTTTGAGGTAAGTATTATACTTAGCTATATATTACTGACAAACAACTGAGGCTCAAAGAGGTTAAGTAACTTGCCTAAGGTCATGCAGCTATAAAGTGGCAGAAGTGAGACTAGAACCCTGGATGAGCCGAAGTATGCTCCTCCATGTGGTGGGAGACTGATAGAAAGCAAAGAGGTTTGGAGCACAATGGTGCCTGCCTCTAAGGCCATGTGGCTGCCACAATAATGGCTTGGCCCGACAGTGGCAAGTATATGGCACATATATAGTCTGTCACTCCCTCTAGCTATTTACCCCTGCCAAACATTTCTAGTTTATTATGGTGTCTCCCACTGAGCACAGATGTGGCCTCATACTCTTTCTCACCACAGCACTGCAGGCAGCCACTAAGTCAATCAGAACTGACATGTCAGTTGAAACCACTTTGCCATTCCTAACTTAGATGCTCTGTGAAAACATGAATGGCAAAGCACCAGGCTCAGAGTTTGCAGAAACCAGCTCTGGATCCTGGTTCTTCCTCTTCCAGCAGCTCCCAGAGCTTATCGCACCATCTATGAAATCTGAAGCATTGTGAGGATTCAACAGAGTAATATCTGCTGATGTGTGAACCACAGAGCCTGCAGGAGAGTAAGTTGTGGGGAAGGGCTAGCTTCCTTCTTTCACAATGGCAGTCAGTATGTTTAGGCTTATGTTAGAGCCAGTTGTGTGTTTCTCAGTCTTAGAAACCTCCCTGGTGGGTAAAGGCTGTGAGACACTAGCCTACATCCCAGGGAATACATGGAGAGGTGGACCATCCAGGAGTCAGGACCAAGAGTGGCTAGAGTGACTGATGTGCCGGAGAGCAGTCCAGCCATGTGTGGAGGGAGGCCCATGGAAGAGAGGGGCAAATAAGCCAATTCGAGCAAAAACCAAGAATCCCTGGGTCAGGCCCCACCTGGATACAAGTCCAAATCTATACCAGCCAACGTGAGCCAGGCAAGGTGGCCTGAGCTGAGGCTTCAGGAACCCTGGGATAAATAATGTGTACTGGACAAACAGAATGTGTCTTCCTTGGCCCTTTCACTATTTTCCATTTAGGCTGTGTTTGGTTTTCCTTTAGTTTTCTAAAGTTTCAAAATACCAACTTCTTTATTGATCTAAGAGGAAAAGGGAAACTCTCTATACCAAAGAAGAAAGGTGGGAAGGTTCACAGTGGCCTATGCTGAGAGTCCAGAGGGCACTGACCATCTTGAGGGCAATGGGGAGAGCCATGGAGCTGGAGAAGCCAGGGAGAGGACACCTCAGTGGTGCGAAGGGGAGGTATTCAGGAAAGCAGTTGTAGGTTGACTTCCAATTCTTGATCTACTTTTGATTTAAGTCTCCTTCTGCCAGGTTTAGTAGAGCACTGCATATCCCTCTTGAGTTCCAGTGTCCTGCCATCTCATGTACCCTTTTCA
The DNA here is from genome assembly GCF_009761245.1 of Sapajus apella. Lineage (NCBI taxonomy): Eukaryota > Metazoa > Chordata > Mammalia > Primates > Cebidae > Sapajus > Sapajus apella. The sequence continues at coordinate 21,615,688 of NW_022436956.1, forward strand.
CGTCTTGACTTGGAGTTGATGGAGATGAAAGAGATCTAGAAAGAGCCCTTAGTGGGTAACATTAGCAAGTCAGGAAACTCAGCTCAGAGCACCAGATCTGGGCACCGGGGGTGGATCTGAGTCGTAAGGAGAAGGAAGGAAACCACTGTTTAGAATTGGATTTCAGTTTAGGGCTGTTTTAGGCTCTTTTCATGCAAAGGTCTGGAGGCTTTCTTGATCATCTTGAGTAAGTATGTATGTGTGTGTGTGCTTGGAGTAAGGAAAGGAGTATTGAAGGGAGAACATGGAAATAAGGTAATTAGAATGCTCAACCACATGGCCAGGTGTCAAGGGTTCCAGGGAGAGTTTAGCAATCGGGCCTTGCAAGAAGAACAAAAACTAAAATCCTGGTGGACTTTTTGGAGACCAGAACTGGAAGATTGGGCAAAGTTTTAATAGGTCTAGGGATTAGGGTCAATTGTCACCTTCTGCAATTTTCATCTTCACAGAAGTGTTTTCTGTTCTACTTGTCTGCTTCTTTGTGACTATCTACTTTACAGGCTATGGGCCATTGCCTTCACCCTACTCATGTCTTTGGCTTATTTATAATTTTGGTTTACTCATAAACATCATTTACTCACAATTGCTTATAGCTCTTACCTTCTCCTGACCTCTCTTTGCATTAGTTTCTGCTCCCAATGCCAACCGAATAATTCTCTTTAAAGAATCTCATAGTTTAGATTTCTGACAGATAAAATCTAAATGGTCCAGCTAATCATAGTTACCTCCATTGAGAAAGAACTTTTCAGTCAGACCACCTCATGGATTGGCTGCCCTGGGCTATCAATGATGAGAGAAGCAGTTTCCCATTGGAGGCAGCATGGGACTGTGCAACTGTGCACCAGGTTTGTCCTATCTCCGTCCACATTGGAAGCTCTCATAGGGCAAGGCCTGGACACTGAGCAGGCCTCTGCCTGCTCCTCTTGAGAGCATCCCAACTTCCATAGGGTCTTGACCTTCATTCGTAATGATGACTGGTTTCATCTACTTCACTTTACCCTCAGCAGTCTCTACACTGATACCTGGATTTTTTTTTTTATTTAGTGCTCTACCAATCAGGGTCCCAGCAGGACACATGAAAGTTATATGTAAGACATATGAAAATCATATACAAGTCATATTCAAATCTTAGGATCAACTGAGAAGAGTTTAGGGGGAAAAAAAAGACTACAGTCAGGCGCGGTGGGTCACACTTGTAATCCCAGCACTTTGGGAGGCCAAGGCAGGTGGATAACCTGAGATCAGGAATTCAAGATCAGCCTAGCCAACATGGTGAAACCCCATCTCTACTAAAAATACAAAAATTAGCTGGTTGTGTTGGCAAGCACCTGTAATCCCAGCTACTTGGGAGGCTGAGGCAAAAGAATCATTTGAACCTGAGAGGCGGAGGTTGCGATGAGCCAAGATCATGCCATTGCACTCCAGCCTGGGCTACAGAGTGAGATTTCTTCTCAAAAAACAAACTAACTAAAAAGCCCACTACAAATGTGTTGGCAGGATGTAGGAAAAGCAGAAGGAATAATGTGGGCTTGTAGGACTGGTGACAGTGGAGTTCCATTACAACTTGAAGGACCTGAAGGGGCCAAGAAGGGAGCAGTTACCAGGAGGGAGGAAGAAGGAGAGGGAGAGAGAGAGGCAGGAACTGTGAACTGTGGCCTACAGTTGCAGGCTCCCCTATCCCACAGGAGTGATCTGGAGACTGACCCTGACTTTATTCTCCTCTCTTCCTCTGATTTCCTTCCTGTGGTCCAACTCAACGCTCAGGAAGACAGAGTGCGAGAGAGCCTTGCTGCTAGGGTGTGAGCAGGGTGAAGGGCAGACAGGAAACCTGGAAGGACAAATCTGAGATGTCCAGCACAGGGGTTTCGTCCCTGGCAGTGGTCTTGAATCTAGAATTTGAGCACTGTTCAGCTGGCACTTACATTTCCTGGCTTGAGTTTTGCAAATCTATACTCCATGGCTGGCAGACAGCCAGGGAGAGAAGGCAGCCAGCAGTACGGGTCATGTGATTTTGAGGGTGCATACCCTAGGGGTTGGGAGGTGTAGGCATGGAAGGGGGGCCAGCTTGGAAGGCAGAAGTTAATGTCTGAATGGCTGGGCAACAGGGTTCTCAACAGATAGATTCAACTCAACATTTATTCTTTTATTTTTAAAAAATTCAATAGATTTTTAGGGAATAGGTGATGTTTGGTTACATGAATAAGTTTTTTGGTGGTGATTTTGGTGTACCCATCACCCAAACAGTGTACACTGTACACAATATGTAGTCTTTTACTCTCATTCTTTCCCTCAAGCCACCGAAGTCCAATGTACAATTCTTATGCTTTTGCATTCTCACAGCTTAGCTCCCATATATATGTGAGAACATATGATGTTCAGTTTTCCATTTCTGAGTTACTTCACTTAGAATAATAGTCTTCAATTCCATCCAGGTTTCTGTGAATGCCATTATTTTGTTTCATTTTATGGCTGGCTGAGTAGTATTCCATGGTGTATGTATATATATATGTATGTATACACACCACATTAGCTTTATCCATTCATTGATTGATGAGCATTTGGGTTAGTTCCATATTTTTGCAATTGCAAATTGTGCTGCAATAAACATGCATGTGCAAGTATCTTTTTTGTATAATGACTTCTTTTCCTCTGGATAGATTCCTAATAGTGCATTGCTGGATCAAATGGCAGATCTACTTTTAGTTCTTTAAGAAATCTCCACACTGTTTTCCATAGTGGTTGTACTAATTTACATTCCCATCAACAATGTAAAAGTGTTTCCTTTTCACCACATCCATGCCAACGTCTGTTTGATTTTTTGATTATTGTTATTCTTGCAGGAATGTGATGGCATCACATTGTGGTTTTGATTTGCAGTTCCCTGATAATTAGTGATGTTGAGCATTTTTCCATATGCTTATTGGTCATTTGTATATCCTCTTTTGAGAATTGTCTATTCATGTCCTTGGCCCACTTTTTGATGGGTTTGTTTGTGTTTTTTCTTGCTGATTTATTTATTTGAGTTCTTCGTAGATTCTGAATATTAGTCATTTATCAGATGTACAGATTGTGAAGATTTTCTCCCACTCTGTGCATTGTCTGTTAACTCTGCTGATGATTCCTTTTGCTGTGCAGAAGATTTTTAGTTTAATTAAGTTCTACCTATTTGTCTTTGTTTTTGTTGCATTTGCTTCTGGGTTCTTAGTCATAAAGTCTTTGCCTAAGCCAATGTCTAGAAAGGTTTTCCCAACATTATCTTCTGGAATCTTTATGGTTTCAGGCCTTATATGTAAGTCTTTGATCCATCTTGAATTGATTTTTGTATAAGGTGAAAGATGAGGATCCAGTTTATTCTTCTGCATGTGGCTTGCCAATTATCCCAGCACCATTTGTTGTATAGAATGTCCTTTCCCCACTTTATGTTTTTGCTTGCTTTGCCAAAGATCAGTTGGATGTAAGTATTTGGCTTTACTTCTGGGTTCTCTAGTCTGTTCCATTGGTCTATGTGCCTATTTTTAACCAGCACCATGCTGTTTTGGTGACCGTGGCCTAATACTATAGTTTGAAGTCAGGTAGTGTGATTCCCCCAGATTGTTTTTGTTTTTGTTTTTGCTTTTGCTTAGTCATGCTTTGGCTATGCAGGCTATTTTTTGGTTCTATATGAATTTTAGGATTTTTTTCTAATTCTGTGAAGAATGATGATGCTATTTTGATAGGAATTGTACTGAATCTGTAGACTGCTTTTGGCAGTATGGTCATTTTTACAATATTGATCCCACCAATCCATGAACATGGAATGTACTTCCATTTGTTTGTGTTGTCTATGATTTCTTTCAGCTGTGGTTTGTAGCTGTGTTTTCCTTATAGAGGTCTTTCATGTCCTTGATTGGGTATATTCTTGAGTATTTTTTTTTTTTGCAACTATTGTGAAAGGAGTTGAGTTCTTGATTTGATTCTCAGCTTGATTGCTGTTGGTGTACAGCATCTGCTCAACATTTATTAAGTGATCTCTGTTTCTAGCACCATGTGAGGCACCGAGAAACTAAAGATGGATAACAAAGTCCTTTCCAATAATTTCATTATAATGTGAAGTGTGATTAGACAAGGTGCCTGAGGGTCTCTGGGGGACCCCATCTGAGACTTTCTAGGGAAGAGGAGGCCTGAGGCCCTCCAGGAAGATGAGTGAGAGTCAGGCTAAGTAAGGAGGAAATAACATCCCAGCCAAAGGGGATGGTAAAAGAAAACATGAATGCGAGTACCCATGGTAAGATCAGGCATTGCTGTAAAGTGAGAGGTAAAACATGATGAGAGATGCAGCTGGAGCTGTGGGTGGATGAAGGCAGGCTGTGGCAGGCTGGGAGCAGACAGAGGAGCACAATTCACTGTGTGGCCAATGGGCAGGACTTGAAGGGTTTAAAGAAATGTGCAATGTGATCATGGCTACATGTGCATGGCCCTCTCTGGAGGCTAGGCCCAAGCTGGATCAGTGGTGTAAGTTTAGAGACAGAAAGAGCAGTGAGGAGGCAATTGCAATAGTCCAAGTGGGAGAGGATGGGACTTGAGCTAGGAATGTCAGCTAGAGCTGGCCCTGCAGAGCCCGAAAGGGAGCAGCCGTGCTCAGAACTCCCTCTGCCCACCTCACCTGGCATGATGGGAATGTATCACTGCTGCTGCCCCTGTTGCAGGGTGGTTTTCCCCAGCTGTCTGGCTGAGCAGCAATTTGTCCTAAATTGTACTTAGGACTGTCATGATTTAAGCAAATGAAATTGCCTATAGGTGATTACAGGATTATCTCAAGGACTCGGGGAAACCCACGTACTTCTCAGTTTTCCAACCGGAATAGCAAAGAGATCAGATGACCTCTCTGAGAAGGCTTGCTGGATACTGCTGGAAGCTGGGAAGGGTGGGGAGAAATGAGAAGGGATGGCTTTCCCCCTAGCTGGAGAGCTTCAGGTGCCCCCTGTGAGAGTCACAAGGGTGAAAGGCATGCCCATCGAAGCAGGTGGACTTACCTCACAACTCTTACTAAGTCACATGCCTGAGAGGTCAGGCACTTCATTAAAAATAGCAAACCTCAATTACAGAGCACTTCCTAGGGCCCAGGCAGTCTTTTTCAAGGTGCTCCCATGGGCACGATCACATGTAATCACCGCAAAAGCTTTTACAAGTAGATCTAGGGGAGGGTGAATCAAATGGAAGAGTCAGTCCCTGGCTCTGAGGGAAGCCTGGGAACATGGTCAAAGAGGTTTCCACTCTGGGACTTCTATGCTCCTTCCCTCTAATTCAAACAGACCAGGAGTGCAGTCAGCACTGGGGTGACCTGTGGGCTGGCGCCTTTCTAACCTATCTCTGAAAATGAGAAGGGGTGGTGCCCAAAACATGAGTATGTTGAAGCACAAAGATGGCCAGTTATGCCTTTGGTCTCTTCCCTCTCTCCACCTTCCACCATTCTTCTGTTACCTCCCACCTCCTTTCTCTTCTTCTTCTTTCTTATATCCACAAGTTATCTGGCATCATCTATCTATCTACTTTCAAAAACCCCTGCAGTTGGGCCCACCTCCAGCCCCCATCTATCCAGATGCTGAGCAAAAGTATGTCTTCTCCCCATCCCTCCCACCATCAAAACTTTCACACCCCTAGAGCCTGGAAAGCAATCCCTATTAACCAGCTCACATGCAGGTAGAAAAATTACCCTTAAATTCCCACCCTGACATTTGCTCACTAAGCCAAATTATTAATTGGGACTATCTAACTGGGGAGGTTTCTTTTTTGTTGAGAGTCTGCCCTGTGTCAGGTTCTGTGCTGGTGGCATGGAGGGACACAGGTGAGTCATATGATCTCATGCTTTAGTTGAGAAGCAAGACAGGAACACAAATGACAATGTAATCAATGTTACAAAGAGGTACAGGTCTTTATTAAGATTGGGGTATGGGAAATGAGGAAAGGCCTCATGGAACTCAACTATGAGAGTTGGGCCTTGAAAAACCAGCCGGAAACAGACATATGGATGCAGGGAAGAGGGCTGTCAGGCATTTCAGACAATGGTATCATGTGTCTAGAGATGGATCTGGAACGAGTACCCAGAAGACAATGGGTGATTCCCAAAGTGTGAAGAAGATGCTTCTGCTCACTGTAGGCAGAGAAACGGGTTCCTTTAAATCTCACCCCTCACTTTGTTCCTGCAGGAGAAGGACTCAAGCTCTGCAGTGATTTTTCCTCCCTCCTCGCAGGATTTTCCACCCATTCCAGTCCCTCCCTCACTGGACGAAGGGGCTGGATGCTGTCTTGTCTTTCCCCTATCTTGACTGAGGGCTTGCCTTCACCCATCTCCCAGCAACCCGGCTCCCACCTGACTCTTCGGCTCCATGGGCAGACCCACCTTTCAAAAGCTCTGTGCAAGTGCAGATGACAGACCTGGGGGGCTCTATGAGGTCTTAATGCAATACCTCAACCTTTCTCAATGGCTCCTTTCCTTCCCCCTTGGTATGACCCCCCCAATACTTGGTTTCCATAACTGTAATAATAGTCCTCCCTCTGAATAGCTTACCCACTATTTATGCCTAATTACCATGTAGCACAATAATGATTATGTATAGCAGTAAATGTGTCAGATTAACTTTGCTAGAAGTTTTTGCTTCATTACAACACCAAACTTGATTCATGTGCATTGAGTATTTAACCTCTCTGGGCTTCGACTCCCACATATGCAGAATGATGGGTAGGGATTATTTTAGTGCTTCTCCCACCACCTGGTGCTCAGAATCACTGGTTAGCTTTTTAGAAATACAGAAGGCTAACCCTGACCCCCTAAATGATAATGTAACAGTTCTGGCATTGGGGCCCCATATCTGTATTTTTCTTTTAGTTTCCCAGGGATTTTTATTGCATCCAATCCAAAGATTGACGTATGGGAAACTCTGGAGTAGGTCATCCCTGCCACCCTTTCCAAACCTCGTTGATTTATTCATCAATTCACTCATTCAGAGGGGAGAGTACCAGCAATGAGGCTGGAGAGAGGCAAGGGTGGATGTGGCATTAGCATGATTAGAATTTATCTCAAAGGCAACAAGAAAGACTTTGAAAGGGAGTAAGTAGGGTGACATTATCAGATTTACGTTTATGAGACAGCATTGTTTTGCAGTGTGGAACATAGGCTGGAGTAAGGACAGCAGCAGAAGGCTTCATAATCATCTGTGTTGGACAGGGTGATGGCTGGACTGGAGTGGTGGCAGTGGGGGTGGAGAGAGTGGGTGGATCTGTGTAGCATTCAGAAAGTAGAATAGGCAGGAATCGGCTTTATTTGTTTCTTTGGATCTATGATACGGTGAATTGTTGTTTGGCTACACCACCTCTGTCCCCTTCCTATACTGTGGAATCCCTGTGTGGGTCTTGGTGGCAGGCAGAGCCCTTACCCCACTGAAAGGTGCAGCTCATAGCCCAGCTCAACCAATGAGTGGCAGCTGCCTTAGATTTTGACTGAGGAGCTAGTGACTCAGAGAAGCAAGGACACTGGAGAACCTATCCTACAGGTAGTACCAGTAGCCACAGCTTTCAGTTTTCCAGGAACAGCATAACAGGGTGCCAGGGGGATGCCAGTGTTTTATGCCAGTCAAGGTAAAGAAGCCATCTGGTGCCCTGTATTTAGCTATGATAGCTGAGTTCTCATTGGACTGTTACTCCAGCTTGATTTTGGTTGAAAGACTAACAGTAGCTAGCTTTATGTTCCTGCCTGTTTCACAGGTCTGGCTCTCTAATCTCTGTGATTCTGTGACCTATTACAATATTTTCCATGAATTCCTTTTCTGCTTAAACTGTCAGAATTGTTTGTTTCTTACATCCATGTTCCCTGACTGCTACCCTAGTTGTGTTGGAGAAAGAGGGGGTATGAGCTGTTGGAGAGTTGGTCCTCAGAAATGAGAAACACAGGCAGAGGGTCAGGTGTGAGCAGGAGAACCCCAAATCCTGGTTATAGACTAAAAATACCTCTGCTCCTTATTCACTCACCCTCAATAAAAGAAGAAATGGAGACTGAGTTTTTCTTCTCCATTGAGAGCTTTCTTTAAATTGTACAACTTCATTCAGAACCTGAGTGATTGAATGGTCCTTGCAGACTACCTGAAATCTATCATCCTGGTTTCATTGCCTGCTCTCATCCTCATAAACCCCCCAGTGCTCGCCCCAAATTAACAACATTCTTGACATCACAAGGCTATTGGAACGCAAATAAGATCACAGACAAGAAAGTGCTGTATCATCTATAGAAAGGGCCAAATAACTTCAAGGCAGTAGATTGTACTTACCTAAATACAACTTCAGAAGTTATATATAGACTGTTTTCTAACCTCAGTCACTTTCCCACCTATTTACTTGGTACTTTACAAGATGTTTTATTTTGTTTTTACATAGATTGACAACTGCAGCAACCACTGAAACACAAGATGTATTTTTTGTATTGTGGCAATAAGATATATGACAAATAATTTACTTTTTTTTTTTGGTATCAAATTTCACTTTTGTTGCCAGCTGGAGCATAATGGCACGGTCTCAGTTCACTGCAACCTCGACCTCCCAGTTTAAGTGATTCTCCTGCCTCAGCCTCCTAAGTAGCTGGGATTATAGGTCCACCACCATGCCTGGCTATTTTTTGTAAATTTTTGGTAAAGGCGGGGTTTCACCATGTTGGCCAGGCTGGTCTCAAACTCCTGATCTCAGATGATCTGCCTGCCTTGGCCTCCCAAAGTGCTGGGATTACAGTGAGCCACAGTGCATTTTAAGTGCCTAGTTCACTAGCATTAAGTACATTCACATTGTTTTATATATGTATATATATATATAAAACTTAATATATATATATATATATATATAAAA
>NW_022436956.1:21624994-21637647 GCF_009761245.1 Sapajus apella
ATATGTCTTCTTTTGAAAAGTGTCTGTTCATATCCTTTGCCCACTTTTGAATGGGTTTGTGTGTTTTTTTCTTGTAAAATCTGTTTTAGCTCTTTGTAGATTCTGGATATAAGTCCTTTGTCAGACGGGTAGATTGCAAAAATTTTTTCCCATTTTGTTGGTTGCCGGTTCACTCTAATGATTGTTTCTTTTGCTGTGCAGAAGCTCTGGAGTTTAATTAGATCCCATTTGTCTATTTTGGCTTTTGTTGCCATTGCTTTTGGTGTTTTAGTCATGAAGTCCTTGCCTATGCCTATGTCCTGAGTGGTATTGCCTAGGTTTTCTTCTAGGGTTTTTATGGTGTTAGGTCTTATGTTAGGTCTTATATCTTTAATCCATCTGGAGTTAATTTTAGTGTAAGGTGTCAGGAAGGGGTCCAGTTTCTGCTTTCTGCACACTGCTAGCCAGTTTTCCCAACACTGTTTATTAAACAGGGGATCCTTTCCTCATTGCTTTTGTCCGGTTTGTCAAAGATCAGATGGTTGTAGATGTGTGGTGTTGCCTCTGAGTCCTCTGTTCTGTTCCATTGGTCTATATCTCTATTTTGGTACCAGTACCATGCTGTTTTGAATACTGCAGCCTTGTAGTATAGTTTGAAGTGAGGTAGAGTGATGCCTCCAACTTTGTTCTTTTTGCTTAGAATTGACTTGGCTATGCCGGCTCTCTTTTGGTTCCATATGAAGTTTAAGGTGTTTTTTTCCAGTTCTGTGAAGAAGGTCATTGGTAGCTTGACGGGGATAGCATTGAATCTATAAATTACTTTGGGCAGCATGACCATTTTCACAATATTGATTTTTCCTAACCATGAACATGGAATGTTTCTCCATCTCTTTGTGTTCTCTCTTATTTCCTTGAGCAGTGGTTTGTAGTTCTCCTTGAAGAGGTCCTTTACATCCTTTGTTAGCTGTATTCCTAGGTATTTTATTCTCTTTGCAGCAATTGTGAATGGCAGTTCATTCTTGATTTGGCTCTCTTTAAGTCTTTTATTGGTATATAGGAATGCTTGTGATTTTTGCACATTGATTTTGTATCTTGAGACTTTGCTGAAGTTGCTTATCAGTTTCAGGGGATTTGGGATTGAGATGATATGGTCTTCTAAATATGCAACCATGTCATCTGCAAACAGAGACAATTTGACTTCCTCCTTTCCTAATTGAATACCCTTTATTTCTCTTTCTTGTCTGATTGCTCTGGCTAGAACTTCCAATGCTATATTGAATAGGAGTGAGTGGTGAGACAGGCATCCTTGTCTAGTGCCAGATTTCAAAGAGAATGCTTCCAGTTTTTGCCCATTCAGTAGGATATTGGCTGTGGGTTTGTCGTAAATAGCTTTTATTATTTTGAGATACGTTCTGTCGATACCTAGTTTATTCAGAGTTTTTAGCATAAAGGGCTGTTGAATTTTGTCAAAGGCCTTCTTTGCATCTATTGAGATAATCGTGGTTTTTGTCTTTGGTTATGTTTATGTGGCGAATTACATTTATAGACTTGCGTATGTTGAACCGGCCTTGCATCCCTGGGATGAAGCCTATTTGATCATGATGAATAAGCTTTTTGATGTGCTGTTGCAATCGGCTTGCCAGTATTTTATTGAAGATTTTTGCATCTATGTTCATCATGGATATTGGCCTGAAGTTTTCTTTTCTTGTTGAGTCTCTACCGGGTTTCGGTATCAGAATGATGTTGGTCTCATAAAATGATTTGGGAAGGATTCCATCTTTCTGTATTGTTTGGAATAGTTTCAGAAGGAATGGTACCAGCTCCTCTTTGTACATCTGGTAGAATTCAGCTCTGAACTTCTCTGGACCTGAACTTTTTTTGGTTGGTAGGCTATTAATTGCGGCCTCACTTCAGCCCTTGTTATTGGTCTATTCAAGGTTTTGACTTCTTCCTGGATTAGTCTTCAGAGGGTGAAAGTGTCCAGGAATTTATCCATTTCTTTCAGGTTTACTGGTTTATGTGCATAGAGTTGTTTGTAGTAATCTGTGATTGTAGTCTGTATTTCTGTGGAATCAGTGGTGATATCCCCTTTATCGTTTTTTATTGCATCCATTTGATTCTTCTCCCTTTTCTTTTTTATTAATCTGGCTAGCAGTCTATTTTGTTGATCTTTTCGAAAAACCGGCTCCTGGATTTATTGATTCTTTGAAGGATTTGTGTTTCTATCTCTTTCAGTTCTGCTCTGATCTTAGTTATTTCTTGTCTTCTGCTAGCTTTTGAATTTTTTTGATCTTGCTCCTCTAGCTCTTTCAATTTTAATTTTAATTTTAATTTTAGAGTGTCGATTTTACATCTTTCCTCGTTTCTCATATGGGCATTTATTGCTATAAATTTTCCTCTAGACACTGCTTTAAATGTGTCCCAGAGATTCTGGTGCGTTCTGTCTTTGTTCTCATTGGTTTCAAAGAACATCTTTATTTCTGCCTTCATTTCATTGTTTATCCCATTCAGGAGCCAGCTGTTCAGTTTCCATGAAGTTGTGGAGTTCTGAGTTAGTTTCTTAATTCTGAGTTCTAATTTGATTGTACTGTGGTCTGAGAGACTATTTGTTATGATTTCTGTTCTTTTGCATATGCTGAGGAATGATTTACTTATAATTATGTGGTCAATTTTAGAGTAGGTGCAATGTGGTGCTGAGAAGAATGTATATTCTGTGGATTTGGAGTGGAGATTTCTGTAGATGTCTATTAGGTCTGCTTGGTCCAGATCTGAGTTCAAGTCCTGGATATCCTTGTTAATTTTCTGTCTCATTGATCTGTCTAATTTTGACAGTGGAGTGTTAAAGTATCCCACTATTATTGTGTGGGAGTCTTTGTAGGTCATTAAGAACTTGCTTTATGTACCTCGGTGTTCCTGTATTGGGTGCATATATATTTAGGATCACTAGCTCTTCTTAATGTAATGATCCTTTTACCATTATGTAATGCCCTTCTTTATCTATTTTGATCTTTGTTCATTTAAAGTCCATTTTATCAGAGACTAGGATAGCAACTCCTCCTTTTCTTTGCTCTCCATTTTCTTGATAACTCTTCCTCCATCCCTTTATTTTGAGCCTATGTGTGTCCTTGCACTTGAGATGGGTTTCCTGAATACTGCACTCCGATGGGTCTTGACTTTTTATCCAATTTTCCAGTCTGTGTCTTTTGATTGGGGCACTTAGCCCATTTACATTTAAGGTTAATATTGTTAATGTGTGAATTTGATCTTGCCATTTTGATGCTATCTGGATGTTTTGCCTGTTGACACATTTTTTTTTCATTGTTTTGATGGTCTTTACCCTTTGGTAAGTTTTTGGAGTGGCTGGTACTGTTTGTTCCTTTCCTTGTTTAGTGCTTCTTTCAAGAGCTCTTGTAAAGCAGGCCTGGTGGTGACGAACTCTCTCAGCAATTGCTTGTCCATAAAGGATTTTCTTTCTCCTTTGCTTATGAAGCTTACTTTGGCTAGATACGAAATTCTGGGTTGAAAGTTCTTTCCTTTAAGGATGTTGAAATTTGGCCCCCACTCTCTTCTGGCTTGTAGGGCTTCTGCAGAGAGATCCGCTGTGAGTCTGATGGGCTTCCCTTTGTGGGTAACCCAACCTTTGTCTCTGGCTGCCCTTAGCATTTTTCCCTTCATTTAAACCCTGGTGAATCTGACAATTATATGCCTTGGGGTTGCTCTTCTTGAAGAATATCTTTGTGGTATTCTCCGTATTTCCTGGACTTGAATGGTGGCCTGGCTTGCTAGGTTGGGGAAGTTCTCCTGGATAATATCCTGCAGAGTGTTTTCCAGCTTGGATTCATTCTCTCCATCACATTCAGGTACACCTATCAAATGTAGATTAGGTCTTTTCACATAATCCCATATTTCTTGGAGGCTTTGTTCATTTCTTTTCACTCTTTTTTCTCTATTCTTGCCTTCTCATTTTACTTTTCTCATTTTGCTTCATTGAGTTGATCTTCAATCTCTGATATTCTTTCTTCTGCTTGGTCAATTTTGCTATTGAAACTTGTGTATGCTTCACGAAGTTCTTGTGCTGTATTTTTCAGCTCCATCAAGTTATTTATATTCTTCTCTAAGCTGTTTATTCTAGTTAGCATCTCATCTAAACTCTTTTTCTAGGTATTTAGTTTCTTTGCATTGGCTTAGCACATATTCTTTTAGCTCTGGGAAGTTTGTTATTACCCACCTTCTGAAGCTTGTTTTGTCAATTCATCAGATTCATTCTCCATCCATCTTTGATCCCTAGCTGGTGAGGAGTTGTGATCCTTTGGAGGAGGAGAGGCATTCTGGTTTTTGGAGTTTTTGTCCTTTTTGTACTGTTTTTTTCCCATCTTTGTGGATTTATCTACCTGTGATCTTTGTAGTTGGTGACTTTCAGATGGGGTCTCTGAGTGGATGTCCTTTTTGTTGCTGATGAAGTTATTTCTTTCTGTTTTTTTAGTTTTCCTTCTAACAGTCAGGCCCCTCTGCTGCAGGACTGCTGGAGGTCCACTCCAGACACTGTTTGCCTGGGGATCACCCACAGGGACTGCAGAACAGTAAGGGTTGCTGCTGATTTCTTTCTCTGTTATGTTCATCCCAGAAGGGTACCTGCTGGATGTCAGTCTGAGCTCTCCTTTATGAGGTGTTTCTTTGGGTATATGGGGGTCGGGGAGCTACTTGAGGAGACAGCCTGTCCCTTATAGGAACTCAAGTGCTGTGCTGGGAGCTCCATTGTTCCATGTAGAACTGCTAGCCAGGTACTTTTAAGTCTGCTACAAAGGAACTCATAACTACCTCTTTTCCCAGGTGCTGTGTCCTAGGAAGGTTGGCTTTGTTTATAAGTTTTTGTTGTGCTGCTGCCTTTTTTCAAGATGCCCATAGTCTAGTCACAGTCTGCCAGCAGAGGTGTTGCTGAGCTGCCGCAGGCTCTGCCCAGCTGCTGTGTGAACTGCCTCAGTAGTGGGGGACTGCCTAGGTAGTGGTGGTTGCCCTTCCCCCCAATGAGCTGGACCATCCAGCTGCACTTGCTGCAAAACTTTCAATCCAGAGCATTTCACATTGCTTGTTTTGTGTGGGTGGTACCCGCTGAGCCAGATCGCCTGGTTCCCAGTCTCAGCCCCCTCTCTTTCAGTTGAATGGGCAGCTCTGTCTCCCAGGCGTTCCAGGCACCAGTTGAAATGGCCATCCAGATTGTGTGAGTTTCTGTGGCCAACCCAGCACTGGCTGTGCTGAAAACTCGTGGCGCTTTTGGCCCGGGAATCTCCTGGTCTGTGGACAGTGAAAATTTGTTTTGAAATGTGGTGGGCACTCACCCTCTGCATTGTTTTTGCTGGGAACTGCACTTTGGAGCTGTTCCTATTTGGCCATCTTGGTTGGATCCAGTCAGTATATTCACATTGCTGTGTAAGGATCACTGTCACTCCACTTTAGAACTTTCTTCATTTTCTCATACTGAATACCCATAGCCATCAAATACAACCTCATTTTTTCCTGCCTCTAGCCTCTGGCCACCATAATTCACTCTCTGTCTCTGTGGATTGACTCTAGGCACCTCACATAAGTGGAATAATACAGTATATGTCCTTTTGTAACTGGCTTATTTCACAAGGCACAATGTCTTTAAGGTTCCATGTGGTAGCAGGTGTGAGAAATTCTCTCCTTTCCTAAGGCTTAGTGATATTCCTTTGCATGTAAATACCACATCTTGTTTATCAGTGTTGATGAACACATGGCTTGTTTCCACCTTTTGGCTATTGTGCATAATGCTGCTGTGAACATAGGTGTGCAAATGAGGTGTATATTTTTATGACCTCTTCCTACCAATTACATTTCTAATATGAATGACTGCATTCTGAGTTATCTGTTCTGTAACTCTGAAGAACTGTATAACAGACTTTTTTAAAGTGAGTCACCACTGTATTCTCTACTCTTTCAAAATAGGAGCCAGCAAGAACAAATGTCCATTTCAAACTGAGGTGGAAAGACCCATTAGAGTCTACCAGTGAGGAAATCATTCTCTAAGAGTGATTATACATGCAGATGTCAAAAACCTCGGGAAACTCTCTGCTCTCCTGTCTTGGTTGGACAGTGCCCTGAACTTCTGTCCTTCTCAGAAGATTCTCTCCTTGCCCACCCTTCTCTGGAGTCTACCATCTCCACTACCTTCAGTCCTTGCCCTAGGTTATTTTGCATGGGGCTGTGGATCCCTCAACAACAATATCCAAGAATTCCACACCTCTCTAAGGTTTTCTGCATTTGAGGGATATAATAAAGTATGAAAAGGATTAATTCATTTTCTTTTCCCCCCATACTTCCTTTGACCTGGATGGATTGCTGCTCTACTGCTCCCCAAGTCATTTGCAAATGGCACAAGAACAAAGACAAAAGAAGAGGATGAGAAAAGAGAAATTTCCAGAGCTTGAAAATGGGGGCTCAGTTTTCATCTGCAAAGTGGGTTAAGAAATGGAGAACTGTAATGCCATGTAGAAAGTGTCTGTATTTCCTGTGTCACTTCTCTGTTTGAAGTTTTCTGTAAGGGAGGAAGATCCATGGAGAATAAATATGTGTGGGTTATTGTTCCCACTTAATCTCCACGATAGCACTGTGATGTGGTTCTCTATTTCCATTTCACAATCCAGAACACTGAACCCCAGAGCCATTCAGAATTTCCCAAGATTGTGGAGTTTAGGTGGAAACAAATCTCTGTGTGACTCCAGTGTTGCTACTGACATGACCCTGCTCTGCCTTCCCCACCTGTCAGATGAGGGCATTTCCTTTGTTTTCTGTGGGATGATTTTTAGAAGGGGGCTATGATTGTTCTCTCTGGGGGGACATCAGAGTTGGAAGGAGATCAGCAAGGGACCCCCCTTTCCAAGCTGCAGCCAGCAGTTCTTGGAGCATGGGAGGAAGTTCTAGTTCACCCTTATTCTCTGTGGGCTTTCTCCTTTGTTTCCTCATTACAATAAGTCAACACAACCCTCTGTCCCTAACGCATCTCCTAGTCCTGCCTGAATGTCTTTGTCCTCCCCAAATTTATATTTAAAAACCTAAGCCCCAAGATTATAAAATTAGAAAGTGAAGCCTTTGGACAGTGATAAAGTCATGAGGACAGAACCTTCATTAATGGGTTGGATGAGTGCCCTTGTAAAAGAGGCCCAAGGGCACTCACTCACCCCTTCTACCATGTGCGAACACAGTGAGAAAGTGCCATCTATGAAACAGAAAGCTGGCTCTCACCAGACACCAGCTCTGCCAGCACCTTGATATTGAACTTCCCAGCCTCCAGAACTGTGAGAAATAATTGCTGTTTGTAAGCCACAAGGTTTATGGTATTTTGCCATATTAATAGCATCCCAGAGGGACTAAGATGACCCCTAATACCCATGACTACCCATTTCCTTACAATTTTCAACAATGAAAAGGTAGAAATAAAGATTTAGGAAGTACGTCAGGTAGAACTTCCTGACTCCAAAGAGGCTCTGGAGCATACAGGTAAGGAATTCCAAGAGGCTGTTGTATATCCTTTCTCAGGAAAGCTGTAAGGCAAAGGGATACCCTGCCCCCACCTGGCCTGCTTGGACTGGGCACACTTCTGCCTAGAGGCAGGGGGAGGCAACAAATGACCTCCAGAGGGCCCTGCTAGTCCAGGAAGCTGGGAACCTTTGGTGCAGCCACTGCTTGGCTGCAGATGTTCCCTGTCATCAATCACACAGTGCATCTGTTTGCTGTGCCGCTTGTTTAAAGAGTGAGACGTTTGAGACGTTTGCTAATTGAAAACTAAAAGATCCATCCGTCTCACTCACAGCCAGCATGAAATCCACTCAGCCATGTAAGATTGGGGTAAAAAAGGCAGTGCGGAGCTACAGTGTCCTTGGGTGGGTGCATCTCATGGAGCTCATCTTCTTCCTGCTTCTGCCTCCTGATGAGCAAGGCTCCCTCCCTACCCCAGAGCAGGCAGGGATGGCCCATATTACCATTGTCTAACATGTCCTCATCTATTTTCCTCAGTATAGCCCAGAGAGATTATTTGTAGCCCCAACTTAAAAATGGAGAAACTGAGGCTTAGCCAGATCAATTAATTTAGGCAAGGCCACACAACGAGTAGGTGATCAAGGCAGGACACCACTCCAGGTGCTCTGGCTAGTCTGACCCATCCCTGAACCTATGTAGATATGCTGAGTTGGGGGGCACCAAGTCTTTCCTTAAGTGGATTAAACCTAGGAAAGAATGGCCCAAGGGTATGTGAGGGAAACACTGGAATTTCAACCATATCTGTAATGTTTGATCCCTTAAAGGCAAGTATGGCAACATTCTAGGACTCCTGTTGTCATATCTCTCCACAGAGCCTGCAGGCAAATGGAGGCCAGTCCAGATCAGCAAGATCCAGGGACAGGAGCAGGGAAGAGCCAGGGTAGGGTGATGTGGGGAGCCCACAGCTTCCCCTGCCCCAGTGCCTCCAGAGGTGGCTGTGTTTGAGAGAGAGGCTGTTTTGTGCCTCTGGAGAGGGGGACTGTTTCAGTGCTAGACCCTGTGGGATTCGCAAGGGCATGCCATTTATCTGGGACTCAGTTCTCCCTTCTGAGGTTGAGGACACATTAGATGAATGCTAAGGTCCTCTCCAGCCCTCACTTTCTATAATTGCATGTGTCACTGGAGGAAATGCTGATATGAAGTTAATCCTTATGGCCCAGGGTGGCTCCACTCCAGCCATGTAGGGCTGACCCCCTGCTGTTCCCTCTACTTGGAGTGCTGTGCCACCTTCTCCCCTTGGGAGCTGGTGTTGCTCCTTCAATGCTCGGTTCTGTGAAGTCTTGCTTTTTTGTGCTTCACAGTACCTGTTTAAGCCTCATTTATTTCCCTGGGGGGTCTCCTCTCTGGATTGGCAGGGTGTGGGATCAGGGGCCTGGTTTTATTTCTGTCTGTGACTTCTGAATCTGACGTAGAGTCTGACAGAGTGAGAACAGTTGGTAACTAATTGCTGCAGAAGGAAGAAAGAAAGAAAAGGAGAGAGGAAGAAAAGGGGTGAAGAATGAGGTTCCTCTGCAGCCCAAATGACCCTGGGCAGCGTTGCAGCGGAACACTCTTCACCACTCCATCTCTTTCTCCCTCCCTACTCCCCGCTTTACACACCTCAGTTTGGAGTCAAATGTGCGCTGGAACCCCTGAGGCCTCCTTTTCCATTTCCATCTCAGGTCAACTCCAAATAGGCCTTTTCCTTTGGATGAGTTCAGCAACGGAACTGACTGCAAAGGTTCCAAGACCTGAAATCAGAAAACGGATCCGGACCTCTCCGAACACCTCCTCTCCTTGTCTGACTTGCTGGTTGGGTGGTGCCTCCTGCAATCCTTGGCTTCTGAGTCCTCAAAGGAGAGGACTGGCAAGCAGACCGTGAGGACCCAGCCTGCATTCACAGCGTGTTACTTCGGGTGTGTGTGGGAGCGCAGTGGGCAGTCGAAGGTTGGGTTCCCGCCTCAAAGCAAGGGATGGCGGAATCCCCAACCCCCTCCTATCCCCCCAGGCCGGGGAGCGCCCCGGAGGTGCAGCTCGTTCGGTGGGGGGCGGGGGTGGGGCCTGTCTCAGGGGCGGGGCCCGGGGCACCTCCCTCCCGCGCTCCCCGCGCTCCAGCACCGCGGAGCTGTCCAGCTTCAGTGTCGAGCCGGCAGCCTCCCGCGCGCACCGCGCCGCCTCCGCGCAGTCCCTGCGCTCCCTCCCGCCCCGCGCCCGGCCCCGCCCCGCCCCGCCCCGCCGCGGCCGGTCCACTGCTCCCCGCGGGCCAGAGCCGGCCGAGCTGCTGCCGGCCGGGGCTCTGAACGGCGCGGCGGGGCCGGGAGCCAGGGACCCGCCGAGGAGAGTGGCGGCCCCGGACGGCTGCCGGAGGGGCGGCCGCGCGTGGATGCGGCGGGAGCTGGAAGCCTCGAGCAGCCGGCGCCGTCTCTGCCCCGGGGCGCCTTATGGCTTGAAGGTAAGCTCTGGCCAGATGGAGCGGCGGGCGACTCGGGGTCACCGGGAGAGGAGGAGGGAGCTCCAAGGGCGGCGCGGCCGGGACAGAAGTTTGTGCGGCCACTCCGGGCCTCCTGCTCGGGAGCGCCCGTCTGGGGTCTGGCTCTGCACCCGCTCTCCGTCGGGCGGGGGCGGGGAGTGTCCGGAGCCCGCGGCTGTCGTTCCCTCTCCCTCCCTCTCAGTGGCCTCCTCGCTGCCCAGAAGGGAATCCTCGCCCCGGGCACGAGCAGGCGCAGCTGGGGCAGCCTCCTCGCGGGGCGCCCCGGGCAGCACAGCCCAGCCGCTGCATCGGAGGGCGGCAGCTCCCACGATCTCGGGAGGGCTCTTCCCCCGACACCCAAGCGCGAGACCCTGGGCTCGCGGCCAGAGTTTCCGACCGCCTCGGAGGAAGACGGGCTGGTTTTGGCAACTCCGTTTTGGTGCGACCTGACCGTTTTCAGTTTCTAAGGCAGAAGCTAAGGATGGGGGAGAGGCGAGTTCTGGCTCGATTCTCTACTTCCCCAGGTCGCTGCTGTCCTTGGTCCTGAACTTTCGTTCTCCTTCGCCTTCTCTGGGGTTGACACCTAGTTGGGAAGGGAGGCTTGGGTGCCAGACCCGTTTCGAACCAGGAGTGCGGGCGACGGTGGGGCCAGTAGCGGACGGTGACCGCAAGGCTTTCGGATGTACCGAGAACCCCTCTAGGGAGGTGTGCGAAGACAGGAGGCAGCGCTAAGCGCCAGACAGAGCGCGTCCCTGTCCCTGTCTGAGGCGGGCAGCCCTTGAGTGCTTCCTCTTGAAGAGCAGAGGTAAGAGGGTGCGTGTGCGTCTACATAACAGGCTTCACCATGGACACAAGTCACAGCACTGCAGGTCCGTGGGGACAGGTGCTTGCTCTCAGCCACAGGAAAGCTGTCTGAGCAAGTCGCTTTTGCGCCACTTGACACCCCACTACTTTTTATTCTGGGGCTCCTGAGGTTGGGTGAGGGTGTGAGGTGCAAGGTACTTTGTGGGTCTCACTCCAGATCCTTCTGCATTTCTGGGTTTTGGCCAGGCTACAAACCTTTTAGGCTAATCCTTGCTCCTCTTTAGGGAACTAGATATTCAACGATTCTTCCCCACTCCCACCCGCTTCAAATGCAAATATGCATGCTTATCCCTGATTCATCCTGCAGCATTAGGACCACTTGAAAAAGAAATCATACTTATCATCTTTCCCCCGTGCAGCTGTTTGATGAGGGTGGGCAGATAGGGAGACTGTGGTCAGCGTGACCAGTTTCAAGAAAATCAGCAAGCTGGTTTCCTGGGTTCCAGCCCCTGCCTTGGACTTCCCTCCTTAGTGTTCAAAATTCCTGGATTATTTGTTTGCAGAGGGTTTTGATGCCTCCTCTGAATGCAGATGTGTGACAGGGAAGTGGTTTGGGAGGCTTAGACCTAGAGCCAAATTAGGGCCAGGGCAGTCCCAGGTTTGGTCTCTTAAAGAGCATTCCTTCTACCTTCCCTGCACAGCCTGAGGTGTCCAGAAAATGGAGCAGTTCTGATTTGTTGTACAAGTCCAAGCAGCATTTCTCTAAGGACTTTTTTTCCTTTTTAATGAATTCTCTGAGAAGCTGGTTAAAAATTCATATTTTTGTTTCTTCCTTGAAAAACTGCTGAATGAAAATCTCAAGCTGAGGCCCAGGAAATTTATATTTTAACTGTGTTTCTGGATGATTCATATGTACACTGAATTAGCAAATTACCTCCCAAAAAGTTGAGACTCCTTAGAGGGTCTGTATACATTTATTTTATTTTGAAAATGGAAAGAAAATTTATTTTGCATAAACTTGATAGCAGATATTCTAGCAGAGAAAATCCCTTGAAGATATAAAAATGTGTTTTTAAGAGTTAAAATAATCATATCCTTTGGGAACCATTCACTGATATCTAAAATATTTCTAAATTTCATACATTTGAACTTTATAAAATTAAAGTATTTAATCTCTCCCTTTGTCTCCTGCAGTTATACCTGTTAAATTCTTCAAGTGTGAGACTTTTGGTAGAAAGACCATCCCCTTGATTAAATGTCTTTATTCAATTAAGGATGCAATCCAATCTCCTCTCCCTCAGGGTTTTCCTGGGCTTTTCTTCTTTCTAAAATTTTTGGCCCCTTTAAGGAATCACCAATATGGCTTCAGGTTGACTTATGTAAATACTAACTGTCCCTCTATGGGGGCCAACTCAGTGTTTCCCTCCTGCCCTCCCCCCGGGTGAGTTATTGTCTTCCATTATGGATGTGCTGTGATCTGTCAACCTAAGTGCTCCTGAAATGCCAAGGAGTGATTAGTTCAGCCTAGTAGCACATCATGCTCCCCAAGGCTGGTAGCCACCCGTGCCCTGCTGGCAGTGACATATTGACAGTATTGGTCTGGTTCTTGTGCTCCACAAGCTAGGAAGCTTGTAGGGGGTGAGAAGGCCAGTAATGATGCTTGTGGACTAGTCAGTCTTTTACCTTTACCTGCAAGGGTGGATTATTTCTGTCTAGAATATGCAATTATCTTGAGAGTGATACAGGAGAACCTCAAATTGAGAGAAACCCTTCTGTCATTCCTTCCTTCCTTTGTATATGTTCCCTCCCTCTTTCTTTCTTTTCTTTTCTTTTCTTTTCTTTTCTTTTCTTTTCTTTTCTTTTCTTT
>NW_022436956.1:21638047-21906247 GCF_009761245.1 Sapajus apella
CTGGGTTCAAATGATTCTCCTGCCTCAGCCTCCGAGTAGCTGGGATTACAGGCACTCACCACCACACCCAACTAATTTTTGTATTTTTAATAGAGATGGGGTTTCACCATGTTGGCCAGGCTGGTCTTGAACTCCTGACCTCATGATCCACCTACCTTGGCCTCCTAATGTGCTGGGATTATAGGCATGAGCCACCACACCAGTCTCTTTCTTTTATATCACAGGAAGCAAAGGGGAGCTTAGGGTCTCATTAGAAATGTCGCCTCATATACTCCTGAGATTGTCTTGCTGAGCCAGACTGGTCTATGGTCACCATTCTCTGGGTAAACAAGTATAAGAGGAAAGACATGGGGAGTCTGCCTGGAGAGAATGGTTTCCATCTCTGCTGAAAGTAAAAGTTACATTTTAGTGTTAAGGAAAAAGTGTGGCTGTGAAGACAGCACTGTGTGTGTGTGTGTGTGTGTGTGTGTGTGTGTGTGTGTGTGTTTGCATGCACGTGCTTGCACGCATGCACACATATGAGCACATCATCCAGGAGAGACAGATATGATGAGACTTCCTTGAGCCAACCCTGTGTTGGCACCCACCACTTCTCCCTCCTTTGTGGCTTAATACTTGTCAATCTTCAGCTGTGAAGGTACAGTGTTTCAACACATAGGAAGAGAGGATAATCAAGCTGAGGTTTTATGATGCCAGGACCCTAAGCCATATTTACAATATCTCCCAGAATCAGGTTGTATATCAGCAGGTCACAGTTACCTCAGAGTTGAGGTCTTGAACATAGCTTAGAACAGCAGCCCAGTCATTTACATTTCCCTGGGACATAGTTTACAGGACTTTAGATTCTTAAGTTATCTTGTTGGGCTCCTCAGAGATCATGCCAGATGCCCCTAACTCCAAACAGGGAGGCTGTTTTTTCTTTTATTAAGTTATCCTAAATAGGAATGTGTAAACTTTCCATTTTCTGGAAACCAGGATTGGACTCCGCAACTGAAGCTTCTCTATCCTACCAGTTACTCTGCTTAGCAGAGGAGCATCCTGCATATAGGAAACACTTGGAAACCATGGTCAGCAAAAAGGACACAGGCTGACTCAGCTTCTCAGCAGGCACCCTCCTTTGTAGGTAGCCTCTTACTTAGCTGAACCTCAGCACCATTTTCCCTCCTCTCACCTCCAGTAAGGCATCTTGTGGCCCTGGGAGGACCTTGGGATTAGGTATAAGCCCTTCTGCTCTTCAGGATATGCCATGGAGCCACCAAGGACGTACAAATTGCTTATTTACCAATTTGAGCAGTGGGCTAATGATATCTCCAGCCTTTTAAATTACTCTAATGGAGTTGGGATCTAATATTAATATACTTTTGCCTCTCACCTGTTCCCATCACCAATGTAATTGAAGATTTCTTTCTTCTGTACTTCAATGGATACAAAACTTTCTTATTTTTTAACAATAGAATCATATTATCCAAATGCATAGGCTTGGAAAATAGCTTGATTATAGTGTCAGTACATGGGGATGGAGGAGTAATAAAACTATAAGACTCAGCCACTTGGTTTGCTTTAATTTGGGTTCAGAGAAAGGAGAGAAATCTGCCCTCAGAATTACATATTTTTCTTTTCTTTCTCCTTTCACCTTAATCTGGTAAATGGGTTAAATCAATACCCTTGGCAGCCAGGATGCCCTTGGAAGGCACAGTCTTCTCTCCCTAGGATACACGGGAGTGTTTCATTGAGGAGAAGTCAAGGCCCTGGTGGCTCCAGTGTATAGGGAGGAGTCAGGGATGACTCACTGGGGTCTGGGGACTCCCTCCTCCCCTGGGTAGAAGAAACTGTGCTGCTGCAGTGCTTCAAACTCAGAGGCCTGGAAGCTGCTAGAGGCATTTGGGAGAGTATGGGACAGTGTACAGAGGTGGGGGCAGAGGAGAAGTAGACACTTAGGGGGCCCTGAAAGAGGCTGATGTTAAATGTGCATTGAATACAGGCATCAGCTTAGTGTAGTTTGGGCAATTTTGTCATAACCTGTTGGCACCTGTAAGGATTTTTACTTTCTCCAGGAGGAGACAAGGAAATTCTGTGCTGTCTGCAGGGATAGGGAGGGGAAGGAGGGAGGACCTTTGGTTTCCCCTGGAGGCTTCTAAGTAATGTCAGCTTGCTTCCAGACAGAAGACAGTAAGGGGAATCAGGCAGACCTGGCTCCCAGGAGCCCCATCAACAGGCCTGCAGACAGCCTGGGCAGTCCTGCCTTCCAGGAAGCTGCCGCTCAGCACAGAACTGCAGCTGTGGCCCCAGCGATAATACCCGGCAGATGTCTGGGAGCCATAGTGAGCCCTGGGGCCTGTTCATTTGTTATTGGTCTCCTTCAGAATGTGCCTGCCCTTCTTGTTTCCACCCCCTCCTGGTTGTTATTGTTTGGGTTCTAAGTGGCCCAGCAGGTGAAAGACATCAGAAATGAAATTATTTTTGTTACATGCAATATCATTTCCTTCTCTCCTACCTGCTACCCCAGGCAGCACCATCACTAACAACTCCCGGGAACCCTTGATCTGGGAAAGTGGCTTAGTACCAGGCTTCCCTACAATGGAAAATGGTCCTGTTCACCAGTCCCTCCTTTGCTGGCCTCGTCATCATAACAGCCAGCATTTATTGTGCACTTACTGAGTGCAGGGCACTATGCTCAGTATTTGACATAGGGTTCCTCATTTAAACTCCCAAGCCCACAACAACTCTGTGAAATAGGAACCCTTGTTTTTTACATTATTTATTTATTTATTATTTATTTTCATTTTTAGAGAGAGGTCTTGCTCTATCGCCCAGACTGAAGTGCAGTGGTGCAATCATAGCTCACTGCAGCCTTGAACTTCTGGGCTCAAGTCATTCTCCTGCTTCAGCTTCCCAAGCAGCTGGGAGTACAGGTGCATGCCACCATGCCCAGCTAAGTTTTTAAAAAAAGATTTTTGTAGATATAGGGTCTTGCTTGTCCAATCTGGTCTTGAGCTCCTGGCTTCCAACGATCCTCTTGCCTCAGAGGAACCCTTATTATCTCATTTTGTGGAGGAAGAAGCATGGGCTTAGAAGGTAAGTGGCTTGCACAAGGTCACATGTTTCACGTGTAAGACAGAGATTCAAAACGACACTGTTTAAGGCTAAAGCGATAGCCCTCTCTGATATGTAAGTGGCATAAAGAACAAGAAAAGGAGGAGAATAGGGATAAGAATGTTCTTTTTTAGTGAACTGAAAGGGCAGTAAGCTTTGTGTATGACACCAGGGAAGTAAGGAGGGAGACAGCAGATGGAGAAGGATGAATGAAATAACTCCTTGGGATTTAAGAATCAGTGATGGAGTGTTTTGCACCTGGATCTGGGCCCCTTTGGGTGAAATGCAATGGGCAAGCAGTGGGAGCAAGCAGTGGGAGCAGCAGGGAGGGAGGCAGGAGCAGGAGGGAGGCAGGGTCAACTAAACCTTCCAACCTGGGGAAGAGCTGGGAGGAGGTGTGGATGGATGATTTGTCAAGCTGTGATGATCGATTTGTCTGGAACTATGATGACATCACCTACTACTGTCCCACATCTCTTTGAGATAAACTGAACTGTCTAAAGGATGAAAGCCAGACTTCTGCCAACACTTAGGTCTTTGGAGTTGCTTTCTTATTACCATTAAAGAAAAACTTGTTATATCTCCAAGACTAAGCTTCTGCATTTTACAGAAAGCTGAGGGTGGGATGGCTTGGGATCCTCCACAGACACAGGAGTGGCTTACGAGAGCTGCCTTTAAAAAATGAGCTGATCAGTACTTTTCTGATAGACAGAGGCAGGCAAGCTCTGGATGTCCCTGGGTGGGGTACTTAACCTGTGTATCAGTTATCTCAGGCACAAATAAGGGGACTGTAATAACCGTGTTCACCTCATAATAAGTGAGAAGACCCCTCTATTGTTGAGCCTCACCATGAATGACATATGCCAACATTTAGTCACTTATTTAAACCCTTTAAAAACAGCACCATACGGTAGTTAAAACTGTGGGCTCTGGAATTACACTCTCAGAATTTGAATCCTGACTCTAACACTTACTAGCTATGTGACTATGAGCAAGTTAATTAACCTCTATCACCTGGGGGTTCTCACCTGTAAGTGGATGTTAATACCAACCTAATTTGGTCACAGTGATTAATTAAGGTAATAGAGACAAGTCATTTGAAAGTGTCCCCGGGAAATGTGAGCACTCTTTAAGTGTTAACTATAATGACTGTTATTGTTATTATTAAGATGCTTAAGTAAGAAACAAGATTTTAAGCTATTGTCCTTTCGCAGTAATTCAGCACCTGATTTTACTTTTCTGAAATTATGTTTCCAAAATGTTCACAAAATGCAGGTGTATATTTCTTTCTTACCCTCTCCACTTATCGGCACCAAAATTCTTTGGCTTTCACCTGTCAGCAGCTCTTGCTCATCTTGAGTGAGATAGGGGTTTGAATTGCTTGTCACCCTTTGATTTAGGTGCAGCTGAATTCATTTCCATCTTACCCCACATGCGCTAGGAAGAGGCATCAGTTATCCTGGTGATGGCTTTTCATGGCCTAATTTTTCTTTCTGGTTTCCTGGACCCTTTGTCTGCTGCCTCATGATTGGAGCCTTCCTGATTGGCAGTGTCACAGGGTATGTTGCACTTTGGCACAGGCCACTTTTTATTAAAAACAAAAAGAGAATGTGCTGGTGTACAAGGATAAAGTGACTTATTTTCTTTTCCCAGACTGAGAGGGTCAAAGAACTTCACATGAGCAGATCCCCAAAGCTGGCAGAAATATGTGTTCTGCAACTTCTGGAGTCATTAATGGTAGGAGCAAATATTATCATGTTTTTGGGTGAAGTATGGTCCTGCCTGAGAAAGGAGGATGGAACACAATAGCTTCTGTCCCGGAGAGATTCTCAATCCATAAAGCTAATCTCTCTTGTTGGCCTTTTTCTTGATCTATGAATCCCTTCTTTGGGAGGACTCTTTTGTAATTGATGCGCATCTATTTCTGGTCAGCTACAAATGTTCACCGTTTAGCTATGGTAGAAGATTTCAGAAGGCACTGTAGGTATTCTGTTCCTGGGTCATCTTTCTTGGTTCATCCTTTTTTGGACTCTGAGCTCCAAAAAACTCTTTCACCCATTTATGGCAGAGTCAACAGGGGAAGTGTGTTGACAAGCAGCTTCCAGGATCCCAGGCAGAGGATGTCAGCCCCCTGCCCACAATCATGGTGGCTCCGTGTTTTCATACACAATTTCTTTAGTAATATGTATAGCTGATGGTCTGGGATCACTCTAGAATCACATTGTGACTAATGACACAAAATCTCCCTCGTGGCCGGTCTCCTGTGAGGAGCCAACTTAATGCTTAATGCTAATCTCTTAATTGTGCATTTCTTATCTTCTCCACCAGACTGTGAGCTCACACTTCTCTGAAATCAATTATAACCTAAAATGGTGCTAGGCACTTGGTAGTTACTTAAATTGTTGAGTGAAAGAGTGGGTGAGTGGATAAGTGATGGGTAGGTGAGAGACAGCTTACTTCCCCATAGCGACACTCTCCCTCTACTTTGTGTGCATGCAGCTCAACAAGAGTGGCAGTGTCTGAGGCATCCCCCATTAGAGGTATCGCATAGGTCAGCAACATGCTTCATGCCTTCTCTGTTTCATCCTTAGCCTGCATTGTCTGACTACCCTCAGCGGTGATGACATTATAGGTTGGATGGAAATATTTCGCAGTTGTCACAGGGCATGGAAATTGGGGAATATTGAATGGTTGGATCCTACTTCAATCAGACACACACATGGAGAAAAATGTTTTGGGGGGGATGTAGAGGAAACATACACAGGTGTGTTTGTTCAGGTCAGCCTGGGGATCTGAAGACAGGAAAGAATGGTTATTGAGGGATGTCTTTAGCACTCTGGGTGATTTCTGTTCAGAGTTTGGGCAATTGGGCTAATCCTTAGTTTAAAAGATATGGATAGGCATGATTCTACCCAAGATCCTCCAAAAGCAGTAACAGTTTGAACCTGTCTTTCCCCAAAGCACTTTTAAGAAGTGGGCTATGCATCCCTTGCCCCTCTAGTTACTGAGTTTAACCAAGTGTTTCAGAGCACTCAGAAGCCAGACCAATGCAGGATCAGATCTTTGTTCTGTCAGTCATGAGCGGTGGTAGAGTATGAGCTTGGTAGAGTAATCTCTACAAGTTACTATAACCCCTTTGAGATGCAGTTGTTTATCCTTTCATAAAACAGGATGACCATGTAATTACCTGATTGGGTTTTGTGCAAAGTAAATGAGTCATGCACATAAAGTGCTTGTCTCGGTACCTGACGCATGGTAAGCTCTCAGCAAACATTCAGTATCATTATCCTTATCATAATTATCAGTGGGCATAGAAATATCCACAGGAACCTTCCCAATCTGTGTTCCAAATTTTATATTCTTTCTTCTGGAGGGAAGAAAGACACCATTGCAGATGAGAACATTAGATCAGGTATGAATTGCCTCATAGAGTGTTATACTTGGAAGAACCCAATGTTACACGGCAGGGAAGTGGGAGAGCTGGACTAGAGCTCACTTCTGCCCAGGGATTTTCCTCTACAACTTGCTCAGGTTAGAGCATGGAGTTTTGAAGAAACTCAGTGGCTAAAGAATGGAATTTGGGCCAGGCATGGTGGCTCACACCTGTAATTGCAGCACTTCGGGAGGCCGAGGTGGGTAGATCATGAGGTAAGGTGTTCGAGGCCAGACTGGCCAACATAGTGAAACCCCATCTCTACTAAAAATTCAAAAAATTATTTGGGTTTGGTGGCAGGTACCTGTAATCCCAGCTACTCGGGAGGCTGAGGTAGGAGAATCACTTGAACCTGGGAGGTGGAGGTTGTAATGAGCCGAGATCATGTCACTGCATTCCAGCCCAGGTGACAGTGCAAGCCTCCGTCTCAAAAAAAAAAAAAAAAAAAAAAAAGGGAATTTGAAGTGGAGAAGGCCACAGGCAGGGACCAGACTGTGAACCTTGAAGTCTTATGAAGGAGACTGGATTCCATCCTAAGGGAAACAAGAAGCCATCTTCAAGGATTGGGTTTTAAGCACTGGAATAACAGGAATAATTCCAGGGATTCAATTTGCATTAAAAAAAATCTGACCAGGCGTGGTGTCTCATGCCTGTAATTTCAGCACTTTGGGAGACTGAGGCGGGCAGATCGCTTGAGGCCAGGAGTTCAAGACCAGCCTGGCCAAGATGGCAAAAACTCATCTCTACTAAAAATACAAAATTAGCCAGATGTGGTGGCTCACGCCTGTAATGCCAGTTACTCAGGAGGCTGAAGCATGGGAATTACTTGAACCCAGGAAGCAGAGGGTGCAGTGAGCCAAGATCATACCACTGCACTCCAGCCTGGGTGACAGAGTAAGACTCTGTCTCAAAAAAAAAAAAAAAAAAAAAAATCACAGAGTCTGCTATGTGGGGGAACTGATTATAGAGGATGCAAGACTGGAAGCAGAGTACCTAAGAGTTTGCAGTTGTTCAAACAAATGCTGACAGCATGGGGAGGTAAGAAGACTTGAAAGATCTGAAAAGATATCTTAAATTCACCAGAACTCAGTGACTGATGGGCTATGGAGGACGAGGGGAAGAATGAAGCCAAGGATTATTTAAAGACAGTGAAGCAAGGGAATTCAGGACATCGGTAACAGTATATGCATACTGGGCCAGAAACCTAAGCCAGGTTGAAACAGAAAGGAAGACAGGCTGGTAGAATCGGTGCAGTGATGGTGTTGATGGAGTCAGAGAACTTCTATACTTGGAATCATTGAGCAGCTAGGATGCAAAGGCAACTGTGGTCACGCCATGGAGTAACTAAATTTCTAACCCCAGAGAGGAACATTGCTGGCTGTCGGTGCTCAGGATGCGATCATGGGAGCAGGTGACTAAAGTGGACTGTGTGTTTCGGGAGTAGGAGGCCAGGCATCAAGAGGCCAAGCTGTTGGAAGCTGATTTCACCCAAGTCCAGGGCACAACTTGGGCTGGAGTGGAAGATGGTGAGCTAGGTGCCAAAGGCAGTGACGGAGGGGAAGTGACCAGGACTGTATGGATGACAGTGACAAAGAGAAATAGAATGGGCATGGGTGGTTGGCGGTTACCTCAAAGGAACAGAGTCTTTATGAGAGTGTCAGGGAGGTGGTAACAAGGCACAGGGATGTGGGGCTGAGCACTCTGCTGGAAGAGCTGCCGTGGAAGTGGTGCCCTCAGTGGAGGCTGGGAGGGGAGCTGCTGCTGCTGCCACACAGTACCCCCCTCCAGGGTAGCTCTTCTCATCCTGCTTTTCTCTTCCGCTCCCTCAGCAGCTCATTGATCCCATTCCTCTCCATACTACAGGGAATGGAAGAAAAAGAGAAGAAAGGTGAAGAGAGAGTGGCAAGTGGGTATAGAGATGCGCATGAGAGAGATGAAAGGGGTGGAGGTTACAGGGAACAGGAAAGAAAATGGATCTGTGGATATCTGTTGTTCCTCAGCACCCGTTGTGCCGCATGTAACCTTTTAATATGTTGTTTTCTCTGCCGGGATGCTCCAGCCCTTAACCTATAAGGTTAACTCCTACTCAGGTTTAAAATGGAGCACAGGTATCACCTCTTCCAGGGGACCTTCCCTGATTTTCCTTCCTATACTCTTTTACCTGCCTGGGACGGGGCCCTCTCTTCTATATTTCTCTAGCATACAATATTGAATTATGTTGTCATTGCTTATTTACTGGTCTGTTTCCTTCCCTAGACGGTAAATTCCTCAAAGGCTGGAATGGAGTCCTTACCTCTCTAGCTCCTGGTGCCCACCCAGGACTGCACTGCACAGAGTGGGGCTGTCGTTGAGCCCCCAGCCCCCCCAAACATGCACACACACCGTAATAACACAGCAGCATGCACTAGCTTCTGCTCATCCCTGCTCGTCCTCTACATTATTAAGCCAGGCTGGAATGCTCCTCCAGAAAGTGATTTAGACTGGAGACATTCCAGAGTGTCAAGGCTGTAAAGAAAGGGACATACACTAACTCTACACATGAATGAGAAAATTGTACTTGGAGAGGGAAAGAATGCGTTCAGGGTCTCACGGCTGCTGAGCAGCAGACTAGTCCCAGACCTGGGACCCATCACTGACACGGCCCACTTCCTACCACACCAAACCCTGTGCGTGATGGCCACAGATGGTGCGCACCACACTGTGGCTGCAGGTAGCCACATTAAAAGTTTCCCCAATTTAACCAGCTCCAAAACCATCGTCTTGTCCTTTCTTCTCATTTCTGGGTTCAAAATTGCCGATTTGGTGAGCCTTATTACTCAGCTGTCCTCTACTGCCTGGGAAATAGAGATAAGTGAAATGTAAAAGTAGGACCAGGCTTGTACTTACGTTTTTTGAGGGGTTCACTTTATGTGATGGGGCTACAGCACCACCAACATTCCCGTTTTTTCACAGGGAAGCAGTTTGTAGGCAAGTTGGTGCTCAGTATATCATGTGACGTGCAAATGCTCCTTGAATGCTCTGCAGAGCTCATAGCCACAATCAAACACTACATGACAGCGCCACATAAAATTGGGGAATCTATTGGTTTCTGTGGCAGCTGTAACAAAGTCCCATAAACCAGGTGGCTTAGAACAACAGAGACTCATGATCTTACAGTTCTGGAGGCTGGAAGTCTGAGCCCAAGATGTCAACAGGAGCATGATACCTGCTCCTGCATTCCCCTGCTCCCTCTGAAGGCTCCAGGGGAGAAGTCTATCTTGTCTCTTCCAGCTCCCAGCTTCCCATGGCTCCTGGTGCTTCTTGGCATGTGGCAGCATCACCCCAATCTCTGCCTCTGTCTTCACATGACTGTCTCTCCGCCATGGCTCTCTGTCCCATCTCTGCTTCTTACGAGGCACACCAGGCATTGATTTAGGTCCACTCTAATCCAGTATGAACCTATCTCATCCTTAACTAATAACATCTGCAAAGACCTACTTGCAAATGAGGTCACATTCTGAGCTTCTGGGTGAACATGAATTGGTGGGTGTGGGGGACTCGGGGGCAGGGCTAGTAAGTTAATAAGTAAGTAAGTAAGTAATCTCCTGTAAGGGAGCTTCCTGCCTTGGTGGCTTCTGGTCCCTATGGACATCTTTTGTTTCCTCCAGGGTAGGACTGTTTCCTTCCTAGTCACCTGTTTGGGAATAGCTGCCCACTTATCTAATTGTAGGCTCATCTCCTGAGGTAGAAGGCAAATGAGGACAAGAGAGAAAGCAATTAGTACAACTGGGAGTTCAGGATTAAAAGGGATTCATTGACCTGCTGGCACAAAGGTTAGTAAGGGGGAAAAGTAAAGAGAGCTTGGAGGAAGAAAGGGGAAGGAAGAGGGTCCCTTGAATGTTCCAGCAACGGAGGGCCAATGGGAACCTGGATTCCTGGGGCACTTGGGTACAGGCCCTGTGAGGGTGGTGATTGGGTGTGCATGTTAAATGCCTTTTATAGTCATAAGAAACTCAGGGATTGCTCCCCATGAGGGCGGCTGGGTGTGCATATTAAGTGCTTTATATAGTCATAAGGAACTCAGGGATTTGAAGTTGTTTACTCAGTGTTCATTCTACAAGCATTTATTAAATGCCTTCTATACATCAGGATCTCAGACTAATGCTCTAATTTCACAGATGAGCACACTGAACTCCGGTAAGCCAAGTGAATTACCCAAGATCTCTTGGGGGCACAGTCAGGACTAAAATCCAAGTCTTTAACTCTCTCCATGCCTCACACAAAACAATGTTCTCTCATTTACTCCGGTCTGACTTGGGGATCCCTGATCTCCATCAGGTAATAGTAATAATAGTAACAACCCCTGCATCTAGACAGGGCTTGACTGTGTCTGGGGTGTGTTTCCAGAAGTCATTTTACTGCTTCTCCCTGATGTGTGGGGTGGAGGCAGGGGTAAGGAGGTTTCCTGACTCCTGCCGCTGAGTTCAGCTTTGCTGGGGGTGGTGAAGGGAGGCCTGGGACCTGTACTCTCCATAGAGAAGAAGATCAAGACCTCTTAGAACTAGCAGGGACTCACTCTCTGAAACAAACCCTAGACCCTTCGGGAGCCCCATCATCAAGTTTGCCCAGCTGGCCAGTCTGCAAGGATGTAGGGGATTGTGGTGATGCTAGCGAGGTGTCCTGGGCCCCTGTAAATGAAGATCTTCTGGCCCTGCAGATTCATCTTCCAATAGGCCTGTCTTAGCACCCAGGTGGCAACCTCGGGTGCTGTCTGTAGCATCTACCAGCAGGGCCTGCCCTCCTGGGCTTGCCAGTCTGGGTGCTGGTGTCTGATGACCTGGCTCACAGCTTAGTAATTCCTTGTTGAATGACTTGAGTAAGCCTGGAGAAAAAAATTAATTTCCTCACTGTGATAGGTGAGGGAAGGTATCAGAGACAGAGGTGCAGGGATTTCCAAGGAGCTGTTCTCAGGCCAGCTTTGGGACTTGAGGCCTTGGAGGCTCCATCTGGGGCTTGGCATGGGGCCTGTACTACCTCCCTGAGCACAAAGGATACTGGAGCCTCCCAGCTTCTCTGGGTTTCATCTCGTCTTCATCCCTGGGCAGCTGCCTGCCCTCTGCAGCATCTCCCCACACCCTGTCTCCATGGTAACATCACAGGCACAGGAGTTCATGGTCCTGGTAGGAGGAGAGGAGCAAAGGGCAGGGGCAGGGGCACATGTAGCCAGCAGTTTCCATGTGCCTTCTGAGCAGCCAGGCTCCCAAAGGCCAGGGAGGGTGGCTGCTCCAAAGCCTGGCAGCAAGGAGGGGCTAGGGCAGAGGGCCCCCCAAGCAGTGCCTCTGAACAGTCTCCTGTCTAGAAAAGGAGCTGGCGAGCTCTCAACAGGTGAAGCCTCTGACCCCAGGAAGCTTTTGGAGGCTGGCAGTTTAGGTGTCTCCCTAGGTCAAGATCACCCCAGTCCAGCTTGGGGCAGAACCCAGATTCTCTGCGACCCAGGAAAGTCCACCCACCTGAGTGTCCCCTCATCCTCTCTCCCTGTCCTGCCCAGTCCCTGTTCCATCAGCTTGTGGCAGCTCACAAGTGCCGCTGGGGATGGGGGTGGCTGGGGAGGGCAGGGCACCCATACCAGCCGGGAGAGGGCAAGGTCCGCTGCCAGCTTCGGCCCTGGAGCAGCCCCGCCGGGGGGAACTGGAATAATGGTCGAGCAGCTTGTCTGAAGACAGTCAATTTGATAGTGGCTCTAATCATAGCCTCTGAGTTTCTGTCTGCCAGACACATAGATCCAGGAAAACGTAATGGAATGGACACAAAAAGCAAAGAAATGAACAGTAGGGCTGGAATTTGGTAGATTTCTTCCCACACCCACAGCACTATTCCTTGGGGCCCACTGCCCACTTTCTTTGAAGATTTGACAATCTGCTAATTTGCTGGGCTTTCATTCTTTCCTTTGTTTTATTTCTTTGAGGGGGGATTTAAAAACCATACATAATAGTCGTACATATTTTGGAGGTACATGTGACAGTTTGATGTGCATGCAATGTGTAATGATCAAATGAGGGCGATTGGGATATCCATCACCTCATTTATCTTTCCTTTATGTTGAGAATATTCCAAATCTTCTCTTCTATCTGTTTT
This sequence comes from Sapajus apella, assembly GCF_009761245.1. NCBI lineage: Eukaryota > Metazoa > Chordata > Mammalia > Primates > Cebidae > Sapajus > Sapajus apella. Next base: position 21,650,688 of record NW_022436956.1, read on the forward strand.
GAATGATGCAATGTTATTGTTAACTCTAATCACCGTGCTGCACTATTAATGCTAGATCTTCTTATTCTGTCTAACTGAATTTTTCTATCATTAACCAACCTCTCTCCATCTCCCCCTCCCCTTCCCAGCCTCTCCTATTCTCTACTGCCATGATATCCACATTTTTTAGTTCTCACTGCTTGGCTTTCTTTCTAAGAAAAATGGACTCAGATGGGTCTTTATGGAGGTCTCTAGAGTTAGGAGTCTTAGGTTCTAGTCTCAGTTTTATCATCCTAATTGGTGGCTTGAGTATAGTTAACTTTTCTTGTCCTCTGATTTTTTATTCTAAAATGATGGTATTGGATTGGATGAAGTCCCTTACAGACTATGACCAATAACACCCTCACTTTTCAGCCTTCATCCATCCACAGCTGCATTTGAGGGTGACAAACCTTGCTTTAAAACACATACTCTGTTAAGCTGTTTATTTTTCAGGCAGATGCTTTTTTTTTTTTTTTTTTTTTGAGACAGATTCTTGCTCTGGCACCAGACTGGAGTGCAGTGGTGCCATCTCGGCTCACTGCAACCTCCGCCTCCCAGGTTCAAGTGATTCTCCTGCCTCAGCCTCCAGAGTAGTTGGGATTACAGGCAGGTACCACCACGCCTGGCTAGTTTTTTGTATTTTCGTGCAGATGGGGTTTCACTATGTTGGCCAGGATGGTCTTTATCTCCTGACCTCACTATCCACCCATCTCGGCCTTCCAAATTGATGGGATTACAGGCGTGAGCCACCACGCCTGGTCTGAAGCGGATCCTTTCTTGTACACAATAGCATTAAATTTACCCAAGTGAATAACATCTACCACTTTTAAATACTGACTATACGCATCCGCTTTTATCTTTGTGACAACCATAAAAGATAGAAATTGTTATTTCCATTTTACAGATGAGGAAACTGAGACTCAGAGATATGAAGTAAATTGTTAATCAAGGCCACACAGGTGGTGAGAACTGAAGCTGGTATTTGAGCCTAGATCTGTCTGATATAATATTTCCATGCTGCCCTAGATCATATATCCTGCGTATGCCAGGCTCATCTTCTTCACTTTCACTGCGATATATATCACAATGTGTGTGACGGCTTGCCTCTTATTTCCCCCAGCCCCATCACTGCCCCCAGCATGTGAGGTCAATAAGGACCTCACATAAAATCCTGCCCTTGGTGGTTAGTACATAACAGACCCTGAACATTTGAGCATGTACAGATAAAGGAATGAATATATTCCAAAATTTTAGAACTTGGGCAAGTTGGAGACTGTTTTTAAATATAGAAGTATAGTCCACAGTGCAAAAATAGTGGGCATTCAATAAATCTTAATTCATATGCAAATGTATACACACACACACTAATCAAAGGTTGTTTGTGGTGGTGTACACACAGAATAAGTTGTGGTGAACCAGTATTTCTTTCCCCCAGATCAAAACTGATACAAAGCCTTTCAAATAAATTAGTGCTTTAATCTTAGCTGATGCATTTGAAGGAAGGAGTCAATCTACAGGCCAGTGCCAGGGTGATCCTGTGGCCTCTCCATCAGAAACCATAAAGGGCTGTGTTTTGAGACGAAGTAAACACAACCTTTTCTCTCATTTTTTTTCTGGTGATATTTGTAGGCCCACACCTGGCATTCCATGCCAGCCATGTGGGTCAGAGATTACATATGCAGTAAAAAAGAAAATCAAAGCACGAAATGAGGAAATTACTGTTAACAGCATTTATCAAAAGGTGAGGCCTGGAAAATCATTTTAAAATGAAAAAAAAAAAACCCCATACACTGTGTATTACAGGGATGTGTGTGTTAATATATATAAAAATGGCTAAATATCCAGGTTAGGCACCATTTAACCAGCAGAGCTGTTGCCTCGGGCAGTTGTTTTTCTAATTGCAGGTCTTGGCTGTGTCACCAGCTAGCTGGGAGCCCGAGGGGAGCTAAGAAAGTCTTGTACTGTCCTTCTAATCCTTTTTCAACAGTCTGGCTTCCCTACTGCCCAGGAGGGCACAGGTCTTCCATGCCCCTCTCCAGCCCAGGCTGCTGCTGGCCTGCTCTGTCCCACCTCTGGGGAACAGCCCTTGGAACCAGGGGCTGCTGTTAGATTCAGCTTCCAGGGCTAGGACATAATTGGCTCTGGCTCTAATGAGCAGGGCTAAGGTGGTAGAACCCATCACTGATTGGAACTGCTACCTGCAGAGGGACCAGCACAAGCATCAAGCTAACAGCTTGGAGAGCTGCCACTCGGACAGCCCATAATTTTCCAAATTAGATACTTCTGAGGTCTGGATTTTGCTGTGCAGACAGAGCTCAGGGGCAGCTCTGGCAGAAGTTGGAGAAATTAGACACATTTTCATTCATAGTCAACAGAGTCCCAGGCTTCCCTTTCTTCCTTTTTCATTTACATGCAAATAGCGGCGGTGGGGTGGGGGTGGAGAGGCAGCGGAAAGGGAATTCTTGAGTTCGGGTTCTGGGGGCGGGGGTGGCAAGAGGCCTTGGAGCCAGTGAGTCCGGTTCTATTGCACTCTTTCAACTCGGTGGAAGCAGAAGTACTATAATCTTTGTAGATTCATCCTCGAGGGCCCTGCCCAGAAATAGAACTGTACCGTCCACAAAGAAGCATTAAACAAGAGAACAGTGTCTCTTTTTATTGCTGAGATCACCCCTTCTTGTTATTTACTTGTAGCTTTCTGTAATTGAATGAGTGGATATTTACTGAGTAAAGTGGCACTCTGTACTAGGCATATATTCTTTAACCACCCAGACCCACTGGAGGGAGAGAGACGATCTGATGTGGCCATGGCACCTCACAGAGGTGGAGTAACTTGTCTAGGGAAGCAGCACTGTCAGGATTCAAATGCAGGCCTGTCTTCCCAGCAGTTACTTGCGTCCTCTCATCTGCCTCTCCCATTGCCTCTGGAGCTGCTTGGGCCTCCCGATGTCAGTCTCTCAGCCTGGTGGCTCCTGTGGTGGTGGCCACCTCTCAGATGCTGCACATGAAGGCCCATGGTGAGCCGTCTATTCATTGCTTTTTGCTGCAGATGGGGTGTGTGCATGTGAATTCCACTGGGGACCACAATTTATTTTCTCTTATTGTGGTAAAAAACAAAACACAAATAACATATAATGTGAAATTTACCATCTTAATCGTTTTTACGTGTACAGTTCGGTAATGTTAAGAATATTTACATTATTGTAAAATAGATCTCCAGAACTTTCTCATCTTGCAACACTGAAGTTCTATACCCGTTCAACACAAATTCTCCATTTTACTCCCTCCACAGCCTCTGGCCACCACCATTTTACCTTCTGCCTCTATGAATCTGATTCCTTTAAGATGCCTCATATAAGTGGAATCATGCAGTATTTGTCTTTTTCTGCCTGTCTTATTTCCCTTAGCATCCTGTCTTCAAGTTCATCCGTGTTGTAGCATGTGACAGAATTTTTTTCTTTTTTTTTAAAAAATTGTATTTTTATTGAAAAATAATAATTGAGTGTATTTATAGGGTACAATGTGATGCTTCAATAAATGTACATATTGTGGAATGAGCAAATAAGGCTAATTAACATACCTATCACCTCACATATTTATCATTTTTTTATGGTAAGAACATTCAAAATTCATTCTTTTAGCAATTTGGAAATAGACAACTTGTCATTACTAACTATAGTCACCTTGCTATGCAATGGATCACCAGAATTTATTCCTGTTGTCTACTTAAAACTTAGTCAACCCCCACTGTGCCAATAGGCTCTGGTAACCCCCATTTTACTTTCTACTTCTATAAGTTTGAATTTTTAAATTCCACATATAAGTGAGATCATACAGTATTTGTCTTTCTGTGCTTGACTTATTTCATTTAGCGTAATGTCCCCTAGATTTATCCAACTTGTCATAAATGACAGAATTTCATTCTTTTTAAAGGCTGAATTGTATTCCATGGTGGATATATATACCACATTGTTTTTTTAGTCTGTTCATCTGTTGATGGGCACTTAGGTTGTTTCCAAATCTTGGCTATTGTGAATAATGCCACCATAAACATGGGTGTACTGGTATCTCTTCAACATGCTGATCTCAGCTCCTTCGGAGATACACCCAGATGTGAGATTGCTGGATTGTATGGTGATTCTATTTTTAGTTTTTGAAGAACGTGCATACTATTCTCCAAAATGGCTGTGTTAATTTCTATTCCCACCAGCAGTTTGTAAGTGTTCCCTTTTCTCCACATCCTTGGCACCATTTGTTGTCTTTCATATTTTTGATAATAGCCATTCTATCCAGCATGAGGTGATGTCTTATTGTGGTTCTAATTTGCATTTCCCTGATGAATAGTGATGTTGAACATTTAAAAAATATATATGTTGATCTTCTGCATGTCTTTTTTTTTTTTTTTGATAAATGCCTATTCAGGCCCTTTGCACATTCTTAAACAGGGTCATTTTTTTTTTTTTTTAAATCTTGGTATTGAGTAGTTTGAGTTCCTAATATGTTTTGTCTATGAGCTCCTCATCTGATGCATGATTTGCAAATATTTTCTCTCAATTTATTGTTTCCTTTACTTCGCAGAAACATTTTGTTTGAAACATTTTAGTAATTCAATCTGTTGATTTTTCTTTTGTTTAGGGACTGTGCTTTTGGGGTCACATGCAACAAATCATTGCCAGATCAACAACTTACAGCTTTTCCCTTCTATTTTCTTCTAGTAGTTTTACCATTTCAAGTGTTATATTTAAGTCTTTATTTTGAGTTGATTCTTATATGAGGGGTGAAATAAGGGAACAATTTCATTCCTTTGCATGTGGATAGCCAGTTTTCCCAACACCACTCATTGAAGAGACTGCCCTTTTCTTGCTGTGTGTTCTTGGCCCCTTTGTTGAAAATTGATTGACTATAGATGCATAGGTTTACTTCTTGGCTCTCTGTCTGATTCCATTAGGATTTCCTTCTTCTTAAGGCTGAATAATATTCCATTTTATATGGATACCACATTTTCTCTACCTATCCATTAGTAGACACTTAGGCTTCTTCCACTTCTGCTATTATAAATAATGCTGCAGTGAACATAGGTGTGCCTGGTCCAAGGAGCTCTGCAAGGAGACTGAGTAGAGAGTGAAGCTTTTCTGTTCTCCCCTTCAGCCAGGACAAAGTATAGACAATGCGCTAGTCTCTTCCTGATCAAGCCCATTGGGGCAGAAGGGGGATGGGTGGGTCACAAGTTACAGAGGGAAAAGCCAGGGCTTTGGAATCAGATGAGTTTAAGACCCAAGTCTGCCATCTATGGTCTGTGTGACCTGGAGCAAGTTACTCAACCTCTCTGAATTCTGAATCCTAATTCATATATATTAAAAAATTTTTTTTTTCCAAGACGGAGTCTTACTCTATTGCACAGGCTAGAGTGCAGTGGCGTGATCCTGGCTCACTGCAACCTCCAACTCCTGGGTTCAAGTGTGAATCCTTCACCTGTAACTAGATTATTACGAGAGGTCCATACAGTGTGTGCTGGTAAATATTTTAACAACCAGCTCTCCAAAAATACCAATGCTCTGATTTGAAACATCTACTGATTTTATTGTGTAAAGAGTCAAACTGTAGCTGATTGGAAGCCACCAACCTCCCTTCTTTAAATGTAGAGTGGGGAAGAGTGATCCCCACCAGCTCCAGCACACCATTGGTCCATGTATAAAATGTCTTTCCTAGTATTTGGGATGTGTCAGTTTCTCTATTAATATTAGTTTCCTTTCTAATATTCCATCCTCCCCCCACCAAAGGGACTCTGAGTAACCTAGGTAATAAGAACAGTTGCTCAATTCTGCATGATTATTTGACAAATATATATTGACCTTCTATTACATACAAAACCCTGTCCTAGGAGTAGAGTGTAAAGGTGTGGGGGGATGAGGAGGGGACTTTTAAGAAATCATGTGACCCAGCCCTGGCTTTGGAGAGTCCAGCTTGGAAGAATGACTCCTTCCATGTGCCGGCATCTCTGTCATGGAACATGTTAATCACCCGTGGACTTGTTTCTCTCCCTGTACTGTGGTCTCCTGGAAGATAATAACTCTGTCTTGTTTATTTTGGTATCTTCATTGCCAGCATTTTAAAAGTATTCAATAAATAGTTGTCAAATTATTTTATGACCTTGAAATCTACCCAAGGAAGCATGACCAACAAATCCAAGACAAAGAAGAATACAAGAAAACAGGCAATCGTAATTATGAAACTACTCATTTGATAGGCATCTTACTACTTCAAAGCATTTTCAGTTAAAATAGTTAACACGGACTGAGTGCTTATCAGTATCCTTGCAACATACATTGTCTTATTTAATCTTTACAACAACCCAATCTGTACAGCTACCCCAATGGGGTAGATGCTGTTATCATCCCCACTTCCTAGATGGATAAAATGAGCAAAAGCAGTTAAGTAGGTTCCTCAGTATTTTCTGTTGTTGATATTGTATGTTTGGAGCCAGGATGGGAACGTAGGACATGATGTTTAGTGCCCATGGAATAGAGAAAGCAGGAAGCTTTCCTCCGTACTCATTTGATAGGTGATAAAACTGTGGCTTAGAGAGGGAGAAGGAGATTAAGTGACTTGGCCAAAGTCACTCAGCTAACAAGATGCAGAACCCCAGGACTAAAACATTGGCCTTTTAACTCCTAATAAAATAAACGGCATAATATAAAGTATGGTGTGAAGTACTATAGACAAAAAGAGCCAGTGGCCGGGCAGGGTGGCTCATGCCTGTAGTCTCAGCACTTTGGGAGGCCGAGACAGTGAATCACTTGAAGTCAGGAGTTCGAGACCAGCCTGGCCAACATGGCAAAATCCTGTCTCTACAAAAAAAAAATACTAAAATTAGCTGGGTGTGGTGGCAGGCACCTGTGATCTCAGCTACTCGAGAGGCTGAGGCAGGATAATCACTTGAACCCAGGAGGTGGATGTTGCAGTAAGCCAAGATTACACCACTGCTCCCCAGCCTGGATGACAAAGCAAGACCTTGTCTCAGAAAAAAAAAACGAGGGCTGGTTCAGAGAAGGACCGTACTACTGGGATATCCAGTGGTCAGTGGTCGGGGAAGATTTCCAGAAGATGTGTGGTTTGAGAAGGACTCTGGGGAACGGAAAGTGGACCTGAATCAGCAGTGTCTCATACCCTGTCCCCCAGTGTGCACACATGAACATGCATACACTCACTCACGCACACACGCACGCAAGCACACACACACACACCACACATGCACAAGCACACACACATGCGCACACACACACACCACATGCACACACAGGCACGCACACACACACCACACACGCACACACACACCACACACGCACGCACACACACACACCATATGCACACACAGGCACGCACACACACACACACACCACACATGCACAAGCACACACACGTGCACACACACACACACACACACACACAGCAGTGGCCCTGGTCCTTGCTCCTCAACATGGAGAGCAAGGACTAAACCTCAGACTAGCTTATTCCATCTTCTGGAAGCCACAGCTTCACAGTTGCGGCTTTTCTTGTGTATTTATTTTTCAAGTTATGTACATAAAGGATCCACTGGTCCCTAGGCTGCCAGACGACATTGCTCTTTCTCCTGGCTTTTATCCCTGACTCCTGGAGAGGTTGTCATGCTCTCAATTACCTGAAACAGGCCTGTGTCCCAATGTAATTTGGGGTCAGCCACCTCTTACTTTGTGAGCAGTAAGTACTACAACCACAACAGCCGAACTTAAAGCACAGATCCCCATTCAAAGAGGAAGCGTGCAGGCTGTCCTGCAGGCCTCTCGGGCTGCTGGCAGGCGAGCTGGGTGTGAGTTAAATGTGTTGGGCTGGAGCGGGCCAGAGGAGGCGAGACGAAATGGGACAGTGGAGTTCACTCAGCCTCCTAATCCATCCCAGCTACTGAATTTTCCTGTGAATGTTTATTTTTTGAGTCATGTACACTGTTAAAGTAATATTTTTCAAAAGGTTAAAAATCTGTTTCTCAAACAATTGCATGTCAAAGATTTATTTAACTCATTAATGAGACAACTAGCAGAATGACAAAGGTGGGTTTAAGAGAGGATACAGGGCTGTAATCCCAGCACTTTGGGAGGCCGAGGTGGGAAGATCCCTTAAGGTCAGGAGTTTGAGACCAGCCCAGCCAACATAGTAAAACCCTATCTCTCCTAAAAATACAAAATTCAGCTGGATGTGCTGGCGGGTGCCTATAATCCCAGTTACTTGGGAGGCTGAGGGAGGAGAATCACTTGAACCAAGAAGCAGAGGTTGCAGTGGGCCAAGATTGCACCACTGCACTTCATCCTGAGTGACAGAGCAAAACTCCATCTCAAAATAAGTAAATACATAAAAAATAAAAGAAGACATAGAAAAAATTTTATGTATATATAAATTATATATACATATATATGTGGAAGAAATCCGGAGTAAGATTGCTAAATTAGATTCAAAACTTATTAATGTCTCACAGGGCAATAAAATAATAAGATTTTGGACTATCTTCTCTACTGGATGGAAATCACTCATATGTTACCAACTTTTCTACCCGTTAGCATCTACCTTATAGGATTAGGCCCCTTGTGGATGGTAAATTGTAAACAAATAAAATGGATTCTCCTGCAGAGTCAAAGCCTGAGGTGGGCTTGCTGACTTTTTTCCAAGTTTTGCACACATTTTCTTAATAGATTTATAGAATCTAGCCAGTCCTGTGCAGTGGCGATTCTGTAAGTTGCTGAATATGTCTATTCCAATTATGTGTTCTAGAACCAGGGAGGTAACCGCAGGATGGGTTTGGAGACCCACTGGACCCCCTGTGAGAAGGAACTGAGCTAAATCTCCATTGATTGCCTGATCTCCAAAAGCCCCTCCTCTAACTGCGGGCCACAGTGATGTTCTGGGTCTCCTGGAATCAGTGTCATTAGGGCCTGGTCAGAGCCCTCACCTAATCTAGTAATCCTCCAAAAGTCTGATTATTTTATTTTCCCAATGTACAGTTACCCTGGTAAAGCCAGAAGTCCCTTTGAGGAGAGCTGCGAGAAATATTAACAGTGTAAAATTTTGGCAGGCTTCTTCCTCAAGAGGACGCAGTCTCTCCTTCATTCGGGGTTTCTGCATCTGTCAATGGGCTCAAATCTGGGAATTAATCAAGGGCCATAACTCTCTGTTTTGGCGATTACAGTTAGACTTCTGATCACTTGATGTAGAACACTCCTTTACTTAAAGAGATTAAGTAAGAATGTAGTAGACTGCCTACCTATTTCTCTGCTAAGGATACCATGATCACCTAGTCAACACCATAGGTCTCAGACTATTTTATTAACTGCTTTGACTCTGCTGTCTGTTAGGGCCTGGAGACAATGCGGGGTTTGGGGGAAGAGCCTGTGAGGCAGAATGTTGAGATGTGAATTCTGATCCTGCCTTTGCTGCTAACTAGCTGAGTGATCTTGGGCAAATAGAGAAGCCTCTCTAGGCCTGCTGCTTCAACTCTTAAAGAGGAAGTAGTGACCCTGCCCTGCTTGGTCAGAGGGCTCTTTTTCGACCTTTAAAAAGCACAACAATGTTGTTAACTCTGGCTTCTTGTTTGGCATTGGTGTTTCAGATAGTGTGAGTAGAGGACACAAGCTGGAAGCACTTCGGCTCAGCTAGCGTGATGAGTTAGTTGCCAGCATTTCACGATAAGGAGATTTCAAATAAAAGTTCCAATGTCTGTCTCCTTTTGAAATATTGGAAGTTCTGGCACATTCTCAAATGGCAACAATAGACTAAGGGTCCCATTCTCTGCAGTTTGCCAGCCACCTCCCACTGCTTCATGTGAGCATTGCATTCATGGGGGGTGGCAGGTGCAGTGCTGGATGTGGGGAGTAAGTGCATGCAAAATGGAAGATATGTGAACTGCACAGCGAGACGTGTGCAGCCGCAGGGCTGGTGTGAGTCTGAACGATAGCTCAGGGAGCAATCAGTTCTACCCCAACCAAGAGGAGCCTCTGCTCACTAAACACCGCACCCAGATTCCTTTCTTGGTTTCCAGCCATTTTGCTCTGACTTTGGGGTGAATTTTCATTTCTCTGGTAGTCTCTCTGGCTCCAATTCTTGGAAGACCCATCTGGCTTGTCTGAGTATATCTACCTGGTAAGTATCCATGCCTTTTCTGCACTCTCTTCAACTATCACTCCAGGTTAAAATCATGGCTTATCTGCCCCACAGTCCTCCCACAGCTGGTACCATCGGGTGGGAACAGCTCCATGTTATGGCCGTCATTCTGCTAGCCCAGCAGAAACTTCATTCAGAAGTTTTACCGTGTACCTATTATAGCATGTGCTCAGGGGAAGCAGCATCATGCTTTTCCAAGCCTGCCCTTAGCTCACATGGTCTGTTCCTGTTGGAAGGACATCTGCAGTTCCCAGCTCATTTGTGTAGCACAGGTGCTTGACATGTCCAAACATCATGAATGACAAGCCCTTCCTGTCTCACTTGCCCAATTTCCTAGGGCATCTCAGGTTCCCTCCTCCCCCAGGAGTCTGGGACATGCCTCACCTTTACAATGTCACCTTGGCAGAGCCTCCCATGTCAGACTCTGTGGGAGCACAGCAGGAAGAGGTCTTGAGCTCAGGGGTTCAAGAAGGCTCCTCTAGGAGGTGAGCTTTACCCCTTGAAGAATCGGCAGGATTTAGACAGCTGGGAATGGGGAAGCAGGTGGAGACATGGAAGCATTCAAAGGAGGATGAGGCAAAGCAAGGGGGTATGAAAGTCACAGACTAGATCAACTCCAGCTGTGGTCTAGCCTGTCCACAGGAGGGGCCAGCGGGTAATGTGGGAAGATCAAAGACACAGAGCTAAGAATCTGGACTATCCCCTTCAGGGAAGTCATAGAAGATATTCTGAGCAAGGCAGTGACATGAGCGTGAAACCATGGCTTTGGGAGGTGACCTTGGTGGGCATGTGTGGAATGGTCAGGATGGGAGGCTAAAGGTAGGGGTGGGAAGAGGCTCTTGAATTTGGCCCCTGCTGACCCCTCCCATCTCCTCCATCCTGCCTGGGCCTGTGGGCCTGGTCTCCTCTGTGCAGGCCCGGTGTGATGCAGCTTCTGCAGAGGTGGCCAGGGGGAGCTACCTGGCTCCTTATCAGTCCTTCCCACTCTAGGGAACCTGAGTGAGGCCTGAGCGCAGGCCCCTTTGGGAAGTGACAATAAGCCTGAGGAACAGACAGAACAGGCTGCTGTACCCGTGCCCTTGGATGAGGACAGTGAACAACACCAGGCTCTCTGGCTCTGTCTTCCTCATGTTTCTCTCTCGTGGCTGGGGCTGAGATGGAGACAGGTGATTAATGCTGCTGTCAAGGGAGCACCACGTTGCAATTACTGAGATGCCACCCCCTTCAGAAGGAAAAATATTGTGGCAGTGACTCCTGGGCTTTTTAGAGTGGGGAGCAGCTCTGACAGGGAGCCAGGAGTCTCTGTGTTTCCAAGAATAGCCAGGGAGTTCCCTCGGAGCTTGGGGCGTAGTTTTCAGCCACTGTGCACTGGGCTGGGCTGGGGTGCTGGAATCACATTTGCCTGCTGGTTCCTTCCAAGGAGCGGCTGCCCCAGGTTGAAGCCAGAGTCCCTTACCCATTGCTCTGGGCTACCCTCTGGGCTTGGGAGCTCTACTGGCCTATGGACCAGAGATCTCATCAGGACAGGAAAAGAGCATCGTTAGACTCGTGCATCTTCCTGCCTCGGAGCTCATTATCTCTGGTGACTCACTTACTCCCTGTTTCTTGGTTCCATCTCACAGAGTGATGATGACTTCTTAGCCTGAAGGCCTTCTGATTACGTTATCTGCTGCCAGACCCATCTCTAGAGCCACCTCAGGATCCCTTTGCGGGATCTTACCTCCTTCATGGCTGCAGACACCTGCTTTAACCACAGTAGACAGTTGTCCCCAGACTGACAAGCAGGAAGGGCCTGGGCACCCTGAGCTCCCTCCTTTGGCTACTGGCCCCTCAACTTGGACAGGGCTGGAGATTGCATTTTGGCAGATTAGAATCTTAGGACTGGTGGGAGGAAGCCTTGCATATCTTCTGGTGTGGCCACACATGTTTATTATAAGAGGACACCCAGGGCCAGAAAAAGGAAGCCACTTGCTTGAGTTCACGTGGTTGGAAATGTGAGGCAGAGCAGGGGCCAGAAGCCAATGCTGACTGCGGGTCAGAATTCTGTCCCTGCACACCGTGACCCTTGTCTGTCTGTCTTGCTTCATGGACCACTGACACCCTATAGCTCCGCCTGCCTTCTCTGTTGCCCACCAAATCCGTGTGTGTGTGTTCCTTCATATGCAAGGTGAGTAGTGAATTTGCTGGTTGGCTCGTATCCGCCGCAGGTGATGGAACAAGTTGCGCCTTCTTTTCTTTCTTTCTTTCTCTATTTTTTTTTTCAGAGCGTGGTATGGAAACCTTGAATCATGTCAAAATTTCCTTGTCTTGGTTCTCACAGCCATTTCCTTCCACCCATACCAAGCTTTCTGTGCAACAGGGATGTGCCAGAAACTGCAAATTCAATTAAAACCCGAGAGAGCTCACCCAGGAAAGGTGCAGGGGTGGGGACAGGATTTTATGACTAAAAAAACAACATCATGGAGCCTGAGCAATTCCAGTGCAGCGGCAGCAGGGACAGACACGGGCTCAATGGAACAGAGAATGGCTGTGCAGCCCAGCAGGCCTCCCGACTTTACGCTAGGCCTGGGGAGGCGTGGGGCTGCTATCTGTGGAGGCTGGAGCAGAAGTGAGGCAGGTTTGGACTTCCAATGCCTGTGATACGTTAGAGGGTCCCAAATTCCCTGGCAGCATCTACGCATATCTATGGTTGCTCAGCATTTGTGCAGCCCTCTTCTTGTCCAGAGAGTATTTGCTTAGGAGTCAAGACTGCAGATGAAGACCCCAGTGGCCAGTTAAGAATTCTGTCATATCAGCCATCAGATCCTCTGGCAATGGCATGGATGGTTCCTTGAAGACTCCCCCCCAGCTTTGGAAACACGGGGAATATGCCTTACTGTCGGTGATGGCATCATCCTTACTCGCCACCAACACTGAGTTCCTAAATGGTGCTCTTACAGGGCTTCTCTCTGTTTCTCATTTTCATGACTACTCGCATCGACGTGTATTGTAAAATGGGGACAGGGGATTGGCTTTACAGGATTGTTATGAGGCTTAGCAGTAATATGGGCAAAGTATTTCCAAAGATCCCATCTTTCATTTGCGGTATGTTAGTAGGGGGGCCTTATTGCCACAGAGGAAATAGGGATTTTGCAACTAGACAAACCCAGTCTTCCATTCTCCACTGCCACTTAATGGCTGATGTAAGTTATTAAAGAAACTCCTTTGGCCTCACTGGCATTATCTGTGATAAAAGGGTTAGCAGTGTTTACCTTTTAAAGTCACTTTCAGAATTAGAACAAAGGTGTGTACAGTGTGCAAAACAGTGTCCAGTACACTGGAAAGAGTCAACGAACAGGAGCTGCTGTTACTACGGCTGCTGTGTTTTCTGCAGTTCTGGCAGCAACCCTGTGTCTGACTCTCAGTGCCCAGGGAAAGAAACTGGTCTTTTCAGCAGATGTGACTCTAAGGAGCTTGGATGAAGAGGGTTCCCAGGGAACCAGGGTGGGATCCATGAAGGTAGGGCTGACTGCATCAGATCTGTTGTCAGGGCTTCTGGAAAGGGTTAAGCAGGAAGAGGAAGCTGAAGCGCCTCTCTGTGCATGAAGTGGAGTCCATGTGTCCCAGGAGGAATGAGACATGCCACTGAGGCCTGGCAGGAAGCAAGGGGACAATTGCAGGTCAGACACAGAGAAAAACTTCCTGGGCCAGGGAAATAGGGAACTCACAGACCCAGGCCCCTGGAAATGCTCCAGAACAGTGGCTGGAAAGTGCCTCCAAGGCCAAGCCACTCCCAGCATCTCTGTGGTCAGCACTGGCTCTGGAGAAAGGCTGTGCTTGTTAGAATCCTATCTCTGTCACCCCGCAGCCAGGACTGTGGATAAATTTTTGAAGTTCTCTGAGCCTGAGTCTCCTGAAAAATGGAGACATGGTGAGGACTCCTAGAGAGCATGTGTATAAGGAGTATTGCTGTGCCTGGGACACAGTAGGAGGTGCTTAAAATGACGGCTATGAAAAATGGATCAGTTGACAGGTATTAATTCCCCTCTCCCTCCTTTTCTGCTTCTCTGCCTCCTGCCCCTTACATCTGCAGCCAGCATCATATGGGATAGATACTTGACATTTGCTCCATCCAAGGATGAAGGAGAAGGGGACCCTCCCATTTGCCTGGAAAAAGTTCCTACATCCTTGCCTGCAGGTGGAAGGAGGATACGATGCCTCAGGAAGGCCTGAACAGCCCCTTCACACAGACACCTGGGCATCGGAGGTGCCTGTGTGAATGCCTATTTTTCATTTAAGATAATTTTAGACTTGCAGAAGAGAGCAAAAGTAGTGCAGAGAGTTCCCGTATACCCTTCACTCAGCTTCCCCTAACATGAACATTTTATATAACCATAGGGTAATGATCAAAACTAAGAAAATAACATTGGCTCAATATTATTAACTAAATGACAGGTTTTATTTACATTTTGCCAGTTTTTCCACTAACGTCCTTTTCCTGGCCCAGGATGGAATCCAGGATCCCACATGGTTTAGCTGTCACATCTGAGTCTCCTGCAATCTGTGACAGCTCCTCAGTCTTTCCTTGTCTTTCATGACCTTGAGATTTATGAAGAGTACTGGTCAGGTATTTTCAGCATGTGGAGGTATTTTCACACTTGTGATGCAATGTGCAACACTGAGTTTTTCAGTCTTGCTTTAATATTTTTCCACTTTCTTAGTTTTGCTAGACTCCCAGAGCCTTTGCTTCTGCCAAAAATCTGTCCCATGCAGTGAAAGATCCCATGTAGCTACCAAAGTGGCAGGAAGTTCATCTGTGTAGTGTGTGGCATTAACCACGTTACCCCCCTCTGCAAAATGTGCATCCTTTTTCCTGCTTACCCCGTCCAGCTTGTGCTCACATCAGAGCCCCAGCTGTCGAGCTAGTGCCTCTATCCAGATGGTGGCCTCCGTGAGGACAATGGAGCTTGCCTCTCTTGTTCAACATTGTACCCCCAGTCCCTAATCAGTACTTCATATAATAGGGGCTCAGCAAATGTGTGGTGAATAAAGGAGCAATCAGTGTCATCATCAGCCACCATTTATAGATGGTCCATGGAGTGTAAAGGACAGTCATTCAGGCTATGGAGGTATAAGGCATGTCATTTCCTCAAAACACGTACAGCCCTATTAGAGACTGAACATAGACAGAAAAAGCTGATATGCTGACCAATCAGTACAGCAGAAGCCCACTTATTCAGTATGGTGGACTGACTAATTTAAAACATTCCTTCAGCAGGGAATTCATTTAAAAAATGATACTTCAATCATTTCATTTTACCTTAGAGCATTCATGTACGTTCATTTACCAAACATTCTGTTCATATCCTCGGTCAATTTTGGGTACAGATTCACTGGCCAGGCACAGTGACTCATGCCTGTAATCCCAGCACTTTGGGAGGTTGACGCACACAGATCACTGGAGGTCAGGAGTTCGAGACCAGCCTGGCCAACATGGTGAAGCCCTGTCTCTACCAAAAAACATAAAAATTAGCCAGTGTGGTAGTGCATGCCTGTAATCTCAGCTACTCTGGAGGATGAGGCAGTAGAATTGATTGAGCCCGGGAGGTGGAGGTTGCAGTGAGCCGAAGTCGTACCACTGCACTCCAGCCTGGGCCATAAAGCGACAAGGAAAAACAAAAACACAAACAACAACAACAGCAACAAAAGCAAATTCATCGACTGGAGCCTTGCCTCACCCTATTGCTTAAGTGGATCCATAATACTTTGCTTACAACTTCCAGTTTTTTTTATGTTTTATTTTTTTAAGCAGAGCAAAGACTTAAACTTACAAAATGATATAGTGTAGACTCTTAGATTTTGAGAATTTTCAGTTATCTCATTCACATGTTAGATAGCTAGTTAGTTATTTTTTTCTGTTTTCGGCAATTTTTTCTCTATCAAAGTTTTTCCCAGTGCATTCCACTTAGTTTTCATGGATCAGTATTTTGACTTGGTATCCATATTTCATTGTTGATTAAATAGTGAGTTACACTAATGACAATTTCAAGAACAACTGGTGTGCACGGGTTTGGGAGCGGACTAACCGCCTGGTGAGCCGACAGCTCCCCTCGTGTACTAGGAGGACAGACAGAGCACAGCATCCTGGCAGGGAACGTACTGTGTGCTGTTCACATCTGTCAGCATCCTTTCCCAAAACAGTGATTGCAGAGTGATGGTTAATGCAGTACGCCCCTGACCAGGGTGCCACTGAAGAGTTTCTAAGGTGTATCTTTCATCTCAATTTAGTTGTTCCTGCTGAGCGCCACTCCGTGCTAACATGCACTGGATACTCCAGGGGCAAACGATGCATAAGATACAAGCCTTGCTCTTAAACAGCATAGGATAGAAAAGAGACAGACTTGCAGATTTTGGTACCACAAGTGCCAAGAAGAACCAATAGTGTACTATGAAACTGAAGGGGAATAAATAATTTTCCCAAAAAGAGATCACAGAAGGCTTCTTGGAGGAGGTGGCCTCAGATGAGCAATAGAGACCATGGTGAGAAAGAAATTTGCAAGAGGCTGAGACCACGGAGGCTCATATTCTCAAACAACCCAAGCATACAAATAAGCCCCTTAACAGAGATGCTGGTGTTTTCTGAAATAGAAGTTGAGGGGACCAGTGGCAGCTGGGTCCACTTGTTCACTGTCATCAGCATTGGTCCTGAGGGAACCAGAATCCACCCTTCCCCCATCATGCAAACCCTAGCATATTTGTTAGACTTATAGATAAGAAAAGAGGAGGACAGAACCAGCCTTCCCTCAGGGAGCCCAGCACTGCACAGAGGAAGAAAGGCACAAAGATAACAGGCAGGCCCCTCTCCCAGGTCACCAGCAGCCCTGCCTATCAAGTTGATGCATGCGGTAGACTCCAGACCTCGATTTGTCTCATGCCAGGAAGATAGAATGTTTTGTTTCAATCTGTGGAACGCACCCCAGTTGCTGAAGAGATTAGCACTTCTGGGCTGCAAATGTAATTAGATGATCAATCGTAGACAGTCTAAAGCAAATGCAACCTTTAGGAAGAGAGATTAGTGTTTACTGTGTCCCAGGAAGGAAGGAGCCTGTGCTTCAGAAACAGGGGCCTCCAGAGACAGGGCTGAAATCTCAAGGCAGGGCTGAAGAAGTCTAGAAAATCAATACTTCGCTCAAAAGCCACCAGTGTTGCCTCAAGCCTCCTCAGCCTCAAGAGTGCTCCTCCTCCTGCTGCCACCCCTTTATGGGGAGGATTAGCTGAGAGGACCTGAGAGCATCATTCAGATACAGCTTTGGTAGCTCAGTAACATAATAGCAATTCAGTTACCCCTGCTACTATTATAAAACAGGGGGCACAAACCTAGATACATTCTGACACCTGGTAGTCAATGCAAACTGAATGAAACCAGCAGGGTGCAAGGCTATAAGGATGGCTGGGGATTGTGGTAAACTTGAGAGCATGTGTGGAGCTGGACGTAGTGACTGGAGGGAGGGAACTCTGCCTTGGCTTCTGCCAAAGCTTTGGGGTCTTGGCACTTCCAAACTAGGGCAACTGGGGAGAATATGCGGAGGATGTGGGGAGCATGGGTAGAGGCGTAGCTTCTTTTTCCATCCTTGGAGTGTGGAGACAGCCTGTCCCCATGAGCTGGGTTCTCCTCTGCCTTCTTCAATCAGTGTGTGCCTTGTGCAGAGGGGACTGTCTGGACTTGACCCCGGCTTGTTGTTTCCATGCAAGAATGCTGACTCAGCATTTCCAAGATTTTATTATTCTTCTTGTAAAAGAAGCTAGAGATCTGTATGTTAACGTGAAATGTCCAGTTGTAAATATTAGCAATAAATTCGAATTTTTCAACAATGCCACATGAGCCCAAGAAATCCTGTATGCAAGCTACATGTGGGCCATAGGCTACAGTTCATAGTCCCTGAGCATGAAGGGGGTTAGCTAGCCTGTACCGAGCTCCGTGGCTGGGCTGTTGGAGACTAGCTGTGTAGTAGGCAGCCTTGCAAAGGGAAAAGGTTTTAGCAAGCTGCCATTGCCAGCCTCCATTTGCCACATAACAGAATGGATTGATTCCATGTTGTGGTCTGCCCATGAGTTGGGGCTTATGGCCTGTGGCTCATTTTAGGAAGACAGCAAACAGCTGGTACTCAGATGACCTCAGCATCCATCGGAGGGTGATTTGCACAAACTTGGCAGCTTGAACTGATCCCCGAGAAGAGCTTCTCCTCCTTCTTGCCACAGCCATCAAAGCTCTCTCCATCAGCCTGTGCCTCAGGGAGCTGTCACAGCCTCATTACTGCTAATTCATCTTCACTTAGTGCATCAAAAGGCTGATTTATCAAATTGGGTGGGCGCACAGGAAGTTTGATTAGCAACAGTATGTTGTTTGCCATGACAGGCTCAGAAAACTTAGCTCATCTATGTCCCAGGAGCCCCAAGACCGAAATGTATATATTCTGCCTGTGAAATTCTCAGGATCAGAAATCAGCGCAGCAGTTCTAGTCTGGGGTGTTCCCGATGGGGTGCCTTCTCCATTTCTCTCCCTTTTGCCCCCCTCATAAGTGGATCTCTGGAGTAAAATGTCTCAATTTGTTATCCAAAGAGGTCCCGGTGTGAGTAGGGTCCCTGGTTGCATCCCATCATCCTCTGTGACTGAGTGGCTCTCCTGCCTGGGAATGCCCTTTCATCTTCATATCTAACGAAGCACTTGGGATTTGCATTATTTGCTTCTGCCATTATCCTCGTCATGGCCCAAGTCAAGCTGCTGAGCAAAACATTCAAAGGCACAGCCCTTTTCCCAGGCTCCAGGGGCAGAATGCAACAGAAAACCTCCCAAAGAAGTGGCTTCAGGAAGTAGTATTTTGCAGAGAAACCTGAGCTTCTCCCTGAAAGCTTCGGGGGAGTCATCTGTGAGCACATTCCTGCAGTGCATGCCTTTACTAATATCCAGAGGACAGAAACATAGAGAGTGCTTGGAAAACAGCCCTTGCAAAGAAAGATTAAAAGAAAAGGTTATGGCCAGGAAAAGAACTGGCTAGGTGGGACTTTCTGTGTATGCTTTGTTCCTGAACGCCAATGGAGCCTGTCTCTGCTGAGGACAGGTACCTGGGCAAGGCGAGCATACACGGAAATTGCATAAAGTTAAGTTAGACTCAGAAGAGGCACTCTTGGAGGCTCCAGAATTATTTTCCCTTAGTTAAGTTCATTTCTTTGAAGATGCAGATGATGATGATCATGCAGCGACCAGGATGGTAGTGACCAGGATCGAGCCCTTTCCAGGAGTCAGAGAGCCACGTAGGATAAGGCAGGGGACCTGTCCAGAGACCTTAATTGCAATCCTGGTTCTGAAAGCAACTGGCTGTATGAACTTGAGTGAGTCATTTCACTTTCCTGATCGTAGTCTTAGTTTTGTGTTGTTGTTATTTGTTTTTCTTTTTCTTTTTTTTTGTTTTTTTGAGACAGAGCCTCCCTCTGCTGCTCAGGTTGGAGTGGCATGATCTCGACTCGCTGCAACCTCTGCCTTCTGAGTTAAAGTGCCATTCGCCTACCTCAGCCTCCTGAGTAGCTGAGATTACAGGCATCCACCACCACCCCAGGTAATTTTTGTATTTTTAGCAGAGACATGATTTCACCATGTTGGCCAGGCTGATCTCAAAGCCCTGACCTCAAGTGATCCACCTGCCTCAGCCTCTCAAAGTGCTGGGATTACAGGGGTGAGCTACTGTGCCCAGGCCTGGTCTTAGTTTTTTAATTTATAAAATGAAGAGATTAGATATCCTCTAAGACTTCTTCCAGAAGTAAAATTCAACATTCTGTATTTTT
Source organism: Sapajus apella (assembly GCF_009761245.1). Taxonomy (NCBI): domain Eukaryota; kingdom Metazoa; phylum Chordata; class Mammalia; order Primates; family Cebidae; genus Sapajus; species Sapajus apella. The sequence continues at coordinate 21,670,710 of NW_022436956.1, forward strand.
CCAGGTTAACTACCAATAAAATAGGAACAATTGAATGCCTTCTCTCACTCGGAGACTGTGCTAGTGGCTTGATGTGTCTTGTTCAATCTTCATGATAACCCCACGAAGAAGGCAGTCTCGCCCTGTTTTAGAGCTGTTCAAAGCAGCACCATCACTGTCAGCTTCCTCCAGCACCACAAACATCCATTAAGCACTTATCAAACTGGTAGCCTTCCTAGAAGATGCTAAGGATACACATAGGTTTAAGATAAGCTCTGCCCATCAAGCATCACAAATGCATCAGAGAGAAAGGACCGATGCAGAGCAAAGTGAGTACCAAAGGATGTGTGCATGGCAAAGACATACCACTGACTGCGCAGCTCCTGAGTGGGATAATAATATACTACATTCACATTTTTATAGGACTTTAGAGTTTGCAAGACACTTTGGAATATATCATTTTACTTGATTCATCTATCACTCTGAAATTAGGTCTGACAGCTCTCATCATTAAATCATTAACTATTAAGGTGAGAATAAGAGAAGTGGCTCATCCAAGTGAACTGGATTTTCCTTCTGCATGTCAGACATCCACACAGTTAGACAATAATAATACAGTGTTGATGACTGCATGGCACCTGATAGAGTCTGCCAAGCCCTATCACATCTCATGCTAGTCCTACTTCTGTCCTCAGGGGCAGAGATGTCTCATAGCTGTTGCATCCTTAGATTTACCAGGGAGGCTATGGGCCAGGTAGGACTTCTTCTTTTCTCAGAGATTTAGAGGGAAGGCCCAAGATTGTTGCAAATCTGCATGACATACCCCAAGAGGACTTGAACCAAGGTCACCTGCCAGGTGCCCTGATGTTTTAAGGCTTTTAGTTCAGGGGTGGGTAGTGGGAACTACATGGTAGGCATGGATGGAATCTCTCTGTGGGATCCTCGCACAGCTCAGTGCTTTTCCGGCAGCTGTTGCATCCTTGTAATGACATTAGTTGCCACTTATGGAGCACCTACCACTTACTGGCCCCTTTATTCACATTTTCTTTTCTTTTCTTTCTTTCTTTCTTTTTTTTTTTTTAGATAGAGTCTTGTTCTGTCACCCAGGCTGGAGTGCAGTGGTGTGATCTTGGCTCACTGCAACCTCTGCCTCCTGAGTTCAAGCAGTTCTCCTGTCTCAGCCTCTCCTGGAACTACAGGCACACACTGCCATGCCTGGCTAATTATTTTTGTATTTTAGTAGAGACAGGGTTTCACTGTGTCACCTAGGCTGGTTGCAAACTCCTGAGCTCAGGCGATCTGCCTGCCTTGGCCTCCCAAAGAGTGTTAGGATTATAAGTGTGAGCCACCGCACCTGGCCTATTCACATTTTCTAGTCAATGTTGCAACTACTCCCATGAGGAGGAGGTTATTGCCTCCATGTTACTGATGAGAAGACTGAGGCCCAGAACAATTTTATTGTCAAGGCCACACTGCTAGCAAGTGGCCTGGAATCCAGGTCTAACTATTGTCTGAATAAAAAATAACAGTAAAACAGGAGGAATTGACACACCTCCTTCAATTCCAGGGGCAGAAGGAAGTGACTCCCCTGTCTTCTGGCCACCACTGCTTAGGAAGGCCTCAGTGTTGGTCCCAGGATGTGAGGTGGTATGCAGCAGCAGTGGGCACACAGCTTGTTTTCAGGACGGTGGCCAGCACTGTGACTGCTCTTCTGACCTGCTTCCGTCGAGTGGGAGAGACAGCTGGGGACTCTGCACCCTCCAGTCTGTCGATGGGATGGGGAGACTGCGTCTCTGCTCTCTTCCCTGCTGTGCCCACGTCGTCTCTCCTCTGAGTGAGGTGGCAGAAGCCCAGGCAGAGCACGGCGGGCATGTAGACCTTAGTGCTGCCCTTGGTGGACGCACACCCCATGGAATGAAAGGGAGCATTAGAGAGGAGCCTGGCCTGCCAGATGCACCCAGAGGCAGCCCTGGGAGCTGAGAGAGTGTGATGGACCCTGGCTCTTGCCCACACTCCTCGGCCTCACCTAGAGTTCAGCATTCCCTGTTCTCCTTGGTGCTCCCTTGTCAGAGCAGCCACATGTCCCAGAGATGCTAGGAGTGTCATTTTCTGAAAAACATGAGGTTGCCTAAGGCACTTAGAATTCTGAGGACACTTGGGTATGGCCTGGACCTCAACTTCCCTCTTTATAGCGCTGTGAGAAGTTCCTTTGGGGCCTCTGTGGATACCAGACTGACACCTACCAGCCTGGAGGAGTGAGGCCCTGGCCATCCCCATGAAGGAAATGTGTAGATACCCCTCAGACCCAGGACTCTGAAAACCTTACTTCCTCGTACCCTAGATCCACACTCAACCCCTGGTTGAGGAAGAGTCTGGGTTCTGCAGGCGGATCCACTGGTGTTCACAACCCACGCGCCCGGGGTGAATTTGGCAAGTTACCCTCCCCGTGCCTGTTTCTTGGTCTGCAGCGTGGGGATCATATCTAATCTCACAGGGTTGTTATGCAAAGTAAATGAAATAGTAGGTGCCCGGAACTTCACACAGTGCCTGGCATGCAATAGGTGCTCAGTAGCTGCTTTATTTGTCATTAAAATGGGCTTTGCCCCCCAACCTCCATCCCCCCAACCTCCAGCTGCGTCACCACCTGCTGTAAAAGAGAGGACATGACCCATTAGTCCAAAGCTGTCATGTCTTGAGGAAGGATCCCAGGCCATAGACAGGGTGGCCCGGGCTTGTCCCCCAGGGCTCCATCTGTCCTGGACAGGGCAACGGAGTGATCAGAACAGAGGGACAGTCCAGCAGCCAGACTGGCAGGAAAGGAAGCCGGTGTTCATAATAAGAGAATTGATCAGAAAGAGACTTTGAAACCTGGCTTACACCCATCTGTTTTCTTAGGGATAGGCATCAGGGTGAGGGTTAAGGAGCAGATTACATGTTTTAAAACATTTTGTTATAGAAAATTTCCCACATATGCAAAAGTAAAAAGAATAGCATCATGAATCTCAATGTATCTATCACCCACCTTTAACCACGATCAAATTATGGCCAATTTTCTTTCATCTATGCCCCTACCCCCATGCTACTTTCATATAATTCCCAGAGAGCATGGAATTTCATCTGTAAATATTTCAGTGTATGTCTCTAAAGGATAAGGGCTCTGAAAAAATTCACCAGAATGCCATAATGTCAATAATTCTGAGTATCATAAAAAACCTACTATTTAGATTTTCAATTGTCCATAAATGTCAGGGATTTTTAAAAAATTGGTTTCTTTGAATCAGGATCCAAATAAGGCCCACATATCGCAATTGGTGAATACGGCTTTTAAGTTTCTTTTATTCTAGAGGCTCCCCCCATTCCATCTCTTTTTTTTTTTTTTTTTTTTTACAATTTATTTTTGGAAGAAACTGCGTCGTTTGTCCTATTGCATTTTCTGCAATCTGGATTTTGCTGATTGCATTCCTGCGGTGAAGTTTTACCCTTAAGTCGTCTTTGAAATCTTGACACCAAAACAATGTTTGTGTGGGAGTCCTAGAGTCCAATCTTGCCTGTTCACCCTCAACATTGCAGAAGGGCCTCCCATCGCCTTTGCCAAATGGGAAAGAAAGGTCCCTGGTGCCAGCCTGCCAGAGCGGAAGGACGAGAAACGTGGGGACAAGGGCTTCCGAGGCTTTCAGCAGTGCGATTGTGCGTCATGCTATTATTTGGACTGGGCCTTATCTCTGTTTTTATGAACAGGAATGTCTTTTAATAAAGCAGAGCAATTTTCTGCCAAATGGCCAGGATTGTTTTTCCTCCTTTTAGAGCAATAAGGTTCAGGATTTGTCTCCCAATTGACTTTCAAGAGCATATTTTCTCAATTCTTCCCCGAAATTAAAGTAAAGGTCACGGAGGCTGGTCTGAGACCCAGTCCTTCCTCCTCTCTGGGCTCTGGCTGGCTGGAGTCTGGTAGGTGAATGTGACCTTGGCTCAGGTGACCCCGTACAGCACCTGGGGCAAACCAAGCTCAACTTCCCAGCTTTTTTTCTTTGTTGGGGAAATTGAGGAGGAAGGGAAAGTGGGGGGTGGGGGGAGGAATACAGTGCCAGCCCGTGGGCTCCATTCTGAATTTAGATCTCCTGGGTAATTTCTAGAGGTTTCATTCTCCCCACTGTGTTCCCTTCTCAGGGAGGGGGCCCCAGGCCCCACCCCTCCACCTGCTTCCCACTTGCCAGTCTTCTGCCACGCACGTGAGCTGCCCCAGCGATCTGCCCCTTCCCTCACACAGTGTTGGAGCAGTGAGGATTTTTAATCAAAAGGCAGCGCATGCAGAGAACAGCACCAACACCACCCTGCTCAGCATCACTCAGCCGTTCTCCCCAACCCTCTCCCCACACTGAGTCACTCCAGCTAACAGTTAATTAATTTGTGACACTTTGACAGTTTGTGAGGAGACATTTTTACGGAGCCATCAAAATCCGCAGGGATGGGGTTGTCAGGCAGACACCCCTTCACTGCATTTCCCAGACCCTGCCTCACCTCACTGCAGACCCTGGAGGCCTGCAACGAGGTGAGGCTGGGAAGACTAGAATTCTGCCGCTGCTCGGGCCTCCGAGAGACTCCACACTGCCAGGGAAACCTGGGCAGACCCAGGGCCACCTGGCCACCTTGGGAAGAAGCAGAGAGTGGGGTTGCCTGGGACGAAAGGCCTGGAGGAGAGGAGGCCCTGGTCATGCTCAGCTGTGGTCTCCTCTGCCCCTAGACAGAGTCTCACCCTGGGGCCCTTTCCATAGCTGGGCAAGGAATTGTGCATGCTTCAGTCTCTCCCTGGGGACACCCCTGCCCCAACCTCATGCTCCATAAACAGCTGAGTCTTGGCTGCACTCAGCTCACTCACTGCGGATGGTTGGTAGTCTGGCTGGTGCTGACAGGGAGGATGGCTCCCTTGGCCTGCTGTGACTTCCCTCCCATGGGGTGGTGCCAACCTGGACACTTTGAAGCCCTGGGATCCCAGGCCTTCCAGGAGCCCAGAAACCATCTCCACCAGCTCTGTGCTTTTCTTTCCCCAGACTGCATGTTGTCTATGACCCCTTGACACCTCTCCACATCCCCACACTCACTTTCATCTGCGTGCCTCCTCTTCTTTCTCCAATGCCTAATAACGCCTTTGCACTGCAGCGATGCCCACCTGGGAAACACCCTGCATGGGCCCCAACCAGCTGGGCACCCAACCCCAGCTATCACTGTGACTGGGACCCAGAGGATCAAGGGGAGAGCTTAGAGGAGGCTATTGTTCCCCTCACAAAGGAAAGAATCTGGAAGGAGAAATGACTGCAGGGCAGAAAAAGACATAGGAACTGGCCCCTTCACACTTGAATGAGATACTATCTCCATGGACGATCTCTCAAAAATGTGTGGAGCATGTGCTATTGTCAGGCCTGTGCTGGGGAGGGGGAAGACCAGGAGAGACAAGACACATGTGAGCCTTGCACACAGTTTGGTAAGAAGAACAGACACCAAAGAAATCACTAGACAAATACTGACTTCATTGCACCTGTGCTGGGTGTCATGGAGGAGCACAAGTGTTATGAAAGCATTAAGTGAGAGGATGGGCTCTGAGCTGGAGTGGCAGGAAGGCTTCCTTGGAGAAGGGGCTGGAAAGATAGTCCTGAAGGATGAGAAGGAGGAGGAGGCCACTCAGGGTGTGCTATAATGAGCCCAGGTGGCAGGAAGGGGCTTAGAGTAAGGAATTGGGACTGAAGGAGGGTGCATGCGGCTGCCTGTGCCAGTAAGTTTATGGATTTGGTGACAGGAAGTTGAGCAAGTGTCCAAGGATAGCTTCTGTTTTTGCTGTGAGGTAGGAGGTAAGGTCAGGGACTGCCAGCCAGTTTTAACTCCAGGGAGCAGGGGACGAGGCTTGGAGCAGGTAACTCGGGTGGCCAACCGCAGGCTGGGCCACAGAGGGCCCTTGAGATTGTACCCACTCTCTGGCTCCAGCTGCATAGGGCCAGACACAGCCAGAGAGCACCCATGGAGAGATTTATCCAGGCTGTTCCATGCCATCTAAAGAAACCCAGACAGTGTTCCCTGCAGATAGCATAGCCAAGAGCTGCCACGTGGCCCTGGGCTCTGCTTCCTCACTGCCTCTGGAGACCTCCAGGTTTCAGGGACGCTCCCCTTGTCAGGGGTGGAGGGATGGCAAATGGGGGTGTTCATGTGTGGCCTCCCCCAACGTCTTCCACAGCAGCCTCTGCCACCCCCAAATTGAAGTCCAGGCCTTTCCTTGGGCTGCCACTAACAGGTATCCCCCCAGCCTGGATCTCTAGTCCAGACCTGTTCCCCAACAGCAGTGCTGAACTGTGGGTAGGGAGGGAGTCCAGGGGCTCAGGAGGGAGGACCTTCTCCCCCTAACCGGGAAAGAACAATCTGCATGTCTTCCCATAGGATTGACTGCTGGCACCGGGCCAGACCCACAGCCTCACACCCCGGGGCCAGACCCACAGCCTCATACCCTGGGGCCAGACCCACGGCCTCACACCCCGCCTCCCTGTGCATCTGGATCTGGGATGCAGGAAAAGCCATTCCCAGTGAACACAGGAGGTTGCCATCCTTCATTGCTCCAGGCTCTTCTTTGTTCCCACAGTCCTCTCCATTTCTCCTCCCACTCCTTTTCCTCCTCCCCACAGACCCTCAACACCCCAGCCCCAGCACTCCCAGGCAGCTACTGTGCCTGTCCGTCTACCCACTCCCACCCTCTGCAACCCAAGATCTGCAGTCACCTGGCCTAGGGCTTTGGGAATGAGATCTCCATTTCCTCTGCCCTCTGCTGAGGTTGCCTCCTAAGCCAGAGTACATGAGGACGTTATTCAGTAACTCTCTCCTTTTCTCTTGGGTGTAGGAAGGAATGGGCGCACCTCCTTTCCTTCCTCTTCCATTCCACTCTGCCTTTTCGAAGTTGCAAGAGATGCTAAAAGAAGGCCCAACCCCAAGTCATGGCCTGGCCTTCACATGGAGGAGCAGGGGCAGGGGCAGGTGGCATACGTCACCAGGGTCCTGGAAAGGAGCCTCTTACCCACTCACTCCCAATTCCTATCCAACTCAAGTCACTCCAATAGGCTGCTTTTGAGATGCAAATGCAAAATGCTTTCTTCTCCCCCTCTACTTTTTCATTGAAATGCTTCAAATCTCAGAAAAGAGGAAAAAATGATGTGTTTAAGACAGCAGTGTCTCACCAGCCATCAAGCCTGATAAGGAATTGTTAAATTTTAATTAGACAATTTGATTCTTTCAAGTGCCAAACTTTCAGGGAAGGCAGCACCAAGACTTTTAAGCTGAGACTGAAGCACAGGAAACACGTTGCTGGGGTTTATACTGCATGCTGGGCTTCTGTCCCCCACCTTTCCAGTTCTGTGACCCCAGATGAAATAGAAATGAGGTGTGGTAGGGGAGAGGGTGGGAGAGAGAGAAAGAGAATCAGAGAAAATCCTCTCTGTTCTCCCTGGACCTGCCAGCTTTCTTCCTGGGTCCCAGACTGTCCTAACAGAGCAACTTTTTTTTTTTTTTTTTTTGAGACAGTCTTGCTCTGTCTCCAGGCTGGAGTGCAGTGGTGCTATCTCAGCTCACTGCAATCTTTGCCTCTCAGGTTCAAGCAATCCTCCTGCTTCCCAAATAGCTGGGACTACAGGTGTATGCCACCATGCCCAGCTAATATTTTTGTATTTTTAGTGGAGACGGGGTTTCACCATGTTGGTCAGGATGGTCTCAATCTCTTGACCTCCTGATTTGTCCGCCTTGGCCTCCCAAAGTGCTGGGATTACAGGCGTGAGCCACCATGTCCAGCCAGATTGACTCTTCATCTCACTCCATCAGCCTGGGGACTAAGGGTGGCCACACCTTCTAAAAACTCCAAGAGTACTGAGAGAAAATGTCAGGTTTGGGTGTCAGCCTCGAATTGTTGAGCCTTAAACAATTCTCTTCCAATACACTTGAAAGCAGCTGTTTCTGTTTATAGGTTGGGGGGCTTGCCAGTTTCTGGGTGTGACTGCGAAAGCAGCCCCCTCCATACCACATCCACACCCCAGAAGGCCTGCCCACTCCTTGTCCCTTCCTCTTCTTCTCAGGGGCAGTAAAGTGGGTGGCCTGAGCAGGGTGGCCTGCTTGGGGCAGCCTGGGTGGGCCAGCTTAGTCCCAAGTATCTGGGCTTTTCCAGTACTTCTCAACTTGAGAGCTAGCTAATTTCCAAATTAGGGCACACACAGAAAAGAGTAGCATTCGTAAGGCACATAGGGTGAATGGCAGAGGCTGTGGAGGTTGGAAATGCCTGGCTCTACGATCCACTTGACCTGATATTTCTATGCACGTTGACGTATTCTAGATATCTTGTTGGGACATTCTGCTCTGAAGCTGCTGAAGAGAGCCACTATTACAGAAGGCTGGAGTTGGGCTAGATGTTACAGAGAACTAACATCTAACCTAACTGATAGGCAAGGGTACTGAGCACTAGAATGGATGCCCCTTGAAAGATGTTTCTGTAGATCTTTGCCCTTCTGAGTTAGGGCAGAGCAATGAGTCCTGGAGACAGATGAGGAGCAGATGTTCTTTGGCTCTTTGATGACCGGGAGCTTGCAGGCCACCACACAAATGCAATCTTATCTTACTTCTGGCTTCCACCAGGGCAGCCGAGAAAGAAAAATCTGGGAGGTCCCAGAGGGCCCATGGAACCTTGTCTGTAAGCATCTGCCTGGTGAGGGTGGGATGAGGAGCAGCAATTGCCCCCACTTTCTTGCACAGAAAGGTGCCTTAGGGGAGAGGCAGCCACCCCTTGAGTGAGACCTGGCATCTGCAGGGTTAGATCATTCATCCTCCACCCAGGAGATAGTCAAGTAGCTCAACCTGTAAGAGCTGGGAAATAACAGTGCCATACTTGTATTTTGAGTTCACTAAGTTCTTTGCGACTGTGATCTGGGGATTTTGTAAGCTTTTATGTGTGCCACAGGGGCCACCTGGGAGAAAGATGGAGAGGACATTTGAAGGGTGGTGAGCAAGTTGATCATCTTTTCATGACCCCAAATCAAAATCCAAATGCTTGTTTTGACGACAGATTTTTAAATATAATGTATGACTTTCTTGGTCTGAAAAAAATTTCACATGTAAGAATAACACACCTTGGGTTACATATTTAGCCAATCTCTTTTTTTAAAAAAGGAAGAACAAGAAATTAGGAGCATCATGGCAAATACAGGGTGCCATGTGCTGTGTGGCTTTGCATTTTCCCTCCACAAGTTCCAGAGAGGACCAAGAACTCACCTGGGTTCTTTGGAGCAGTAACCAGCCCAGCATACCTGGAGCAGCATGGGAACCTTTCTTCACTCCCCTGCCATGAACACGAGCTCCAGCCACGATGGAGAAGCTCCTCACTTGTGTATTCTCACGGGATGCCCCTTGCAACTCAACAACCTGTGCAGCCCAAAGGCAGAGGACAAAAGGCAGGGATGGGCTGGAGCTACAGCAGGAAAGCCTGGGACCAGCAGGTTTTCTCAGGCTTCTTGAGAAAATGCCGGCAAAGGAATGCTGGGAAGGCCCTGTATTTTATCCATTCTGCGATGCACATCTCCCTGCCCCCATTTAATGTCTCTGAAATCGGAATACATTTTACAACGGACAACCTCTTGGAGCTGTACTGAGGTGTGGTGGCATTTTTTTCTTTCCTAGTGGTACATAAAATAGTGGTGCATCTTCATTCCATTTTGTCTTAGAGCCTATGAGATGTGGTGATTAGTATGACAGTCATTGGCTCTAGCAGCTGGGCTGGGAGAGCTGGATCTTTGAGGCCAGCTGCCACCCCATCCCAAGGGTCACTTGGGCTTGTCCTGCAGCCAGGGCCCAGGGACGGGCTTTGTCTTTTTCTTCCTTTACTTCCTCTCAAGAAGTTGGTGATTGCATCTTGAAATCCGTCTCCCTTCATCCAGCCGCCTACTTTTCAGGATAGGTCATAAGAGGCAGTGTGCTGTCATGGGAGGAGCCCAGGAGGACCTCAGACCCTAGTGGGAGGCATTTGAACAGCACCAGTCACTTCATCTCGCCGAGCCATTGGCTTGTGGTCAGATTGCTTGTTTGATTCTTTTGCTTGGTTTGATTTTTAAAGTTGCCTTTCTCGAGGGCTTACCTGTCCGGCGCACAGCCATGCATCATCTTATTTAATACTCACAATCGTTATCTCTATTTTGCTGGTGGGAAAACTGGGCTCAGGAAAGCCAAATAGTCTGGCTAAGGCCCCAAAGTTAGTAAGTGATAGAGTTGGGACTTGAACCCAAGGTTTTTAGTCTTCAGCTCGAATGTTATGCTAGCACCTCTCATGCTAGAGTACCTCCTCTGTGGCAGTGGATTTGCTGATGTCTGAATTCCTGCTCAGCTTGATATTTATGTGGTGAGAGCCAGCCAGGCAGCCCCTGCTTGTGAGAGATGCCAGGCCCAAGTAGATAGGATACGGAAGACACTATAGAAAGCAGGGCTGACACCAGGTGTAAAAGATAGCCCTGTACCAAGGTACTAATAGGGTTTACAGGCACTTAGGCATTTGCCATGTTTTCCCTTTTTTTCTATAATGTAAATGTACTACACTTGTATTAGCAACAAAAAGCAACAAGAACAACCAATAATAAATAATAGATAAGAAAATCAAATGCATGAGGCCTTTCTCAGAACTTGGGTACAGGTACTCTCCCTCACCCTGCAGAGGTAACCAGCACTCCAGAGAATGAGTGCTCACCCTCAACCCTGACCTGCAGTGCTCACATTTGCCATCTAAATTGTGTTCATAATTTTAAATCCTACACTAGGTATGGCTCATGCCTGTAATCCCAGCACTTTGGAAGGCCAGGGCAGGAGGATTGCTTGAGGCCGGGTGTGTGAGGCCAGCCTGGGCAACCATCTCTAGCGAGACCCCATCTCTACAAAACATTTTTAAAAATTAGCCAGGCATGGTGGCACATGCCTGTAGTTCAGCTACTCAGGAGGCTGAGGTGGCAGGATCACTTGAGACCAGGAGTTGAGTCTGAGGCTGCAGTGAGCTATGATTGTGCCACTGCCCTCCAGCCTAGGTGGCAAAGTGACACTCTGTCTGTATTTTTTTAAAAAAATTAAATCCCGGCCAGGCATGGTGGCTCACACCTGAAATCCCAGCACCTTGGGAGACTGAGGCAGATGGATCACAAAGTCAAAAGATCAAGATCATCCTGGCCAACATAATGAAACCCCATCTCTACTAAAAATCCAAAAATTTAGCTGGATGTGGTGGCACGTGCCTGTAGTCCCAGCTTCTCAGGAGGCTGAGGCAGGAGGATAACTTGAACCCAAGAGGTGGAGGTTGCAATGAGCCAAGATCGTGCCACTGCACTCCAGCCTGGGTGACAGAGTGAGACTCTGTCTCAACAACAAAAAATTAAAATCCAGTTTATATCCTCCCTTCTCCCGGAAGTTCTCCACAAACATCCCAGCCATACACATGTGCATATGCTCCTGAACGTCACTGTAGTGGACACTGTGTATTGCCACCCAGATCCCTCTGCAGGACCGCAGCCCTCATCCCCAACCACTGGGAGTGTTGGCAATTGACAGTTCTCGGCAATTGCCCACTGCTGAGGAGAGATGCCTTTTTCAAAGCCACACTGTTTTCCTGGGACAACCACAAGTTATGACACCTATGAGAGGGGATTAAAGGCCCTACCCTGTTGCCCTCATTTAGGCAACTTGCAGGGCGCCCTGTGGGGTTGCCTGAGGCCTTTGTTGTGACTTCGCTTTCTGGCCTGTCCTGCTTCTTCACTTGTTTGCACATCTTGATCCTGAGAGCATCCCCTAGTATATTTCCTGCAGGCTGATTTCCTCTTCAAAGTCTGCTTCAAGAGACCTGTAACAAAATCCCACAGGCTGGGTGGATTAAACAACAGAAATTGATTTTCTTATAGTTCTGGAGGCTGGGAAGTCCCAGATCAAGGTGCCAGCAGGGCTGATTTTGCTTAAGGCCCCTCTCCGTAGCTAGCAGATGGCCGCCTTCTCACTGCATCCCCACGTGGTCTCTCCTTTGCGCACGCATCCCTGATGTCTCCTTTTATGTCCAAAGCTTCTCTTACAAGGACTCCAGTCAGATTGGGTTAGGGCCCACCCTAAGGGTCTCATTGTAACATAATCACCTCTTTAAAGGCCCTATATCCTAATACAGTTGCATTCTGAGGTACTGTGGGTTAGGTCGTCAACATATACATTTTGTGAGTTGGGGGAAGAGCATAGTGCAGACTGTAACAGTACCCAACGTGCAACACCCATGGCACCCTCGAGGTGCCTACTTTTTCATCACTTGTTAATCTGGTAGCCTATGTTAGCAGGTATCTTTCAAGTGCAAAGGAGTTTTCTTACCAGTTGCACTAACAGAGACTTTGATTCAGTTCAGCAAACGCCTGTTGAGTACGTACTGCCTGTAAACCAGTCAAGAGTTGGAAAAGAATAAGATAGTATGGTTTTTATTTGTTCATTCCAAGAATGAGAGGAGGAATGAACCAGACAGATTGTAACTCTTGCAGTGTCTACACCTCAGTGAAAAAAAGAGACCCTTAAGTGGGTGTCTCTGGCAGCACTGGGGTGTGTTACAGCTGCAGGACCTTGAGGAGGAAGAGCAATGGCTCAGGCAGGAGGACGTGGGCAGATTCTAGGGCAGGAGGATTCTAGGCAAGGCTTGCTTTGAAGGATGTATAGGGACTGGGAAAGCAGGGAGAAGGGAAGTGAAGGGAAGAGTTTTCCAAATCGCTTTCTCATTTGTAAAGTGGGGGTTCTAATTAGACAAGATCAGGCATGTTTCAGGTGGTATGGCCATAGACAAGGATAATGATTTAAAGCCACTGAGGGCCGGGCACGGTGGCTCACGCCTGTAATCCCAGCACTTTGGGAGGCTGAGGTGGGTGGATCACGAGGTCAAGAGATGGAAACCATTCTGGCCAACATGGTGAAACCCTGTCTCTACTAAAAATACAAAAATTAGCTGGGCGTGGTGGTAGGTGCCTGTAATCCCAGCTACTCCGGAGGCTGAGGCAGGAGAATTGCTTGAACCCAGGAGGTAGTGTTTGCAGTGAGCCAAGATTGCGCCACTGCACTCCAGCCCTGGTGACAGAGCACAACTTCATCTCAAAAAAAAAAAAAAAAGCCTCCGAGGGTTGTTTTGAGGGTAAATGAGACAGTATATCCAAAAAACTTAGCAAACTATCAAACCCTTTACAAGTGTATGATGTTATCATTAGCAGCAGGGAGTTGGGGGGAGGAGCAGAGAGCGATGATCAAGATGGGGGCAGTGAGTGTGCCTCACACGCCTCAGGTCCCTGACACTGCTTTGCACAGTGCTTTCTGCCCAGCAGGTCCAATAGATGCTGATTGAGTAAATGAATGTCAGAAGCAGCCCCGGGCGCCTGATCAATGCCTACATGCAGGCCTCCCGCTGTGGGCTCCAAATGGGAAGAAAGCCCATTTGGCTTTGCAGAATACAGCATCAATACGACATACGCTTCATTACCTTAGAACTGGAAGATTTGCTGTATGGTGGCATTCCATGTCACCCCACATGGAATTAGGCACTCTGCTTTCCCCCGAGGCTCCAGAGAGATGGTGGTGGGTAGGACAGGATCCATACCCTTCTGCTAAAGCTGGAAGAGTGGGTGTGTCAGACGGGGATGAGAGTGTAGAGGTTGGGCAGACCCTTTTCCACCATCCCCTCTGACCCACTGCAGGAGGTGTGCCCTGTTCATTGATTGGACATGGCACCACATTAATCCCAAATGGCATCAATTGGTGGTTTTTAATTTGGGGTAGAAAAGTACCTGGAAGTCATGGTCTTTTGTAAAGAATGCCTTGGAATGCTGATAAGTTTAATTCTATTGTGTAAAATCGAAAGACATTTGTCAGCTGAAAAGCCAACTATATTATCTGTGCATTATGTTTTAGTCAAGTTCATCAACTCCTGATGTCTCCCAAGTCTGCTCCTGAGCCCCTCTGGTCCCTTTCCTCCATGAAGATGCCATGCCAGCCTCCCAGCACCCCAGGCAGAAATCCTAGCGTCACCCTCGACTCCTTATCTCCCTGCGTGTCCCATACCCACTTTTGCCCCACAGCTATCCAAGGACCAAAGATCATGAAATCGACTTCCAGTTTAGCTCCTGATTCTGAACAGGTCTCTCCATCCTCATTCCCACTTATCTTCATTCAGATGACCACACTCTCTTACCTGAATTACAGCCACAACTCATTCCCTTCTGAGCTCTCTTCTATACCATACATCTTTCTAGAACACCAGTCCAATAGGGTCATGCCTCTGGGCCCAACCTCTCAGAAACTCTCCAGCTGACAAGACCCAATCTGGCCTATATATGTCCCTGCAATTTAGTTTTCCTCAATGTTACTGTCATTCCCCACATTTTTGGCCAAACAGAATTGTTTGAGGATCTGGGACGTGTCATATTGTATGTGTGGAACACCCCCCACAACCCTCTCATTTACCAGGCTAAGTCCTCCTTCTACCTCATCCCAGATGATACCTACTTCAGGAAATCTTTTCCTTTCCATGGGATGAGACACCCAATCCACAGGGCTCTCACTGCATGCATCCTGCCAAACCTCATCATCTCTTACCTGGACTCCTGCTACAGACTCTCAGCTGGTGTCCCACTTCCACTCTGGGCCCTCCTCTCCATTCTCCACAATGCTGTCAGAATCATCTATGTGAAAGGCAAATCTGATCCTGTGGTTCCTGCTGCCCCTAGGATCAAGTATAAACTCCTAGCCTGACTTTTAAGGCCCTCAATGATCTTGCCTATTGCAACCTCCCCAGACTCAACCCTTGCCAAGTCCCTCTGTGTCAGCTATCCTGACTCTCTTTCAGGTCCTCCACCTGCTCTCTACCTCTGTGCTTTGCATATGCAATGCACAATTTCTAGTTTCCAATGTCTAGACCTTCCACAGACTCCCGATTCTTTAACTGGCTAATTCCTACACATCCTTTAGGTGTCTGTCTGTTCAACATCACTTCCTTTAGAAAGCCTTCCCTGAATACCTGAACTAGGTTATGTATTTCTCTCCCTGTTCCATTTCCGAATCCCTGTCACCCGTAGATGTAGTTGCTTGATTAACTGGCTGTTGTTTCTTCTAGAATGTGAGCTGCAGAACCATGTATATTTTGTTCCTGTCTGTACTTCTAGAACTGTATAGAACAATGCTTAATAAATATTTATGGAATCAAGATTGAATGAATGCCCATTTCTGTCTCAATGACTGGAAGGTGGAAAGCCTAGTTAACTGAAGTGTGTGGTGCATGTGTTGTGCTTAAGAAGTGTTTGTTGAATGAACAAATGAATAATGGATCATCTCTGTTCAAGCTCATCTTATTATACTTTTAAGAAAATTGTATTGGCTCATTTGTCCTACCAGCTGTAAAAACTTGCTAACCAAGAGTGGCAGAAAGCCCAACATTTTAAGAAAATTCTTAGCTGTAAACTTTAAAATACTGAGTTGGAGAATTCTTATTATTAAGTGCCAGGAGTTGGTCTTCTCCCTGGAGACATCTGCAAGAGGCCCTCCCACTGATACCCTGTGTCCATTTTTCCTGGCCAGAACCTGGCCACCCAGTGGCTCCGCTGCCCCGATGGATCCACTGAATCTGTCCTGGTACGATGACGATCTGGAGAGGCAGAACTGGAGCCGACCCTTCAACGGGTCGGACGGGAAGGCGGACAGACCCCACTACAATTACTACGCCACTCTGCTCACCCTGCTCATCATCGTCATCGTCTTTGGCAACGTGCTGGTGTGCATGGCCGTGTCCCGCGAGAAGGCGCTGCAGACCACCACCAACTACCTGATCGTCAGCCTCGCGGTGGCCGACCTCCTTGTGGCCACACTGGTCATGCCCTGGGTTGTCTACCTGGAGGTAGGTGGGCCCTCTGCTTGCTCCAGCACTTTCTCCAGCACTGGAGCTTGGACGCTAGCCCCACATTGGCTTTTACCAATAAGTTGCCTGGTGCTTCCCCAGGTGGTTTCTTCCTTCACTCTGGGCTTACCTTTTCTCCTTATGAAATGGGTAGACCGTCTCGTTAATAATCACAACTACCATTTGTAAAGTGCTTACTAAGTGTTGGGCCTCATGCTAAGAGCTTTAAATATAGCATTTCCCTACATACTGCTCACAGCAGGTCATTATTGCCACCATTTTGCAGATGATAAACCAGGTGGTCAGAGAAGGTAAGTGACTGCTGCAGCATCACAGGCTGGCAAGTCCAAGCTGGAACCTTGGCCTCAGAGTTAGTTCCTTAGATCGCATTGGAAATAGGAGTAACTGATGAGGATCCCCAAGGAGGGCATGTGTATGCTCCCAGACCCCTGAAACCTTCGTTTCCATCTCCCTATTTCAGAAATGGGGCTGCTGCTCCATGTTCTCCATATCCCCTCTCCTGCCTGCAGCTTATCCTGGGGCCCTGTCCAGGACCTCCAGGTAGAGGCTGCCGAGGACTGTGTTGTAGCCCTTTCGTTAGGAAGAACTGCGTAGTCACTCCTTGTTCAGCCCAGCTCTGTACCTCAAAATGAGGAGTAGGCAGCATAGTCTAACCACTGTGCCTCGTGCAGACCAGTGAATACTCTTGGTAACCCTTGGAGTTCATGCTAGTCTTCTCACTTTACAAAACAGGAAACAGGCCAGGTGTGGTGGCTCACTCTTGTAATCCTAGCACTTTGAGAAGCTGAGGAGGGCCGATTACAGGGTCAGGAGTTCGAGACCAGCCTGGCCAACATAGTGAAACCTCGTCTTTACTAAAAATACAAATTTAGCTGGGTGTAGTGGTACGTGCCTGTAATTCCAGCTACTCAGGAGGCTGAGTCAGGAGAATTGCTTGAATCCAGGAGGCAGAGGTTGAAGAGAGCCAAGATGGCACCACTGCACTCCAGACTGGGGACGGAGCAAGACTCCATCCCAAAAAAAAAAAAAAAAAAGGAAACAGAGGCTTTGGAGAAGAAGTTGCCTTTCTTCACCCAGGTCACAGGGAGAAATGCTGATGGAGAAATCCCAAAGCAGGTATTCTTCCCCAGGGAGACACCTTCAGAGCAGGCAAGCAGATGTGGGAGCATCTAGGAGACATCAGTGGACACAAGCCAATCCTGCCTCTTTCTCTGCCCGGGTTTCTGGGCTGGCCTGTCCGGGGCTGAAGTAGCCTGGGAGTCTGGGTGCATGGGGAGCTGACCAGACATTTAGGAAAGTGCCAGTGCTCTGCCCACTGAACGATTACCTTCCTGTCCTGAGCAGGAAATGAATTGACCACTGCCTCTGAGGCCATCCCTGCCTGAGAGGGAAGGGGTTGTTGAAAGAAAATGTAAAAGCTTTGTAAGTTTAAACAGAGGTGACGTCTAGAGGAGGAAGCTCAGGCGAGGAGGCGCGGCTGGTGGAAAGTGAAGCACCTCCCTGCCCTGGGGCCCCCAAGGACCTCCTGCGCTTACTGTTGTTACCGTCACCTGGCCCCAGGGGAGTTCTGACCCCTCATCCCTTGGCTTCCTTTACTACAGCCAACTCAGACTGCAACTGCCAAAATGACCTGACTGGATATTAAGGAAGAATCAAAAGGAAACACAAATATAAAACAATGTAAAAATATTTAGGTGACACAGGCCAGGAGTCCAGTTGCCCCTGGATCCCTGATTATGAGGGTCCCTAGACTCTGTCCATGCCTCCTAATTCTTATGCTTGATCCTCTTCTTCTTCCCTCTTCCAAAGGAGGGTGTTAGATCTCACACCATAGGGAAAAATGGTAGAGCAAGCAACCACTCTGTGCCTCAGTTTCCTTATCTATAAAATGCAGATAATAATAGTATTGTACCTTATAGCATTGTTGAGGATCAAATGAGTTAATGTATGAAAAGTGATTAGAATGCTGCATGACTCACAGTGAGCACTGTGTAAATGTCTGCCATGACGATGATGATGAAGATAAAGATGACAATAGACATCCAGCACTGCTCCACATAGAGAGGACTCTCTCCGTCCTCTTCACCCCTCCCCATGAAATAAAGATAAAGAAGAGAGTCCTCCCCTCCCCATGAAATAAAGATAAAGAAGAGAGTCCTCCCTCTGTTCACCCCAGGCAAATAGGTACCTCCTTCCCAGAGGAAGGTATGTTCTGCCCACGGCTCTGTGCGTGACTTCTGCTGGCTTCCAGACCCCCTGTCCCTACCCAGACACTAGCGTAGGAACAAATCCATACATAGGCTTCCCAGGAATCTGTAAGGCTTTCAAACAAATTCTTTAAACATGCTTGTTCACCTTATTTTAAAGGTGAAGCTGAGTGTGTCAGGGGAGGAGGGTTCAGAAGCCATCCTCACAGGGCAGAGCTCAGACTCCCCCATAGCATCTCATCAAACTGAGCTGGACCCTGCTTAATGGATGCTATCTCAGCTATTGGTTGTCCCTAGAGAACATCCCAGGCGGCGTCTCACCCTGCCCTGATGTGCTCACAACCACACGCTGTCCCCTCTCTAAGACGTGCTTTTGTCCTCCAGGTGTTTCCCTCCTGTTCCATTTCCAGCAATGCCAAAAGGCCCCCAATAACCTGTCATGCCAGCATCTGTCTGGCTTAGGACTAGGTGTGCAGTATTATTTTGCTCAGTGTACAAAAAGCACGCTGGTTTTGGAGTGAGAGGACCAGGTTCAGCTCCCAGCTCCACTCCTTTTGATCCTGATGCCCACATGTGCCATTCCATGTAGGCCTCACAACCCTTTAGGGAGAGGCTTCCTGTGTGAGTTTATTTTCTAGATGAGAAGAGGAGATTGAGAAGGTGAACAAAGATCTCAGAGTTATTCATTCACTCAGTCGGCATTGACTGAGCACTTTGATGTCTTACCCCAATCCTTGTGCAATGGGCTGAGGCACTGGCCTACCGGGGCTGCAGAGGCTGACAAGGCCCCTGCAGGGCAGTCTGCTGCGGATGACAGTAGAGCAGTCCCCATAGGAGGAGGTCTGGGGCATGAGGTCCAGTGTGGGGGTGTCAGGGAAGACTTTCAGGGAGAAGTGATGCTTTAGGAAAAATTATCCAGGAGAGGATGGGACACACGTGCATTCTCAGCAAAGCTGCCCAGCAGGGAGAGGGAGTAGCTGGCTGGAGGTGTGGAGGAGAGGTGGTCATGTCATGTGCCTCTGAGGCTTACTGTCTGCATCCTAAGACATGAGCATCAAGTGTTTGGAACAGTGCCTGACATATGGTAATTCCTTAGTAGCAGCATAGTTATTAGGGCTTAGCTGAGCCAGCTCAGGGCCTGTACTGCAGGCCTCAGCTTTCTGTGAGCAAGAGTGTTAATGAATGATACCTGGGGTGAAGAAAAGAGCCTTGGGTTCAACTCGGGAACCTGGGGTCACTCCTTCCTCTGCTACTAAATCATCAAGTGATCTTGCTCTGTTTTCTTCTCTGACCCTCCCTAGTTTTGCCTACCCTTAAAATAATCATCTTTCCTTTTCACATTTCATGCTTACCAAGTGCTTGTCACATAATTATCTCCTCTTTGGATAAGCTAGATGGGGCCTTCCAGGGCAGCTTAGTAGAGAGCATGGGATGTGATGCTTCGGATTCCAGCTTTACTGCACACTTGGTGGATGAGCATGGCTAGGTTACACGGCCTCTCTGGGCTTCCGTTCCCTCATCTATGCAGGGGGATGAGCAAGCCCTTCTCGTAAGAGTTCTAAGACCAATACATGAGATAAAGTGCAATGCTCACAGTAAATGTCTATGGACAGTGGCTGCCAATGCATTTTCTTGAGTCTTTGAGTCAGCAGCCTTAACTACTCTCTGGGGCAGCTGACCCTGGGACCACAGAGGAAATCTCTTTGTTCTTCTGGGCTCCAGATAGTCCAGTGCAAGAAGAGGTTTAAGATGTCCATGAAGGCAGGTTCTGTGTCTGAATTGCTTACAACTGTGTCCAGGAGTCTAGGACTGAACTGGCACACCGTAAGTTGCTCAATAAGTGTTTGTAGGAAAGAAGGAGGGCAGAGAGGATGGAAAGAAAGGAGAAAGGCCCTGTTACCTCAGCCTAGATCTCCAGGGACAGAAAGTGGTTCCCAAGTGCCAGTCCTAGGAGGAGCTTCAAGATGGGATGCAAACCAGGTGGCATTCCCTGGTACCCTAGGGGTATACTCTGTTTATGCCAGGAAAGCCCTTTACATGCCCTCCTGCCTCCACCCCCAAACTGGACATCCAGCTGTCAGCTCCTGCCCACCTGGTCAGCACAGCAGCATAGGGAGCCGGGAGAGGCTCTGGGAAGACAGTGCCACATGAGAGGCTTCCTGCGTTCTGGGGCCAGCTGCTGTTTTTGCCACACAAGATGACAGCAGCTGCATTGCCCATCATTGAGCTTAAATGCCAGTGTTTGGTTGGATGCCTAGGAGCAGAAGACAGGGCAGTGATCAGAATGAGGAAGGTTATAATTAGCCCTGCTGCTGAGCTGCACAGTGACACGTAGTCTGCCCTACTCCGGGTGGTGGGAGGGGGCTTTCCCGCTCCTCTCTGCTCCTATTGGTAGAAGCCAAAGGTGCCTCTCCCTGTCCTGACTCCATCCTCAGGGAATTGGGGCTGCTCCAAGCTTCCAGAGTGCTAGGGACAGCTTGCCGTGTGAATGTGTGCCTTTGTGTGAATGGGTGGTATGGGGTAATATGTGTGTGCATGTGCGTGCATGTGTGTGTGTGTGTGTGTGTATGTGTGTGTGTGTTCCTGTGTGCATGTGTGTATGAGAAACATGCTCCTGCCAGGAGCTAGACTTCTCATTTCCCTTCCTACCAAGGACAGCTCATCACAGCAACCCCTCCCCAGCCCACTGGGGTGTTCCTGGAGCGCTAGCCCAGATCTGTCTTCTTTCATTCTCTGGGTATACGGAGCAGAAATTTCTTCTCCGTTTCATGGAGAGTCTTCCTCTTCACCGTTATTCTTAACAGATAATTTTGGGGCCCTGACTCTGCCAAGCACTGGGCTAACCACTGAAGGGCTTGCCTGGCTCACCCAGAGCCTGGGCCAGAGCAGGACCAGGAACTGAGACCATAGGCCTTGGGGAAATCGCTGCACTTTTCGGAGGCTCGGTTTCCTCATTCTCAGTTTCCTCATGGGCATTCTAAAATTTTACCTGGAATCTAATTTACAAAGGTATAGCTGAGTGATAACACAAGGAGGCCAGTGGCATTGGGAAGAGTTTATAGTGATGTGCAATATCCCTAGAAACCAGAGGCTTGGCCTGCCATGTGGGGTACAGGGGGAAGCAGCAGGCTTGGGTCAGGAGGAAGAAGCCTGGTGAGGGAAAGCCCAGGCTACAGCCCTGTTGAGGCTCCCACAGGGAACGCAAGGCAGGGCAGACTAAGCAACCTAGGGTCGGCGAGTCGCAATCATCCTGGCAGGCTTCGGGCTGTAAGTGATCTCTTGTTGTCTCTCTGGTACCTGGGATAATTTGAGACAGAGGAAATATTGGCTCTGTGCGTGTGAGTTAGAGAAACGGGGTGGCTGGCTTGCATTTCAGAGGCATCCTTCCAAGTCAGTCATTTTCTGTCTTCAGGAATTAACTAGCTCTGGGATGGGAAGTCTCTCTCTGGGTCTGTGAGGCTCCCAAGTGCCAGAATGTCAGGAACAGAGTACATAGAAAAATATAGTCACTATAGTTGTCTCTGTGATGAATGGATGCCAAGCACACAATACAGAATCTAAAAAAACACACGGGGATAAAAAAGGTTACACAGATTAAGGTTCAAAGTTGAGGCCCTCCGTATAAGCTGGCTGTCTTTCTTCTAGCACAGTAATTAGCATTAAGTGGCCTTATGTATCTGGGAGAAGACAACCCAGGGGTGAGGGCCTCAGACACCCATGGGCATCACCCCCCACCCCCATACCCCAGCTGGATACCTGCAAGACTTGCAGCTGCCTCCTGAGCCCACAGCTTCATCGGCTCCAGGAGGACCAGGCTACAGGACCTAAGCTAATCTCCCTCTCCTGCTGTCCATCCATTATGTTGCCCGTCCCCAGGTGGTGGGCGAGTGGAAATTCAGCAGGATTCACTGTGACATCTTTGTCACTCTGGACGTCATGATGTGCACGGCGAGCATCCTGAACTTGTGTGCCATCAGCATCGACAGGTGAGCCCAGCCAAGGTGGGAGAGGTGGCCCTGGCCACTCACCATTCCGGCTGCCCCAGCTCTTCTCAAAGTCAGGCTGTGTCTGGGGTCTGTGATGCTGTGCAGCTGTCTGTGTGCATATGGGTCCATGTGTTTGTGTGTATATGGGTCCATGTGTTTGTGTGTATGTTTAGCTAGGAGAGTATATGCTCCCTAAGAGAAACCATCTATGGACAGTGATGCTGCCAAGCATACTCAGACAGTGACCAGTAGAAAATGGAAAGTTTGTGATTCTGATGGAAGCCTTAGCTCTATCACATCTTACGCATGTGACCTTGGGCAGATCATGGGCATTCTCAGAGCTCCCAGTTTCATTTTCTAGAAACCTACAATGATGACACCTACCCCCTGGAGCTGAAGTATGTGGTTATGCATTTTATGTCCAGAATGGAGCACACGGCCAAGGGTCCCAGACCATGTACACCTTGCTAAGCTGTGTCCTTGGAGCCTTTTAGTAATTTGCAAAGATATGGCCCTACCTCCCTCACAGCATTCTTGGAAGATGAAATAAGTTAATGAATGAGAAGTGCTGGGTAAAGAAATGTGATGAAGGATTGTAAACAATTGCCATTGTTATTTCCTGCTAACTGGGGCTTAAACCTTGCTCTGAGGGGCCTGGCTACCAATTTATCAACAAACACTTCCCCCTTCATGGGCTCAGCACGGTGCAGTGGGTACAGTTTCAAAGCTGCAGAGATCCAGGCCATGGTCCTTCAAAGAGCCTGAAATCCAAGTGGGGCTGGTTAGAATAGTAGATTGAGCCAAGAGTAAACAATAGCTCACCAGTCATGAAGTGTTTGGGCTTTGCCAACTGTCTCGCCATGAGAGTGTGGGGACAGGCAGGAGGGGTGAGTTAGCATCTCAGGCAAGCTTCATAGACATGGGTCAACTGTTTAGCCCCAAGGAGTGAGGTTGCCTCGTGTGTGCATATTGTGGAGTGAGGGTCCCTATGCCTGACCTCAGGGGATTCAGGTTCCCCAGATTCAGGGTCCCCCGCCCTTGCAGGTACACAGCTGTGGCCATGCCCATGCTGTACAATACGCGCTACAGCTCCAAGCGCCGGGTCACCGTCATGATCGCCATCGTCTGGGTCCTGTCCTTCACCATCTCCTGCCCACTCCTCTTCGGACTCAACAACACAGGTACATCCTGCTTTTATTTGTCTGAGACTCAGCTGACCCTGGGCCCCCGCTCCCTTGAGGGACCCTGAGGGAGCTGCGTCCCTGGCACAGATCCAGGTCGAGGCCCAATAGGGACCTATCGCCATCCTGGACTGAGACCAGGCTGCGTGTCCTGGGCCAAGCCCAACTCAAGAGTTGTTCTAGGTTGACAGGAAACGGTGGCCTGGGATAGGATGGAATGGGATGAGGATTGGGGATAATGGTTCAGGGGGATGTCTGGCAATTTTCAACTTTGGTTATTAAGTTGAGACAAGACATGCTTCACAAACTGTGTGTGTGTGTATGTGCACATGCACATGGGATGGGGGAGGCTCCTGCACTTCCGTCCACCCGTGACAATGGTGTTTTTGTAATGAAGCTGCAGCTTTCAGGGCCCACTAAACCCAGGCCAGGCCCAAGCCACCTGGAGCAGGAAAGCTAGAAATGAGTAGAAGGCGAGCTGACCACATGCCCATTTCTGTGGAAGGCAGAGTCAGGAGTGTCTCAGACAGAGGGAACACAAAGCCCCCACCAGCGTGGAACTTCTGCTGATCAGAGAGACAAGAGCAATTGCAAGTATGCACCTCTAGAGATCATAACAACGCAGGATACAGTGAAGCCTTGAAAATGTGTGGTACAACATCTACCATAAGCATCGCAAGAATTCTAAGTGGGAATAGCGCTTAGATTCCCACTCAGATTAATGTGAGAAGGCCCTGAGATAGAGGACAGGCATCTGGTAGACCTGGAAGGGCATGCAAACGTATGAAACACATAGGAACAAAGTGAGTTCAACAAACAGAGCCAAGTTATCTTGCTGCAAAAATTAAAATGTGGCAGACCTCTCCCAGTACACAGGTCAGATTAAAATGATGGTTTACTCTTTTAAAAGTTTTCTTGTGTCATTCCTTCTGGATACTCCAGCTTCAATTGTTATGCCTAGACATGGCAAAACTAATGAGCAAGTAACGAGGGAATACTAATGAAAAGACCTGGGAGTAGCCCACCATCATAGCTTAGCTTTTTGCTGATAATCATGTTTTTAATGCTTTGGTTTCTGCTGTGCGTTTATGTATATCTAAGATGACCAAGGCCAGGCGTGGTGGTTCACGCCTATAATCCCAGCACTTTGGGAGGCTGAGGCGGGTGGATCCCCTGAGGTCAGGAGTTCAAGACCAGCCTGGTCAACATGGAGAAACTCCGTTTCTTCTAAAAATACAAAATTAACCAGGCATGGTGGCACGCATCTGTAATCTCAGCTACTTGGGAGGCTGAGGCAGGAGAATCACTTGAACCTGGGAGGCGGAGTTTGTGGTGAGCTGAGATCGTGCCATTGCACTCCAGCCTGGGCCACAAGAGTGACACTCCATCTCAAAAAAAAAAAAAAAAAAAAAAAAAGAAGCTGACCAGGAAGCCTTAAACATCGAGTAGCATTAATATTATCTGTAAAATCGCTACTCGTTCCTAGAAGGGCATAAATGTGCTCTCGTGGAATTGTGGTCCAGTGGGCCCGCTGACTTCCTGCCCACCCGGGCTCTCCCTCCCGCAGACCAGAATGAGTGCATCATCGCCAACCCCGCCTTTGTGGTCTACTCCTCCATCGTCTCCTTCTACGTGCCCTTCATCGTCACCCTGCTGGTCTACATCAAGATCTACATTGTCCTCCGCAGACGCCGCAAGCGAGTCAACACCAAGCGCAGCAGCCGAGCTTTCAGGGCCCACCTGAGGGCCCCACTAAAGGTCTCAAGACCCCTCCCCCTGCTCCAAGTGTCCCCACCTAACCATTACCAAGAGGGCTCATCCTGTGCTCGGGTGGGAACTTGGGATGCCTCAACAAGGGTTAGGTCCAGGCTAAAAGAGCTCCCAGTAGATGGGCAAGGGCTGATCGTGAAGGCGTGGACCTTAGTGGAACGACCTGAGTCTCCAGGAGAGGGAGGCGGGGTCCATGGCGCTCAACAACAGGGAGAAGTCTTTGCTTGGAGATCTTTGCGGCTGAAGGTGGCAACTCTTGCTTGGTGCCCGCCTGGGCTCCTCTCTTCCTCTCTTCTGGTTTCCCTGTCTCCCTTTAGCTCCCTCTGACTCCTCCATCCTCTTTCATTTACCTTCCGTACTGTCTGTCCTCTCTTCCAGGCACACATCCCTCCTCCTGACTTCTTCTGCACTACGTCTTTCCTTTGTTCCTCTTTCGTTTTCCCCTGATCTTGTGAATCCTCCCCTTCACTCAGTCCTTCCTGAGGAAGACAGTGTGTGGGTATGGAAGGAACAAGAGCTCTTGGGTTAGACATATCAGGTTCAGATCTTGTCCCTGCCACTTTTTTCGCTGAGTGAACTTAGGCAAGTTGCTTAACTTCTCTGAGCCTGTCTTCTCATCTGTTAAATGGGAATCAAAATACCAGCCTCACAGGGTGGTCTTGAGGATTCCATGTGAGAAGGGATGTGAGTGTGCCTAAAACAGTGCCAGGCCCTTAGCAGGTGCCCCTTAAAAATCAGGGTCCTGTGTCCCTCATCCTACCCACTACTTCTTGTCTCATTCCAGCCTTCCCCCTTACCCCAGCTGCCTCCTCTGGCCCCCACCCTCCTGATCTCTGAGCCCTTCTGCCCAGTCTGAGTTCCATGGACTGCTGCACTTTGGGTTTCTGCCTCCTCCATCCCCACCACCTTGTGTGACCCATGTGCTGGCTCACTCCACAGGGCAACTGCACTCACCCTGAGGACATGAAACTCTGCACCGTTATCATGAAGTCTAATGGGAGTTTCCCAGTGAACAGGCGGAGAGTGGTAAGTGCTCAGGCCAGGGACCCAGAGCCAGGTCTTTCTGCCCACTGGCCATGGTTCTGAGACCTCAGAAGCTGGCCAGTGGGAGAAGCACCCCCAGAAACCCCCACATTGTCTCAGCTGAGGACAGACTCACGATGCACACCTCTAAACAGGCATGGAGTGAGACACCTCGATTCTGCAAGGCATGGATGTGTACGAGAAAATGGTTGGCCGTACCAACAAAATAAAAATGCTAATAATGGCTATTCCCATTTCTCAAACATCTACCATATCCCTATTATCTCATCAAATCCTCACCACGACCCTGGGAGGTAAGTCTTTTTGATCGAACCGATCTTCAGTTTACAGAAGAGGAAACAGGCTCAGAGAGATTAGGCGACTCACCCAAGTCTCAAGGGTTGGTGACACTCAGCCCAGACCTTAGACTTTGAACTCCACACCTGTGTTCTTTCCACTGACATGAGCTGCTTTATGGACAGGCAGGTTCGGGTGAAGGACAGAGCAGAGCAGCTGTGGGGCCTGATGGTAGAGCACTCTGTGTCCATAGAGCCTTCAGGTTAAGAAGCCCAGCAGACCCCAGCCTCTGCCAGGTGGTAGCTATACCAGGATGGAAGCAGCAGGCGTTTCATCCCCCGGGGGGATGGAGAACAGGGCCAGAGAACCCTCAGAGGGCCACTTACAAAAGCCAGGTCAGGCATCCTGCCTTCATCTGCACTGCAAGGGCAGGACTCTAAGAAGCTGTTTATGCTGCAGGTGCCAAAACAGAGACTCGGAGTCAGGGCCAAGGCAGCAACCCAGTTATGCCACCTGGGGACATAGCGAGGCTGCACTTCAGAAGTTCAGACTAATACCTCCAAGGCCTCAAACAGGAGAACCTACAGACGAACCCAGGAAGCCATGAGTGGATTCATGCCAGGGCCCTCTAGGTCACCCCAGCAGGGACGATGTGGGGCCTCAGGGGCCAGCCCTTTGGGACCTGGATCAGTCTATCCAGGAGAATGTGGAGGCCATGTGTGTATGCAGGTGCAGATGTCCATGAAGCAGGAGCACTGGGCCCCTTGTTTGATCCTGGTAGGGAGAACAGGGGTGGGTGCCCTCTTTGCAGTCTGAACATGAGTTTCTGGAGGTAGGGCGGAACATCATCAGCTCTTTACCCCAGCAGCGACTGTGGCACCTGGCACTTTGCTGACAGTAAGTGTTGCTCAGGCCATGAGAGACAAGTCCCTGGTACTTAGTCCCGGCAGAACAGAGGTGGGGTATTGAGGCTGCATGACGATTGCCATGGGGAACAGGACGGGCAATTCTGCAGGGCCTGCCATGGGTCCTGGGCCCCATGTCTCAGTGACATTCTTGCCTCGCTTGCAGGGTGACCCTGTGGTGTTTGCAGGAGTCTTCAGAGGGGAAAGGGAGGGACCAGTGAGATGGGTGGCTGATGCCTGGGAACTGGCCTGGCTTTACCCAGAGCCCTCTGCCTCTGGTGCAGGAAGCTGCCCGGCGAGCCCAGGAGCTGGAGATGGAGATGCTCTCTAGCACCAGCCCACCCGAGAGGACCCGCTACAGCCCCATCCCGCCCAGCCACCACCAGCTGACTCTCCCCGACCCGTCCCACCACGGTCTCCACAGCACTACTGACAGCCCCGCCAAACCAGAGAAGAACGGGCATGCCAGAAACCACCCCAGGATTGCCAAGTTCTTTGAGATCCAGACCATGCCAAATGGCAAAACCCGGACCTCCCTCAAGACCATAAGCCGTAGGAAGCTCTCCCAGCAGAAGGAGAAGAAAGCCACTCAGATGCTCGCCATTGTTCTCGGTGAGTCGGCCCTGGCTCCTCGGTCTGTGAAAGATCCCATTCCTTACCACATCCTTCCTAACTGTGGCTGCAGGGTCACGGGGCTAGCATTTCCTCAGGCACAGGCCCAGCTCATTGATGTACAGACAGCTCTATTAGGTAGATTCTGTAACTGCGCTCACTTTACAGATGGCAAACGGAGGTTTAGAGTGGTCATATAACCTGACCAAGAGGACCCATGGTTTGAACTCAGGCAGTCTGACTACAGAGTCTGGGAACTTGACCAGTCTATTATGCTGCCACCAGAACCTCATGTGCCTGTGTGTCCAGGAAAGTCACTTTCTCTTTCCAGTCTCCCCATCTGTAGGGTAGCTTACTTCTCAGGGTTGTTGTGACAATCAGTTGGTGAAAGCATTTTCTAAACTGCAAAGCACTCTGCATATGTGAGTGTCATCATTATGTTTTTATTACTATTGCTCTTGTTGAGGAACTGGGAAATTCAGTCCACTTGCACTCAAGTAAGACTCCATGGGACCAGGGCTGTGAAAAATAAAAGGGATGTTGAGGGGTGGTCCCCAATCTAAATGAAAAGTGGCCCTGTCCACAATAGAAGTCCATGTAGTAAAAAGGGCAGACTAATATGGGTGGCTGGGAGAAGGAGGGACACCTGTGACTCTGTCTTCCAGGTAGCACCTGAATCCCCTTTGACTGCCCGGTGATCCTGGAGCATGAGCGGGGCAGCTGTTACCTCCCTTGTTTTATGAATGAGAGCACTTGGTCCCATGGGACCACTCATCATCATGGGACTGGGATGTGGTAGCCTAGGATTGGAGCCAGGCAGTCCATAGGGGCTTGGTTCTGTGGCCCTACTCTTCCCAGACACCACTCAGCCTCCAAGATGCCTACGTGGAACGTAGGGCATTCCATGTACACACTGCTTCCAGGCTGAATGTCACTCCTGCACAAGAGGTCCTGGAAAAAGTGCAGCTGAGTTAGGTGAGCAGAGCAGGTAGGTGGGCAGCCTGGGTGAGAAGGCATGGTTCAAGGCAGGGACTAGCAAGGGTGTACCCGCCAAGGCTGAGGAAATTGAGGGAAGGCTGGAGCAAGAGCCTGGCCATGTGGGGACCTGGATAGACTGGAGTTCAGCTTTCAGCTTTGCTGCTCAAGAATCAGTGGCCTTGGGTATATTCCAGAGCCGCTATGAGCCTTTATCTTACGTAACTCCCGAGGATGCTGTGAGAACAAAGTGGCATGGATCACAGCCCTCCAAGATGACCTGGCAGTAGAGTAGATATTTCCATTTCTACTGGCTGACCTGGGTCAGAATGGTCACCTTTTGGATTTATTTTTAAACCAGGAACCCTTTCCTAAGAGGTGGGAACGGGATGAATGAGGAAAGTGAGGCTGAGGGAGCTGAAGGGATCCTACACTGCAAATGGGTGTGAGAAGCGGGTCTAGGGTCCAAGACCTGGACTCCTCCCACAGTGCCCCTGTGGCTACAGCCCGCTGTCTTGGCACACTAGCCAGGGCACACTGAGTGTGGGTGTTCTCAGCCGTGCTCCCCGGTCCTGGGTCCCAGCCTGACCGTGCCCTTTCCCCCAGGCGTGTTCATCATCTGCTGGCTGCCCTTCTTCATCACACACATCCTGAACATACACTGTGACTGCAACATCCCGCCTGTCCTGTACAGCGCCTTCACGTGGCTGGGCTACGTCAACAGCGCCGTGAACCCCATCATCTACACCACCTTCAACATTGAGTTCCGCAAGGCCTTCCTGAAGATCCTCCACTGCTGACTCTGCTGCCTGCCCGCACAGCAGCCTGCTTCCCGCCTCCCTGCCCAGGCCGGCTGGCCTCACCCCTGTGAACCGCGGGCAGGAAGGCCCAGGTGGATCAGCCTCCTCTTCACTTTGGCAGGTCCTGCAGTGTTCGCTTGGCTCCGTGCCCCTCACTGCCTGCACACCCTCACTCTGCCAGGGCAGTGCTAGTGAGCTGGGCATGGTACCAGCCCTGGGGCTGGACCCCCCAGCTCAGGGGCAGCTCACAGAGTCCCCCCTCTCGCCTCCAGGCCCCCTATCCTTGGCACCAAAGATGCAGCCGCCTTCCTTGACCTTCCTCTGGGGCTCTGGGGTTGCTGGGGTCAGAGTCAGGGCCCAGAGGCTGAGTTTTCTCTGTCTGTGGGGCTTGACCTGGAGCAGGCAGTGGGGAGAGATGGACAGTTCACACCCTGCAAGGCCCACAGGAGGGAAGCAAGCTCTGTTGCTGAGGAGCCAGGCAACTTCAGTCCTGGGAGACCCATGTAAATACCAGACTGCAGGATGGTCCCCAGAGATTCCCAAGCCAAAATCCTCAGCTCCCTCCCACACCCTGATGTGGACCTCTACTTCCCAGGTGGGTCCTGACCTGCCTCACCCTGTTACAGCCCCCAAATGGTTTCCACCTGCTCTGAGAAGAGGAACCCTCATCTTGAAGGGCCCAGGAGGGTCTGTGGGGAGAGGAACTCGTTGCCCTAGCCCACCCTGCCACCTTTGGACGGCCCTGCAATGCATCCCTTCTCACAGCACATGCTGGCCAGCCTGGGGTCTGGCGGGGAGGTCAGGCCTTGGAACTCTGTCTGGGCCTGGGCTGGGAGACATCAAAGTTTCTTTGAGGGGCCGCCTCTGCCACAGTCTGATGCAAAATCACTTTCCTTTTCTATTCCTTCTGGCCTTTTATCTCTCCTGTTTCCCTTCCCTTCCACTGCCTCTGCCTTAGAGGAGCCCATGGCTAAGAGGCTGCTGAAAACCATTTGGCCTTGCCTGGCCCTGCCCTGAGGGAGGAGGGGAAGCTGCAGCTTGGGAGAGCCCCTGGGCCCCAGACTCTGTAACATCACTATCCGTGCACCAAACTAATAAAACTTTGACAAGAGTCACCTTCCAGGACCCCTGGGTAGAAAGGAGCAGCGCCACCTCCATTCTTGGCATTTTAGGGTAGCGAGACCCCTGTGTCTGCAGGGCCTAACCCAAGGAAGCCAGGTCACCGCCACTGCTCACCTCCCCTGTGGCAGCTCCTGCTTCCACTGAAGGATCCATCCTTTGCCCTCTCCCCCACCAGGGTAGAGAAGGCTCTGTGGAAAAGGTGGCCTTGGAAGCACTGGCATTGCCTGTGTCTGCCGTGTCCCTTGCCCTGTCTTTGGTTGCATGCCAGGATCGCCTTCCTCTGGGGCAGGCTGGGGGAAGCAGGGAACGCCCTGACCACCTCGGCCTGGACAGTTCTCCCTCCTCTCAGCCTCCAGGCCGGTCCCTAGCTCCAAGCCTTCTGGGCCACAGCTTGGCACTGCCCTGACAACAGAAACGTTGCTTTCTACAAATGAAGCGTAAATCCACCCAGTGAGGGAGGAATATTCTTACCACCTTGAGAATAACCACGGTGATGACAAACAAGGGGCTGGCACCCACGGGCTCAGGCTCTGGGGAGCTGTCAGGGCGTAATTTGCATGCTAAATACAGTATTTTTAGCACCAAAGTTTGGAGCACTTAACTTGCCCTGAACAGTTAATTATGGACTTTGATCTTCTCCCGAACCTAAATGTAGCGCTGAGCCCTGGGATAGGCTCCTGTTTCCAAGAGCACCCTGATTCTGGAAGGTGGACAAAACAGGCCCCTAGTCAAACTTAGGGGGACCAATGGCCCAGTGACTACCTTCTAGGGAAGGCATCAGGTCCCCAAGGGGGATGGAAGCCCCAGGAACCCAACCCATCCCCATTGCACACAAACCATGCTCAAAGTCTGTGAAAGATCTTGACCTGGGTGGACGCTTAAAAGCATAACCCACGATTAGAAATCTTACGAGGGTATACAGGCTTATCAGCTGTGAGGATTGGAAGAGATGACAAAGGGAAACAGAGGAAAGAAGAAGGAAGGGAAGGAGGGAGAGAGGGAGGGAAGCAAGACCCAGAGCAGAGTGAGAAGAGCATTGACAGGGAGCAGAGGGGAAGAGGGCAGGGCAGGGGCGGGAGGCGGGGCAGGGGAAAGTTGCCCACAGTTGTCACGAGGCTTCACGTCTTTCTACCAGACAGCAGATTGACAGCTAGAGTGGGCAGTGGGAGGGTTGGGATCCACCCTCTCCCCCCCTCAGTACTTCAGGGGCAAAGAAATGGGAGGAGTAGGACCTGACACGACACGGGAACACAAGGTGGAAGGGGGTGGCCCCGGCTCTGAGAGGCCCTGACGATGGTCCCTTGCTCTTGACGGCAGGGTGGAAAAGAAGCCTTCAGTTTTCGCTCCTCTGCCTTTCCCTGGGTTTCTGTCTGTGCCTGTGTCGCTCTGTAGACTGCCTTTTAATCAAAGGATCATTCATTTGCCTTTACAGCAGGTGGAGTCTGCACCCCTGCCCCCTGCCCTTCCCTCCTAGAGCACAGCCCAGGATTACCACCTAAGGGCCAGGCACAGCTGGGCACTTTGCATATGTCATCTTAGATGGGAACTGAACTCACAGAATCACAAAGGAGCAGACCCAGAGGTGGCTGCAAGCCTTCGAGGCTTCAGGCCCTCGTTCTTCCTTCTGGGTCCTGGAGGACTCTCAGGTGGCCCTGGGCTGGGGAAAGGTCCTGGGAATGAGAAGGTGAGTTGTCCAGCAGATTAAGAAATTGCATTGTTTCATCCACCTATCTGCCGTCTTCCTCGGGGAATAGTTATTGAGCAACTCTTGTGCTCCAGTTCCTGGGTGAGGTGCTGGGATTAAAACAGTCAAGAATGATCATGAGCCCTGCCTTTGTGAGTTCCGTCTAGTCGGATCACAACAATCTGAGTGCTGTGATCAACAATTTTCCCCCAAAGCAGAGCCCAGGGAGGGCAGACACAGCACAGGCAAGCACCGCTCACCTCCAGTCACCGTTCTCCTAGATGATGTGTGACACAGCAGCCCTGGTGTGTCTTGGCCTTGAACAATTAGGTAGGGCACCAGTGGGGACAGGAAGACTGACAGCATGGACCACTCCTTCCTGCATGGCTGGGGCAGGAGGCTTGAAAGAAGCAGCTGCAGATTCCGCTCTCCAGGTGGACACAGCACAGGCACAGCCAATTGCCTGCAACTAGAAACACTGAAGCCTGGCCTGCCTTGCAGGTATTCCCAGCATCCCCTCCCATCTGGAATCTCTTCCCAAAGCATCCCTGTCCTCAGGGACTGCATACCTCCTTTTACCTGATGGCCCAGTCCTCTCTGTGCCCCACTGGCTCATTGCCCTCCTGGACCCCAGGACCTAGGCTGAGTCTGCAACTTTGGTTCCCATCTGCGCAGGGCCCTCTCTGCAAGCTTTGCCCTCCGTGATGGCATATTCTTCTCCTAGCCCCCCCGGAGTGAGGGGCATTCTTATCGTCTCCACTTAGAGAAGAGAAGCCTCTCATACAGAAAGGGTAGCTTGCCTTTCAGGCTAGATCTTCTGGCTCTACATCTTAGATTGTCCATTCCAGCCCAGCCTCCTGACCAGTCTGAGTGCAGTTGAAAGAGGCTAGGATGATCAGAAGATTTTTTTTTTTTTTAAAAAGAAAGAATTCCTGTTTGGGACTGGATCTGTAGGGTCACAGCCTGGGGTGCATGTAAACAGAACTTGGGCTGCTTCAGCAAGCAAGTGGGTGGGTAGTGGGGGGAGAGCAGGGGGTGCAGTTATTAGTGGGGCTTCAGGAGTGAGAGGGCCAGCTGGGCATCTGTGTGCTATAGGTTCCTCTCCTGCCAACCAGGTGACCCTGGCTCTGCCACACTAGGTTCTAGGGATACAGGGAAGCAGGAAGCTGGTGCAGGGAGAACAGACCATCTTTGGAGTGGGGAGACCTACCCTCGCTTTGTGGGGTTAAAGGGGATGTGGGAAGGGGGTACCTGGTAGAAATAGCTTCCTGCTTCCTCTCCCATCACTGTTCTGCTACTTGGCAAATAGGGCCTCACTGGAGCAGAGACCCAGAGAGGTGCCAGGAGAGGGAATGGCAAGGAGGGCATGTGGAGAGACCCTTCACTCCCAGCTGGAGCCAGGGACAATCCCAAGTTCATGGGAAGTGATGTGTGACCACTACCCTTGCATGTGGCTTTCTCCCATATTGATACCTGGCTGTGAGCCCCAGAGCTGCATGTGAGGCCAGAGAGAGGGGGCCACCTCCCTGGAACCCCATGGCCAGGGGGAGTCAGAGCTGCACAGGAAGTGAAGGATGGCTAACAGAAAGTGGGGAGGTGGTATAATTCGAGGAATGGGAAGGGAAGGGCCTGGAGCTGGGGACTGTGCAGAGACAAAGCTGGGCCGCCCACACCTGAATTTTCCTAATCAGGTCCAACTTCGTACATGCTGTCCTGTTGCCCCCAGGAGTGTGTAAGTTGAGGGGAAGACACATTTAGGGGCCAGGCTCTGTGCTGCATCCAGGGCAGGGGAAAGCATGGGAGGGGCAAGAGAGGCAGGACACTGTCCTATAGGAGACAACTCCCATTGTTGGTTTCCTCCCAGAGCTGACGCCACAGACCTGACCCAGGCTCTGGGAAGAGCAGGCATGACCAGTTAGTGGGGATGTCCCTTTCCCTATAACTGACCTGACCCCTAGGTGTTTCCCAGGGGGTCTCAGTGTCTCAGCCCACACCAAGGCACTGAAGGAGAGTCTCCCTTTCCTTTCCTGAATGCATTGGCAAAGGAAAATGGGCAGAAGCTTCCAAGAGCCTCCTTGCCAGAAGGCTCCCAAAGGATGGGCTGTCTATGCCTTATTGCAAGAAAAGCAATTCCTTTGATTTAGGAGGAACTACATGAAACAAATGTGTTGAGTGCTTATTAACTGCCTTGCCCGTTGACTGGCGGGACATCAGATTTAATTCTTACAATGACACAGAAATAAGCATTATTGCTGCTAGGTGATACCATCAAACTAAGATAGTTTTAGGTCTGCCTGCCTGGGTCCACTAGATCCAGCCATCCACAGTTTCCCTCCCTGACCTCAGCCCAGCCTGGCTCCTACCCTCTGTCCCTTACATTACCTTACACCAAAAACCCCTGCTGCCTTTAGTCTAATTCAGTGAGCAGGGAGGAAGCACTCTCTGTGCCCCAGATGCCAGGGCACTAGAGGACTGGACAGAACACAGAAACAAGCAGGGCATGGTGACATGGCATTCAATGAGCAAGGAAGGTGGACCTGAGAGCAGCTCTGTCAACCTCACTGCACTGGGCATTGGGACATAGTGACCTTGGGGAAGGAGTGGGCATCTTCAGGGGGGCAAACAGAGAAGTCTTCATGGGCAGGGACAGGCAAGTTGGATCTGGAAGGATCCTGGCAGGCGCTGGTGGGAGAAGGGGACTCAGCATTAGCAGGAAGAGGGGACTGGGGCTGTTGGGTGCTGCAGCAAGACTTGCTGGGTTTCAGAGTGGGCTGGAGCCCCAACTCCCTGGAGGCCCTCACCTGTTGGTGAGATGTGTTTTATAGGTAAGTGCAGGGGGCATCAGGGAAGGAACGTTCCTGAACACAGGCTCATCCCAGAGCTGCATGTTCAGGGAGTCCCAGGGCTCCCTTCTTCCTCTCCTCCCTGCCACAGGCCCGGAGCCTTGCATCCTCCCCTCCTCAGCCCTGCGCCTTGTCATTCTCTCACTGGGGCTCAGTCCCCCCAGGTTGGCTTTGGAGAGGGACATGGTCTCCCCAGTCTCCTCATTTCCTATAGGCCTTTTCAGCCCTGATGAGTTTTCTGCTGATCCCTGCAATCCCGCCTCCCTTCTAGACAGTTGCGGTAGCCCGTATGGGCCTCTGCCCTACACTTTGCTGTAGAGACAGCTTGCCAAGCCTCCCTGCTCCTTTAGGATTCCCAGCTTCATAATTGGAGGGTTCCACCAACAGCTTCCATTTCCAGCACAAGAAGGCATCCAGGTGG
This sequence comes from Sapajus apella, assembly GCF_009761245.1. Lineage (NCBI taxonomy): Eukaryota > Metazoa > Chordata > Mammalia > Primates > Cebidae > Sapajus > Sapajus apella. The sequence goes on from NW_022436956.1 coordinate 21,706,476, forward strand.
AACAATCTGGGCTATCTGTGTCTCTGGCTAGGGGGTGCCATCTCTCAGGACCCAGGAATGTCCTCCTTGGGGTGGGATGGATTGGTTCAAGCAGAGTTTAGGATGGGATAGGAGGCTGTCACATGGGTAAAGGGTGATGAGGGGGTTACCTGAGCAACATTGGTGAGAAAGGACAGGAGCAGAAAGCTGGAAGAGGAGAGAAGTGACGGTGAGTACCAATGGGTGCTGGAGATATGCGTGATCTAAGTGCATCCCTGAGATAACAAATCTGTTATAAATGCAGAAGGTGCAGCCCAGAAAGTCTGGGTGAAGTGCACAGCTAGCAAAGGGCAGAATTGGGATGCCAACCCAGGGGTGCCAGGCTCTGAAGCCCCTAGGGCAGGGTCCCCATTTCCCACCACTGTCCCCCATTTCCTCATTCTGCGCACAGCTGAAGAGGTCTTTAGGATTTATGGCATGTTCTGATTGCATCCTCCTTCTGCTGGGAAACTGACAGCAGCTCCCAACTGACCCTCATCCTGCATGGGAGCTCCAAATCAGAATGGACGTTAAGGTCTCCCCACCGAATACACACCCCCCTGACCTGCGCCTGGATAGCACTGCCCCTCCATCGTCTGGTCACTGTCTGCTCCCATAGTAGCTGTGTCTCTTTCACATTCACCAGCCAATCCTCTCCCCTGCAGTCCAGTCCAGGCTTTGCTCCTCTTCTGCTCTGTCCTTGTCCTATCAACACCCACATACCCACATCTCCCAGAAAGCCCTCCCTGATCAACCCCTCGCCACACGGCAACCGCCTGGAGGAGGCGAGACACGTATAGACTTTGCTAGCTACCCACATTTAGTTTACTGAAATAAAAAACTTGATTCCTTGGTCACACTAGCCACATTTCAAGTGCTCAGCAGCACCTGTGGCTGGCGGCTATCCTACTGAGCAGTGTGGATGTAGGTTTCCATCCTCCCGGTGCTAGTCCTAACTCCTAGTTAGGAGTTTGGATACCTTCAACTGAAATGGGGTATAAAGGGTGAAGTCAGGCTTGTGGAGGGAGAAAAGAATGCTCAGTTTCAGACACTCTGAGTTTTAGGAGTTTACGGGACCTCCAAGTGGAGATATCCAGTAAGAAATTGGGGAACTCTTATCCCCTGATCCCCAGTGTCCCCTAAATAGGGCTTCAACTTCAACTAGAGATCCTCTCCTTGGGAATTTCAAGGGCCTCATTCAAACCCAATTTTAAACATTCCTAGGGAAGCTCTAGAAGGCAGCTGTGTTGAAATGGGACTCAAGGTAGATACTGTGTGTGTTTGTGTGTGTGTCTGTGTCTGGCTAGGAGTGGCTTCAGAGGGCAGAAGAGGATGCTGGTAGGCAATGCAGGGCCATGTTGGCCAGGGCTGGCCTGAAGTCACCACTCCTGTTCTCTCTTAGAGGAAGGAGGTGGAGGAATCTCCCTCAGACTCAGGATCACCAGGGCTGAAATGATTCCCGGGGACAGCTCTGTCCACATCTCCATGGCATCCCTGTCATTCACTGAACACTAGGTGCAAAAGGATCACCTAACTTTTCTAACTCCTTTTTTCAAGGCTTTTTCTCAGTGCTCAGCTCTTTCCAACAGGATCAGCCAGCCACTCTTCTCCCCCTTTGGCTCCCTCGTGATCACTCCCACTGATGGATCTGAGCTCCCCTGGCTGGGAGTATGTAGCCCCAGACCCTTCTCTGGCTCTCGTAGAATCCAGTTTTAGAGTTAGCCTCAGATTTCAGAGTGGAAGGAGAAGGAAACAGCCTTATGCCTCCTCCGCCTCCCTCCTGCTCTCGCATGTTCTGGGAAAGATAGAACTCCTAGGGGCATCTTTAACTACAAGTTTACCTAAGGCTTAGTCTCAGTGAGACTAAAGACATTGAGCTGGGCAGCTAGCAGGGAGTAGGAGGATGGAACAGTCAGCTGAATGCCCACTGCCTCTAGTCCCCAGGAATCCAAATGGGAGAGAAAAAGACCTCTGACATCCAGGCTGTTGGCTATTGACTGCAAGGTTATGCTAAAAAGGGGGAGAGAGAAACCATGGGATGATCCGTTGCTTCTCAGCTCTGGGTGCTCTTTAGATTCACCTGGGAACTGTCAGTGGTGCTCACACTAGGATCCTACCCTGGAGGTTCTGGTTTAATTGGTTGAGGGTAGGGCCAGGTGTTGGTACATTTTAAAAGCCCCTTGTTCAGGAGATTCTAATGTGCAGGTTCAGTTTATAACCCTGGCTCTAGGACACACTCTAGCTTCCTGGGCTCACATCTGGCTTTCCACGGTGGCTATAAGCTATGGCAAGGCAGTGGTGAAGGGCCCAGGGTCCAACAGGCTGAAGCAGTGGTCCAGAGGCCAAGTGACAGAGGACGCAAAACTGCTAGCTCTGCTGAGGACTTGTTAATTCAACAGGACTGCACGTGGGCAACAGATTTCCTCTGCCCCACCTCTCTCACCCCATGCTGATGCCAGGCTGCTGGCCGCATGCCCAGCCTGGAGTGCCCAGCCCAGGAGAATGACATATAGAGGGAGGCCTGCCAATCAGCTTGGCTCAGAGCTGGCCAATAGTTGGGACAGATGATTTCTTTTTTCTGACAGTTGCAAAACATCCTTGAGTGGGAAGGGCTGCTTCTCCTGTGCTGTCCAGCAGTGTGGGGAGGTAGAAGGAGCAGGTTAGCACCCCAGGACACTCATCCTGTCCCCACTCCCTCCCAATTGTTGGCTGTTCTCCTGGAAACTGAGCTATAGGGCTCTGGTCACATAAAGTTAGTGTGAACAGCTCTAGCCACAACCAACAGGACAGGACAGGACAGGTGATAGGCCTGGGTGTGGTCACAAAAATGAGCCCTGCAAGCTCCATACTGAGTTCAAATAACCCACCCCTCACCATCACTGCCCCCCACCTCCAACTCCCTCTGCTGCCCCTGCCTCCTACCTTTATGTGAACTCACGCACACATAAGCACACACACATACCCTACATTAGACAAATTGCAAACACACAAGGACACCATACTAACACTCCTGACCTCCACAGGCCAATCCAACTCTAAACAGGAAACTCAGAGACACAGATTTCTTGACTTCAGAGTTTGAAACCTGGCCATAAAACTGGACACGATAAAGGGTTGCACTGGACCAGGGACCTTACATCTCCATAGGGTGACTTATCCACAGTTGGAGTGTGCCCTTCCTATACCCCCAGGAGGCCATGAGGGAGACCCAGGCACTGGGACCCGGGGCACTGGAAAGGTGTGGTCAGTGTGGCAACAGGTGGCTGGCTAGGACTTTAAATAGTGAGCAGAAACCTCCTTTGAACTTTTAGCTTCTGCCCCTTGAGCAAAGCACGTGTGTCTGGCTCTCCTGCCCCAGCCTGAGGTAAGGAGCTAAGAACACAAGACAAGAGATGGGAGAATCCCACTTTCCTCACCGCTGTGCCTCCCTCCATCTTCAGAGGGGGTCCTGCTAGGATGCAAGGGCCCCTGTGAATTCAGAGGCAGGTAGCAAAAGATGCTTGGTGTCTTGGACTGGAAAGGGAATTCATTTGGGGGGCTTGTGTCCCCATAAAGGAGGAGGAGGAGGCCTGGGGTCTGTTGGAAGTGACTTGGAGGGTGTATTGAAGGCAGCTCTCCAAGCCAGGGCCCATTCCTCAGCTACGGCCACAGTGATCCCCTCCCCATGCCTCCGTCACCCAGGTCCCTGTCTCCTCTCAATGTCGAAGGGGCAGGTGAAGAGTGCAGATGGGGAAGACGCCCTGCCAGAAGCCCAGTTACACTTCCATCAATTCCAATCCATACAGGCGAGGGACCCCAAGATGTCTAAATATCTTTCTTTCTTTCTTTTTTTTGATATGGAGTCTCACTCTGCCATCCAGGCTGGAGTGCAGTGGCACAATCTCGGCTCACTGGAAGCTCGGCCTCCCCGGTTTAAGCAATTCTCCTGCCTCAGCCTCCTGAGTAGCTGGGATTACAGGCACGTGCTACCACACCTGGCTAATTTTTGTATTTTTAGTAGAGACAGGGTTTCTCCATGTTGGCCAGTCCGGTCTCGAACTCTCAACCTCAGGTGATCTGCTGCCTCAGCCACTCAAAGTGCTGGGATTACAGGCATGGGCCACCATGCCTGGCCAAGTTGTCTAAATTTCCATTTGGGCTCCCTGCTCAGAACCATCCAGAGTGGCCACTGATGGCTCCTTGCTCTCGAGGAAGGTGATGATGCCCTGCTTCTGGCTGTGGAGGGTCAGCTGGAGGGGCGTGCAACCCACTCCATTCTGGATGTCCAGCTGGGCACCTGCCTTGACCAGCACTTTGAGGATGGCTGTGTTGCCCTTGAGGGCGGCAAGGTGGGCAGGCGTCCAGCCCACCTTGTTGCGGGCGTGGACATTTGCGTGATGTTCCAGGAGGTTGACGACATTCATAAAGGTGCCCCTGTGGACCGCCAGGTGGAGGGGTGTCCAGCCTAACTGCTCTGCAACATTGGGGTCAGCCCCACACTGCAGCAACGCCAATACTACCGCCTCCTCCCCGTGGCGTGCAGCTAGGTGCAGGGGAGTCCAGTTCATAGCTCCAAGGGCACCCATGTTTGCGTGGCTCTCAGCCAGCAGGTGGATGATCTCTAGGTGGCCCTTGTAGGCTGCTAGATGCAGGGGTGTCCAGCCCTGGTGGGTGGGCAGCTCGAGGCTGGCTCCGTACCTCAGCAGCATCTTACAGATCAGGTATTTGCCCCTGGCAGCTGCAGTGTGCAGTGGGTTGTAGCCACTATGGTCAAGGGCGTTGGGGGCTGCTCCACTCTTCAGCAGGTGTTGGATGGCCCTCACTTTCCCCCGCTCCACTGCCAGGTGCAGTGGTGTTCTCAGGTTTCTCTGCCGAGCATCCAACTCCGCCCCTTGGCTGGTCAGCAGCTTGACCAGGCTAACATGGCCAAAGTAGGCAGCCACGTGGAGCGGGGTCTTGCCCTCAGCCTCATGCAGGTTGGGGTCAGCCTGACGGGAGACCAGAAGCCGTGCCACGTTCTCAAAGTTATTCTGTGCAGCCAGGTGAAGAGGGGTCCACCCCTCGTGTTCCTGGGTATCCACACGGGCCCCATGGTCCAGGAGCAGGCGCGCAGTGCGGTCATCCCCATTCTGGGCTGCAAAGTGCAGGGGGGCCCAGCCGTCCTCGTCCACCAGGTTGGCATCAGCACCATGTGCCAAAAGCAGGGCACAGAGGTCGGGTTGCTGATCCTGGGCGGCGATGAGGAGGGGCGTGTATCCAGAGGCCGTCTGGCAGTCCACGTCTACCTCATAGGCCAGCAGCAGCCTCACCTGCTCCACACTGCCCTGGGCTACCAGGAAGTGGAGGGGTGTGACCTTGTTCTCATAGATGCGCAGCTCCTCATCGCTTGGGACCACATTCTCACAGTCGGAGAGCTGAAGGGCCCTCTTCAGGTAGTTTCCTGAGTCTGCTGGGAGGAAGATGGGGTTGAAAAAAAAAGACCTGTGACTTGTCCAGAGGTCATAATGGCCATCCCCCTGTCTCCTGGAAGTATCATCCGGGAACAGAGGCTAGAGCAGGAAGGGCAGTGCCTTTCCTAAGCAAGGCTCTCTACACAGTCATGACTGTTACTATTCGAGTTCAGGCTCCAATGTCCTGGAGAGCTGAGTCCTGCAGTACTTTCCCCATAGATGAGGCGGAAAGAGCAGTGGGCTCAAGAGGCCTGGGTGTAAATCCTGATTCCATCCCTCAACATCCCCTGACCTTAGCCAGTTCTCTGCCTCTTTGAGCATCCATATCTGGATCAGCAAAGAGGGGACAAACCATGATCAGCCCATTGTACCAGTGGAAGGACAAATCATATAGGTAAGAACTCAGGTGAGGGCCGGAGGTGAAGTGAGGAAGTGTAATTGGAAATAAGCTTGTGGTCGCAGCTCTATGATCTAAACTCCCCTCTGAGGTCTTAAGGATCACCATCCTCCTGCTCTACCCAGTGGAGTATTAGAATTGAAATGACAAAAATGATCACTACCAAGGCCTAACCTCCACTGGTTTACTCAGTCTAGGGTGTGCCCAAGGCAAAACATTTTTTTTTAATTTCCTGAGCAATTCTAACATGCAGCAGCCTTGAGAACCAATCCTTCACCTCTCAGGTCAGGAAAGGGGGAATCTGGTCTTGGAGGGACACAGACCTGAAGGGGAGGCAGCTAGGCTCTGTGAGGGGATGTGCATTTCTGAACATGCAGCTGGGTGCTGGAAAAGGGCCCGTAAACCCTGGATGTGTGACAGGCCTGGGGAGGAGGGAGAGGTTAGGGGGATGGGGCGAGGGTGTGGTTTGACTCTACTTTCTCTGCTGTGAGTTCTCTGGTCCCGTCTGTGGCACCCGGACTCACCGCTGTCCATCATATCCTGGTTGATGTCCTCATTAACCTGGGGAGGCATAACCAGCAGGCGAAGGGCAGATTAGTGGCGCAGTTCTAGGCTGTGCCCTCCTCCCCTCTCTCGAGCATTCCTGGTCACTGTCAGTACTCATATCCCACCCTGTTCTGGGAGACCCTTATCCTTTGCCATGACTATCTCCAGCTGTCTAGAGGAAAACACTGAGCAGGAGAGATCCTCAAGAAAGAGGCAGCTCAGGGCCTTGCCTTCCCCTTGGGCCACTTGAACTTCAGCGTGGATCTGTGAGTTGAGCCAGGGGAGCCCCATGCCAACCCATGGTTGGTTCCCATGTTAGAGTAGGGACAGGAGAGCAGAGGGATGGTGTTGATACCCACAGCATGAAAGCTTGGGAAATCCAGGTCTTCCTCTGCAGGACGGGACTCTGCTTGGTCCCAAACATGAGAGAAGGTATGTCCTTCCCAGGGGCTCTGCGCTTCAGCTCCACTATCCCTTGGAGCACCTTACCACAAATTAGAGAAAGGTGTCCCCTCTGGATGGGGGTAGCCCTGAACTGGGTTGTGCATGAGTGCTCTGTGTCTGACCAGAAGTCACAACAGTCTACACAGTGGGCTCCAACTTAGCATGACTGTAAGGACTGCCCAGCCCACATACTCACCTCCAGGGGCTGGCGCAGCGACAGCTTGCAAGAGACCTTCCTGGCCAGGGCCTCGCTCTCTGGGTCTGCCACAGGACTCTGCAGCAGTGACAGCAATATGTCTGTCTCGATGGTAATGTCTGCTCCATGAGGGGGAGAAAGAGAGGAAAGGAAGCAGCAGGCTGGCCGGCAGTACCCTCCCTATTTTAGATACCCTAACATTCCTGTATCCCCCCAAAATCCATTCCTGGGCTCACATAGGTTCATATACATGCACAAGAAGGCAGAAAACCTGGATCGTGGTGAGGCAACTTCGGCAAGGCACTGACCCTCTGAGTTATTAGGGTCCTTGCCTACAGAATGAGGGGGCAAGGCTAGGGGACCTCTAAGATGCTCATACTTATAAACAGGTGCATTTTCAAAGTCCCCAAAGAACTGGTTAACCTTATGGGCCACCCCCAACCTGTGACCTCATGGCCTGGAAACATTTTACAAATAAGGAAACAGTAGCTCTGAAAGAACCCAGGGCTGCCTGGAGAGCTTGGTGACAGGGCCAGGCCCAGATGCTGTGGCTTCTGCCTTTTGGTACTGAGGGTTTCTACTCCACCTTCCACAGGGACATGCATTAACACACACAGAGCCCAGACCCCATCCTCAGTTGCTCCTGGCTCCCAGTGCCACCTTGCCAGCCCCATGATGCAGTCTGCCTTAAAAAGTCTTAGTGCCAGGTGCGGTGGCTCACACCTGTAATCCCAGCATTTTGGGAGGGCGAGATGGGTGGATCACTTGAGGTCAGGAGTTCGAGACCAGCCTGACCAACATGGAGAAACCCAATCTTTACTAAAAATACAAAAATTAGCTGGGCATGGTGGCTTGTGCCTGTAATCCCAGCTACTCAGGAGGCTGAGGCAGGAGAATCACTTGAACCCAGGAGGCAGAGGTTGCTGAGATCGTGCTGTTGCACTCCAGCCTGGGCAACAAGAGTGAAACTCCATCTCAAGAAAAACCCAAAAAAACAATAGGCCTACTAGGCCAGGTACAGTGGCTCACGCCTGTAATTCCAGCACTTTGGGAGGATGAGGTAGGGGGATCACTTGAGGCCAAGAGTTTGAGAACAGCCTGAGTAACATAAAAAGACCCCATCCCTTGAAAAAAAATTCTAAAAATTAGCCAGGCATGGTGATGTGCTTGTAGTTCTCACTACTCAGGAGGCTGAGGTGAGAGAACTCCTGAGCCCAGGAGTTTGAGCTTATGGTGAGGTATGATCGCACCACCACACTCCAGCCTGGGCCACAGAGACCCTGTCTCTGAAAAACAAAAGTTCTTCTAGGCCATAGTGCCAAAAGTATCTCTGCATAGCTCCCAGGAATACTCAGTCATCTCCCCTCCTAGCCCAGCCCAGTTCCCAGTCCCTGGGCGGAGGATGCTGGATTAGCACCTAGAAAGCATGGCCTCTTCTTAGGGTCCTGGTCCCAGCAGCGTTTCATGAGGTCCACCATCTGCTGGGCCTCGCTTGGCCACTGGTCAGAGACAGGCTGCAGGGAGGGCCGCATGCCTGCCGCCACTCGGACAATAATCATCATCATGTTGAAACCTGCAAGGGAGGCCCAGGCTGTGTGGGTGCTGGGAGGTAGGGCTAGAGGGGAACTGGAGAGGAAAGTGGGGGCTCTGAGGATCCTGACAGTGTATGCACGCAGTGGGGGCCCCACAAATGCTTGGTGTGTAAACAGCTAGATTTTCAACTGACTTGAGGTTCCGTCTGGCTCCAGCCAAATCCCAGACCAGACATGACGCCACATTGCAGGTCTGTGCTGTCCGAAGGCAGCAGAACTGTTAGACAGGCCTAGGCAAAGGCTCTGACTCTCAGCGTTGCACGGTTGCCCAAGTTTCCTGCATTCTTTTTACCTGCCATCTAGAGGGCAGGGGGCAGGGGTATGAGAAGGCAGAAAGGGCACTTTGGAAGCAAGGAAGTTGGAGCCACAAAGCATGGGCTGGGGGCTAGGCTGACTTTTTCTTTCCTTAACTGTAACATGAGCTCTAGAAATAGAGGCAGGAAAGAAGGAGGGTGAGGAGAGGAATCCTTGAAGAGAATACAGTTCCATACAAACCTGCCACTGAGCTCCCTTTCAACCTCAGTCCTCCCACAGCCCCATCCAGGAGCCCATCCCAGGGGCCCTCCTGCCACCCCACACAGAGCCACAGCTGCCTGCTACCTGAGTATGGTTTCTTCTGAGTGAGGAGCTCCCAGATGACAATTGCAAAGCTGTGGATGCAGAAAATGCTTTCTGAATGACTTAGTTGAACATCCAACATCACCCCAGCCCGGAGGGCCTATGGTTCACACAGTCCAAGGCAAGCCTCTCCAGCCAGAGTCCTCTCCATCCTTCTAACTCTCCAGCCAGCGTCCACTCCATCCTTCTACCTCTCCAGCCAGCGTCCACCCCACCCCTCCGCCTCTACAGCCAGAGTCCTCCCTAGCCCTCCGCTTTGGGCCAGACCTTATCCCCGCGCTGCCTTGCCCTTTGGGCCATAGGGGCCAGGCAGGGTGGTGGCAGCGAGCTGCCTGCTGGGTGTGTGGCATCACGCCCAGCCTCCCTCTCACCTGTACACATCATATTTGGGCCCTGGGGCCTTGTGACTCTCCAGGAACATCTCAGGGGGGATGTAGCTGAGCGTGCCCCGCAGAGTTGATCTCTTGATGTACTGCATCTGGGTGGACTGTTCCATCCACTTAGACAGGCCGAAGTCTGAAATCTGGGAGAAAGCAGGGGCAGGGATAAGGCCATGATAGAGCCTAGTGACCAGAAAACAGCTATGGCTTCTCACCCCCGCTGCGATCTGCCTGTTCCAGGCTAGAGTAGTGGTTTTCTATGACACTCCCTCCTAGTGCTACCACTTACTCTCTGGATGATCTTGGCCAAATTACTTATCTTCTCAGAGCCTCAGTTTCTTCATCTGTAAAGTATTAGTAATATGAGCATTTAACTCAGTGCTATTGTGAGCACTAAATGAGGTACCATGCAAAAAGCACTTAAACAGTGCCTGGCACGTAGTTAGGATGTGGCAGATGTTACCATTACCCGGAGACTATGGATGAAGTTGCCACCTTCAGTGAGCTGTTTATCCCACGCCCCGAAACACGTATACAATGGACATTTACCTTCCCTTTGCTCCCATCCATTGGGCCATTCACTTGCCAAGTTGGCCATGCATTGAGGGCCAGTATGGCTGTGGACCAAGGACTGGGGAGCAGATAAGGAAAATGAGACAGCCCCCTCACCCCCACCAGCAGACACTCCATATCCTCGTAAATACTTATTCAAATAGGGGATCCAGTCCTTAATAAAAGTGTTTCACAAATGATTGTATACTTACGTTGGGGTTAGGAATATGGAGAATCAGAGGTACAGTGACAGTATATAATGGGCACCTGCTGGAGTAGATCAGGGAAGACCTCTCTGAGGAGGTGACGTTTAAGCTGAGAGCTGAATAGTGGGTATGCATTTGCTAGATAAATAGGGGGCAGTGGGGGAACAGAAGGTGCAAAGTCTCTGGGGCAGAAAAGAGTGCAGCGTGTTTTAGAAAGTGAAAAAACGTCCATTTTGACCTTTCTTAGGGATTGTCTCATTTACACACGTCTCCATCTGAGTAAAAGAAAGTGCAGGAGAATAGAGATTATTCTATCCAATTTAGAAGTGGAAAACTGAGTCCAAAGAGGGTTGCCCAGCCTCATGCCCCAAATTTCACTGCTTAGCCTTCTCTGTTGCAGCGTGATCCCTGCCTTTAGAATAGGTCCATGAAGGGAACTGCTTAAAACTCTTGACAGGCCAGTCAGGCAGGTGGATAATTCTGCTCACCTGGAGGGAATCCTCAAGTGAAATGGGGCAGGGGATCAGCCAGAGCCCTTACTTTGACATGCATGTTGCTGTCCAGGAGGATGTTGCCTGGCTTGAGGTCCAGGTGGAGCAGAGGCGGCTTAATGCTGTGCAGAAAGTTCATGGCCAAGCTGGTCTCATGGATGATGCGGAACCTGAGCTGCCAGCAGAGGCTGTGGGTGGGCAGTATCTTCTCCAGGGAGCCATTGGCCAGGAACTCCATCACAATGCCCAGGGGCTGCTTGCACACCCCGTAGATGGACACGATGTGCTGAAACTTTATCTTTTCCATTTTGGCAGCTTCTTCAATGAGGTAATTCACATCGGAGCTATGGAGAAGGGGAGCAAGATGTGGAAGAGAGTGACCCATTCACTACCACAGCAACCAGCAGAACACATAAACTAGCAATGATGCCAGGCTCTGGGGACCCAGAGAAGCCTTGGGAGCTTGCAAGGTAGTGGAAGAGGAAAGAGAGCCATGAAGCGATACTTAACTGGCAGCATAGATTACAGTCCAGTAGCAACAAGGCAGAAAATAAAGGAATTTGCAGGTTTAGGGGCCTGTCCATTCTGCAGAGGTAGCCACAAAAAAAAAAAAAAAAAAAACACAACATGTATCAGAGTTTGCCATTTATTTTGGTTGCTTGTTTCTATGATTATCTCACCCAGTAGATTTTTGCTCCTGGGGGATGGGAGCAAAGGGCAGATAAATCCCTAAAATCTAAGTAAGCCCCTGGAGGACCAACATGATGCCTCATGCTTCTGTTTTAAAACATCATTTATTACCATTTTAATTATGGAAGTAATACGTATACCTTATAGGAAACATAGGAAATCAGAGAGCTATATACAGAAAAATAAACAATCAGGGATGCAACCCTCCAGAGCTAGCCTCTGTTGATATTTTAGTACAGCCTTTTACTATTCACCTTCAAGGTATCTCTTTCTCTTCCTCTCTCTCTTTCACGCCTTCCTTCTTCTCTTTCCCTTTGGACACACAGTATGTGGAGCACGAGCAGCACTTCCTCGCATTGCTGTTCTGAAGCATGATCTTTAATGTTTGCACAGTGTTCCATTTTATGGATGAACTGTTATTATTCATCTTTGCGATTCCCACAGCACATTGCCATGCACTGCACAATACATCTTTGTTGAATTGGAACAGAAGTCAAGACTTAAGGGAAGGCCTTACAAAATAAGTATTTGCAAACCCTGTTGCTCATTTCACTGTATGTGCCCACAGAACAGTAAAAATGCAAATTGTTATAGACTGTTTTGGGATTGCGGGGATGGGGATTAAGGAAAAATGACATATTTGTGAGCACAGTGTTTGCAAAACTGTGATGGTGCTGCAGCCAGAGCCTGCTGGCAATGTGATCCCAGGGCCTCTGTGGGAAGCCAACCAGAGAGCCCCAACCTTTGGGAAAAACCTCATGCTCTCCCTGGCATCTGGACAGGTTGGTTAGTGTAGGTTCCTCCTCTTCTTGTTTACTTGTGCCAGAGATCTCTTTTTCACCTCTGTGATATTTTTAATCTGTCTTCTCTCATCCTCTTGGGTTCACAGGAACCAATGACATCTGCCATGACTTGGAAAAAAGCATGGGATGTGGGGATCACACTTCCCTTATTTCAAATCCCAGTTTCACCCCTTAATATCTGCATGACCCTGGGCAAGTGAATCCTCTGGGCCTCAGTTTCTAAACTAAAAACTGGGAATAATTGTAACTGCCTTGCACAGCTTGTTCATAGCTTCATACCCAGAATTCTTGAAAGCGTTTGCGGCTGTCTCTCCTCTTCCTCAACCTGCTGCACCCACTATTGTCTAGTTTCTGGTATCTGCATTTCCCTGAACACCTGTGGCTAAGGTCATCAACAGCCTCTATATTGCTACATCTCACCAATAATTTTCAGTTCTCAGTGGATAGTTCAGATCTCTGACTCTTTTTCTTGAAACTCCATTACTTGAACCATGTGTCAACATTCTCCTGCGTTTCTCTTACCTTTACCGTCATTTCCTCTGTTTCCTTTGCAGACTCATATCATGTTACTTGACCACGGGGTTTGGTCCAAGCCCCTCTTCTCTGCTCCTCTCCTTCTGTAATCTTTCTCTAGTCAATCTGACATCTCCAGTTGGATATTCGATACCAAATGCATCTAAAGCTAACCTCCTGATATTCCCCTGAAACGTGCTCTTCCTTCAGCTTTTGTCACTTCAGCGAATGAGGCCTCTGTCCTTCTTGTCCTCAGAATAGAACCCTGGTGGCATCTTTGACTCCTTTCTTCCTCTCACTTCCCACAGTCAAGTCTTGGCAAATCCAGCCAGCTCCACCTTCAAATGAAGTAATGTCGAGCAAGAAGCTGACCAGTTCTCACCACCTCTCCCCCAAGGTGCATCTCAGCCCAAGCCTCCTAATTGGACTTTCTTCCTCTCCACAATCTATTCTCAACCCAGCAGCCAAAGCCGTATTTTAAAATCGAAGTCACATCATGTCACTGCCCTCCTCCAATGGCTCTTTTCTCGTTCACAATAAAAGCCAAAGTTCTTTCATGGCTGACAAAGTCCTGTAAGATTTGTCCCTAATCCCAGGAATAGCTTGCTGACTTCATCTCCTACTAATCACTCCCTTCTCACTCTACCCCAGTCACATGAGGTTCTCACTATTCCTCCACCATGCCCAGTGTGGTCCCACCTCAGAACCTTTGCACCTGCTGTTGTCTCTGCCTAGAACACTCCTTCCTCTCTACTCAAGTGGTATCTAATTAGGAATGATTTCACAGAGAAGTCTATGTAAAAAAGCAACCCATCCCAACTCTTATCTCCCCCATACACAGGGGGCCACACATTCATATTTTTAGACTAAACAATTTCTTGAAAAATCAGACTTCTCAACTCTCCTTAGATATTTTAATCAAGAACTGTCAGGTGGTCACAGTGCTGTAGCTAAAAAGTTTATTATTCATTTGCTTATTTATCTTGTCTTCCTCGTTTAGATTATAAGCTCCACGAGGATAGGGACTGTTTTCTTCACTTAGTGCTTTGAATGAATGCATCTCATCCATGCTGTAGCTTTAATGATCACTTATAACGAATGACTCGCAAGTTCTAATATTGTCAGTGCCAGCCTTTACTCTGAAGTTCACTTGACAACTCTTCTTGACTGTTTAAAGGCATCTGAAACTCAACAGGTACGAAGCTGAACTCATGATCTTCTTCTCCAAGCCTGGGCCTCTTTTCGTATTCTTTTCATTAATTGCCAACACTGTTATTTAGTAAATATTGATTGAACACCAACTATGTGCCAGGCACAGGAGACAGAGCTGTGACCAAAACAGACATTCTCATGGAGTGGACATTTTAGTGGATCCTCCATTCCTTTGGGCAAGCCAGATATCAAGTTAGCGTTAATACGCCTCTTCCTCATCATGACCGTCCCCAAAAGTAACCCAGCACCAAGTCAGGTGAATTTTTATCGTCTAAATATAGCTTAACCCATTCCTTTCCTATCTCCACTATCAACACTCCAGTCTAGCCTCAATCATCCATCTCTGGTCAGAATGAAGATAATAATCTCCTAACTTGACCAGCATCTACTCTACCCCTCCCAATGCATTCTCCATGCTACAGTTCTGATTAATCCCTCTCGTTATCACCATCGCTATCTGGTTGTTAATGCTCAGTGGTTTTCCACTGCTCTTTCACTCTGCCAACTCCAACCATGATGGCCTTTTCCTATCTTTGTACTTACCATGCCCCTCTTGCCACAGATTCTTTGCACAACCCTGTTGTCTATTCTTGGAAAACTTTCTCCTCCTCACCTACTTGATTCATACTCATTCTTCACATTTCAGCTGTGGTGTAACTTTCTCAAGGAAGCTTTTTCTGATCTCAGTCAAGCTTTCTATTAATGAGTTCTCCTTGAAGCATAAATCTCCTCTTCTTAAGCTTCTCACAGTAGCACATTTACATTTACATGTGGGGTTATCTGGTTAATGTCTCTCCCCACCCCACCCCAGGCTGCAAGCTCCTGGAGAGAAAGGGCACATCCATTGCATTCATCATTAATCCCAGGGTATAGCACAGTGCCTGATACATAGTAGGAGAGCAATAAACGTTTGTCAAGTGGATGAATGAATGAATAGCTGGAAAGAGGATCTAGTGAAATAATGCATGTGAAGCTCCTAGTACAGTAATCCACACATAGTAAGCCTTAATTATCATGAATTATCTTACCCCTCTACCCAGGGAATTCCCAGAACTTGGAAAGGAAAGTGACAGGAGTTAGCATCAATGTCTCACAGCGTAATCATGTCAATGCCATCTGTTCCCTTTCGTTCTATGTTCCAAAGGCTATAAATGATTTGGACAAATCCTAGCGTAATCTGACCCTCTTCCAAAACCAACAGGCAGATGTTGAAGGAGGAAGGTGAGTGGGCCTTAGGCAATCTCAATTTTCCTCTCTTCATGAGGTGGGTGAAGGTCTGGGAATTGAGTTTGTGGCACCTGAGGCTGTGTCTTAAGAGTTTGCATGGTAATCCCAGAGAACCACAGATAGCATCCAAGCCAGATGCCAGTCACAAAGGCCCCCCACCCGAGGCTCTCTAATTGATGTCCCAGAGCCTTGGGAGGAGGACATGGTTATCATGCTCAGATTTAACATCCCGAGTGTCTTCTTCATGGCTGCAAGGTGCAAGCACACAGCTAGTATATGCAACTCAGGTGGAAAAGAGACTGGAGCCCATCTCAGTGGGAAGGCAGAGGCCAATGGAAACAGTGGGAAAGAGGTAGGAAGAGAAAAATAAGGTCATGGCAAGGCATGGCTGTAGTGTGCACGATGAGAGCAAGGGACAAATACAGAAACAGAGATCAGAGAGTTCCAGACTTGATCCTTTAGGAGCCTGGACAGGCCATCAGGCCTGGCAGTCTCCATCCCCCAACCTCCCCAGACTGCACTGGCTGGGAGGGGCCACCTCCCACCCCCCACCATGGGAAGAGAGAACATGATTCCCTGGAGATCACTGAGCAAAGTGCCATAGCCTCCCAGGAACTACAGCCCTGCCCTGAGAGCTGGGGTGGGTAGGAGGGTGGCAGAGAGTGGTCAAGAGCCAAGAAGGAGGGAAGGAGGCAGGACAAGTTCAGAAGGTCAGATGGACACAGACGTCTCTGGTGGGTAATTCCCGCTTGCCTTTGACCTCTGTGGAGTCCACAAACAGGTATTGTGTGCCGACTCTATTTCGGGTAGGGAGGCAGGTGCGGCTGTGCCTGGGAGGCTCAGGCTACTGAGTGCAATTCAGAAACGCCGCGGGCGACAGTCCTCAGCCCCAGCCTCAGCCCACTCCTCCCTTTCAAGCTCCCTGGCCCAAAGCTTGCCCGGCCTCAGTTTCTCCTCCGAGAAAGGGGAGGGGGCGGCGGGCAGGTACCTGGTGGCGCCGGGCGGGAGGCAGGGGGCGCACTTGATGGCGTACTCCGTCCGCCAGCGCCTGTGCCGCGCCTGGAACACCTGGCTGAAGCCGCCGCTGGCCACTTGGCGCCAGTCGCCCTCGAAGTCATCGCGGGTGAAGACGGGGAGGCTGCCCAGCCGCTGCTCCGTGGGGTCTGCGGCCATGGGGTCGGCGCGGCCGCCCTGCCCTTCTCTTCCCTTCCCCGCGCCGCGCTCTCCCCGCTGGCGCTGAACCCTGGGTGAGCCTCGGAGCCGCCGCTTCCTGCTCCGCCGGTCGGGTCGGGAGACGGGAACCCGGAGGCGAGCCGGCCCTGCCTCATTCCCCGCCCAAGAGGAGCCGCTCCCAACCCCGCAAAGGTGGGGAAATCCCAGAGCTGAGCCCTGAGGCCCCAGCAGGGATGGAGCGACCTGGGCCTGTGGAGAGGGTGTGTCCCTCCGAAGCCCCCGCATCTTGCCTGTCTCAGCCTTTGATTTTCCCCATCTTTCTCCAGGGAGGGGTGCTGGGAGAAGAAGGTGTTGCGAAGCTGGAAGAAGTCCGGCCTGAGAAGTTGGACCCAGTTTACTGAGGCCCAGCGCTAAGTGAAATCGGTTTATGTATTCCTGCAATTCATTCAAGAGGGTTTATGAAGGGTTCAGGCCTGGACCCTTGCCCCTATCCATCAAGTATGGGACTCAAACACTTTCAATGGGGATTTTCTGGTCTGAATCTGTTGGTCTGACTGGTTTCATGTTTCGTCTGTTTTTGTTGGGGTTTTGATTGTTTGTTTGTTAGCCAGCCAGCTTTGGTGTGCTAAAGGTTACCAAGGAGAGGTCAGCAGAGACAGAGTTGCGGGGAAGCCTGGGCTCCTGTCTGCACGGGACTCCCTTCCTGGGGCTTCGCTCCATCAAACCTCAGAGGGATGGACACTAGCCTTGGGGTGGCCACGGGGGAGGTGGCCTCCTTGGCCTAGTTACTAGGGGCAGCTTGTTGCTAGAGATGAGAGGAGGCTCTAGCTGGAGCATGACCAGGGCCTCATTTGCTGGAAGAAGGTCAGGCTGAGCTGGGAGGACCACTCCGCTGTGTTGGGGCTGTCAAAGGGCTGGCCTGAGGGCTTAGGGTGGAGACTTGAGGCAGAAGGGGAGAAAATGTGCCTGTAGAGGCACTACTGGCCACTGCACAGTCAGGAAACTGTCCTGGTGGGGAAAGTTACCCAGATGGCAGAGGAGGGGTGGTCTCTGGAGAAGCACGGCCGCACATCCTGGTAGGCTCCCCTGCCTTTCTCCGAACTGCCTGCTTCCTTCCTCTTTCCTGGCATCGACTGTGGGCAGCACCTTGCTTTAAAAGTCTGGCGATCAAGCGAGAAGAAAGGAAGGCTTCCCAGGGCTGAGCCTGGAGGTTCTCCTGGCTCCTGGGTCCATGGGATTGCCCTCTCACCTCGGAGACTCTCAGAGAAGGGAAAATTACAAGTGTTTGAACAGATGGGCCTCCCCAGGGGCACTGACAAGTAAGTCGTCACCTAGAGACAGGTGTAGCTGGAGGAACTGTGGCCTCGCAGTGCAGTGTCAGCCACTTCTCACCTACATCTGGGTAAGGTGGACTGAAGTCCACAGGGAGCCCTCAGAGTGACCATCTTCAGTCTTGAGGGGCCCACCTACCAGAGGAGGAAGTGCCTTGCCTTTGGCCCAGGCCTGTAGAGCCCCCATCCATGCCACAAGCCCACTAGACTCCCGGGGAACAGTGTAGGCATGATAGGCGAAGAAGGACTCCCCGTGGAAGCTGGAGAACTTTCTCCCTCCATGGCAACTCACCTGCAACTTCCAGGATGAATTCTGGCAAACAGATTAAGGACCAAAGATTGGGCCTGGCAACAGTTGTCATAGGAACCAGTGATAGCCACTATTAATTGAACATTAACTTTGTTCCAGGATCAGTGACTATTTCAGTTTCTGCATTACCTTACAAATATTATCTTGTAATATAATATATTGTAATAATGTAAATCTGCAACAGTGTTATGAGGTCAACGTCTCCCTATTTATAGATGAGAAAACTGGCTTCAAGAGAATAAGTTGATCAATGGACACATAGCTAGTAAGTGGTAGTTGGTATTCAAACTCAGGTCTCTTAGTTTCTATGGAAATAGGTTGGCCATGGAAGGACCAGGGAGTAACCTTTTATGAATAAAAAGAAGAGAGAGAGAGTCATGCTCCTTGGAAGAGAGTGGAGGTGACGGAAGCTGCATCTGGAGCAGGGCATAACCCCCAAAGGTATGTCAGAGGGAGGCCCCTCGCTTGCTTTGGCTGGAGCAACAAGGGGCATGATGGAACCCATTGCCTCTGGAGCAGCCCTGCCAGTGCCTGATGGATTTCAAAGCCTCCGCCAGAGAAGCTTGGAAGGCAATAAAGGACATTACCATCAGGGAGACCAGGAGGTCAAAAGAAGTTTCATACCCTCTACTGGGAGGTTGAACACGGAGACTGGGAAGGTGACCAGCCACCTAGCCCTGCGGAAGTTTGACTGAGCCCCAGATCTTTGAGATTCAGTGAGACCTGTCTCAGCTCCTGGAGGAAATACCAGGGGTGAATGGGCTGAGTCAGTTCAGCAGTTCCCGTTGATCCACTTATACCCCAAGTGGCTCTCCAGGACGAGGAAGTAACCAGCAGCTGCCATTGTCTGCCTGCAGAGACTGTCACAGGAATATTGAAGAAAGCACCATTTCTGGAGTAGGGGACACCCAGGGCTCAAGGCAGGTTGCCAGGATCCCAAACAAAACACCTCTGAATTTCTCACGGGGTGGATATGGAGGAACTGCAGGGTAAGGGTGTGTTACTGCTGACCCACCTGTTGAAACTCTCTGCTACGGGTTCAAGCACCCCTGAGGGTTCTGAGGAGTCAGGCAAAATAGACACATTCATTGACCCAGAGCGACTGGATCATGTGACTGGGCTGTGCTGCTCCTTTTAGCTGTCTAACGTGGGCCAGGACAAAGGCCTAGTAGTCTTTGGATAAGTTCTGGAAGAAGTTGTAAGTGGAGGGACCCTTTTTGAGTATAAGGTCATGAGGCAAAGAACTCCTGGATCTCTCATTAAAAGTGGGGTGAGGTTTAGGGATTTGCAAAACATCAAAGTCAATCAGAGGCTGCTGGTTTCTTCCCTGTGGTCTGAGTGCACAAGTCCCTAGGTCCTGCCTGGTTGGGAAGTCAACAGCCAGTGTGTGGAGAGGAGAGAGCTGGGAGGTTGGGAGGGAAACTCTAGCTTTACCCATATCTACCTACAAATGGGACTAGAAAATGAGGTGGTTATAGTTCAACTATGACCCACACCCACCAAAAGGGACAAAGAACAGGTTCTAGCCATAGAAGTTTCACCCCAAAATGCTCTGAGTCCTTCAGACTGACCTCTATCAGTGTATCTTGTTTGGGCAGATTGAGAATGGAAATGTTCTGGACTTGTAATTATTAAATGAATTTTGTGTGTATGTGTGATTGTCTTTGGGGAACCTAAAATTTTTAGCCTGCCCCCCCCAGACAAGTGAGTTGCTACAGTAGCTCTGTAGTACTTTAGAAGATGCTGAACTACGATGTGAGCCTTTCCCCAAACCAGAATGACAAGCTATTTGCATACAGGGAAGTTTCCCGGTCTGCCCCTGTTCTCCACCTGCAAACATGTCACGGAGAACTCTGGGCAGGTTCTGGCAGGCTCCAGCCTCTGGTAGCTTGTGTACTGAGGTTGGTCAGGATAAAGGAATGTATGCAGGAGATTGGAACATCTGTTCAGGAAGCAAGACTCCCAGAGGGAAAGGGATTGAATGAGGCAATAGGAACAGCGTTTAAATTCTGGAGGGAGTCAGTCAGTCAGACCTGCATTTAAACCTGGCTTCTTTCTACCACTTAGCATTTGTTTAACCTTGGTCACGTTGCCAAATCTTTCTGGGTTTCTCCATCTGTAAAATGGATGACAATCATAATAACCATTCTAAAAGGTTGCTGTAAGAATTATAACCTTTAAAAATATACCTAGTATAGGCCAGGCACAGTGGCTCATGCCTATAATCCCAGCACTTTGGGAGGCCGAGGCAGGTGGATCACAAGGTCAGGAGATCAAGATCATCCTGGCTAACACGGTGAAGCCCTGTCTCTACTAAAAATACAAAAAAATTAGCCAGGCATGGTGGCACGTGCCTATAATCCCAGCTACTCAGGAGGCTGAGGAAGGAGAATTGTTTGAACCCAGGAGGCGGAGGTTTCAGTGAGCTGAGATTGTGCCACTGCACTCCAGCCTGGGCAACAGAGCAAGACTTCATCTAAAAAAAAAATAAAAGTATATATATATGTATTTTAGTATATTAGTATAATATTATACTAATGTAACAATATTATAATATGAGTATAATATACCTGGCATGTTTTTAAAGGTTAGAATTCTTACAGCAACCTTTTGAAATGGTTATTATGATTATCATCCATAAAATATACCTAAATACTAGCTATGTTTTTAAAGGTTACATTCCTTAGGTATACACTAGGAATATTCCTAAGCAAAAAAATGAGCCAAGTGATACCTCACACCTGAAAAATTAACTCAAAATGAATCATGGACTTAAATAGAAAATGAAAAATTACAAAACTTTTAGGAAAAAAAATAAGAGAAAATATGCTGGACCTAGGATTAGATGAAAAGCTCTTAGGCTGAACCCCACAGGCACGATCCATAAAAGGGAAAATTGATAAACTGAACCTCATCAAAATGAAAAACTCACACTCAAAAAAGACCTGATGAAGGTGAAGAGTACGGCTAGGAGAAAATGTTTGTAAAGCACATATTTGACAAAGTGCTGGTTCCTAGAGTATATACAGAGGTCTTCAAACTCAATGCTAAAAAATGTATCAAATTAGAAAATGGGGAAAAGGCATTTCTCTGAAGAGAATATCCAGATGACATACAAGTGCATGAAAAGATGTTTAATATCGCGAGCCACGAAGCAATGCCAGATATCACTAACTACTATCAGAATGGCTAAAAATAAAACTGAAAAGATGGTGACACCACCAAATGCTGATGAGGGTGTAGAGTAATGGGATCACTTGTGTGCTGGTGGAAATGTAAAACGGTACAGTCGCTCTAGAAAAGAATTTGGCAATTTCTTAAAAGACTAAACGTACAATTACCATACAACCCAGCAATTGCACTCCTGGGAATCTATCTCAGAGAAATGAACTATGTTCACACAAAAACCTGTGTATGAATACTCATTGCAGCTTTATTTGCAATAGCTAAAATCTGGAAACAGCTCAGATGTCTTTCAACCAATGAATGGCCAAACGCACCATGGTGCTTGCTGTATAACAGGACTCAGCAACTACTGACATACGCAGCCACTTGGATGAGGCTCCAGAGAATCCTATTGCATGAACAAAGCCAATCATAAAAGTTACGTACTGTATGATTTCATTTATATTGCCTTCTTAAAATGACAAAATTATAGAGATGGGGAACAGATTAGTGGTTGTCAGAGGTGAGACTGGGTGAGAGGCAGGTGGGTGTAGCTATAAAAGGTTAGCGCAAAGGATTCTTGTGACGAAACTGTTCTGTATCTTGACTGTGGTGGTGGTCACATGAATTAACACATGTGACAAAATTCCATCAAATTAAATGCACACACACATGCACACATACGCACACATAAATGAGTGCATATAAAACTGATGGCACCTGAACAAGGGCTATGGATTGTATCACTGTCGATTTCCTGGTTGTGATGTTGTGCTATAGAGACACAAGATGTTACCTTTGGGGGAAACTGGGTGAGGATATCAGAGATCTCTGCATAAGTTCTTAAAATTGTGTGCTTATCTATAAATATCCCCAAACAGAACATTAAAAAAATGCATATAAAGCCCCCTTCTTCTCTTCTTCCTCCTCCTTCTTCTCCTTCCCCCTTCTATTTCTCCTTCTTGTCCTTATTACCAGGTAATGTTATATTCTCGGAAGGAAACTATTCCCATAACAGGAGAAAGACAGTAATCTAACATTTACTGCAGAGTGCCTTGAGGAACACAGCTGGCCCCCTGTGGACATGTAGAAACCCCAAGGAGAAAGAGAAAGGCCACTGTGTTAAATGTCTGAGGCTGGGGATGATGGTGAGAGGGAGCAGACTAGTTCCCTCGAAGACTCAATACTTTGACCAAGGTAATGGTCAGATAAGATGAGGCCCACTGACAGGGCCAGGATTCTATGTGATTCACCAAATAGGAAAGTCATTCAGAGAAAGCTGAAATAAATAGCCATCGAGGCCTTGTCCAGGGGCTCTGTCTATCTGGCATGCTCACTGAGGCTCAAGGCATTGTGTGCCTGCAGCTGAGATGTGCAGGGCTACAGACGTAGGCTCCCAAGCTGGGGCTCCAGGTATGGGCCCACAGGAGGCTGGAGGTCCCCACTGAGCCTGCAGCTAGTCTGAAGCATGCTGATGGTGAGTGCCTGCTATAGAGGTCTGCCGGCTTTGTTTCTGTGCAAGCAGATGGACTGGTTGCTGAACACTCCAGAAAAATAGTCTCTCTCAGGATCGAGGTGAGTATGAAAGCAGCAGTGAGATGGAGTAAACCAACAGTGTTGTAAGAACATTTCTGGAGTTGGCAGAGTATAGATTTTCCTTCCTAATATGGAAACCAGTCTCCCTTTTTTGATGGAAAACTACCTTGAGTGTCAAGAAACCAAACCTGGAAGCCCTGAGTTTCATGAACCACGGTTCTCATCAAAATCATGGCCACAGGTTCTTGATGGTCTTGGGTGGTTGTGGTTCTGGGCTAGGCTCATATAAAAATAAGAAACAGGTGTCCTGGCTGGGCGCAGTGCCTCACACTTGTAATCCCAGAACTTTGGGAGTCTGAGACAGGGGGATCACAAGGTCAGGAGATCAAGACCATCCTGGCCAACATGGGGAAACCCTGTCTCTACTAAAAAGTACAAAAGTTAGCTGGGTGTAGTGGCTTGCGCCTGTAATCCCACCTACTCGGGAGGCTAAGGCAGGAGAATCGCTTGAATTCAGGAGGCAGAGATTGCAGTGAGCTGAGATCCCAGATCGTGCCACTGCACTCCAGCCTGGCGACAGGGCAAGACTCTGTCTCCAAAAAAAAAAAAAAAAAGAGAGAAAAAGAAACAGATGTCCCGAGCATCCTGCCACCTCAAGCAGTTCAGAAAAAATGCTTGGCTGTGGCCAGGGCTCCAGAGAAGCATCATTCCAACACAGGCCCCTAGCAGCCGCAAAGCATGTCCAAGAGGGCATGGTCAATACCTTCTCTGGGAGTGTCCAAGAGACAAGGAATGCTAAATGTAACCCTTTTTAATTTAACAAAGAGGCAGGGAGATTGAGGAAATCACTTCGACCCTCCTATTAGTAGGATGCTAAAGGGAAAATGCCCTCCTTATGTCAGCCTTGGTGTTTCTGGCCATAAATCCATCCTCCTGCTCTCCTTTGGGTCATTCCTGGTTAGGCAGGAGCAAAGGAAAGCTAGGATTGGGAAAGGACTTAAGCACTAAAAGATGGTTTTCTTGAGAATTCTGAAAGCTTGCTGGCTCTGCAGGTAAAGAAAGGGACTTCTAAAATGTGATCAGTGTCATGCTTCCTATAACTTCTTTTTTCTATTTTCCTTACTGTTGAGTAGAGTAAGTTCGTTCGTTCCCTCCCTCCCTCCCTCCCTCTCTCTCTCCCTTCTTTTCTTCTTCCTCCTCCTCCAATTCCTCCTTCTCCTTCCCCTTTCTACTATAAGAATTACATTATAATTTCTTTCTTTCCTCCCTCCCTCTCTCCCTCTCTCCCTCCTCTCCTCCCTCCCTCCCTCCCTTTCTCTTTTAGGGGTGAAGAGTTAGTCAGACCACTTTGGGTACACCAAAAGAAACGAAGAAAAGATTTTGCATGGTGAATTATTTAGGTTCCTTGCAGATTCTGGATATTAGACCTTTGTTGGATGCCTGGTTTGCAAATGTTTTCTCTTATTCCATAGGTTGTCTGTTTACTCTGTTAATAGTTTCTTTTGCTGTGCAAAAGCTCTTCAGATTAATTGGGTCCCACTTGTTAATTTTTGTTTTTGTTTGCAATTATTTTTGTTTTATTGGGGGACCTAGTCATAAAGTCTTTGCCAAGGCCAATGTCCAGAATGATATTTTCCTAGGTTTTCTAGGATATTTATAATTTTAGGTCTTACATTTAAGTCTTTAATCCATTTTGAGTTAATTTTTATATATTGTGATTGGTAGGGGCCCAGTTTCATTCTTCTACATATGGATAGCCAGTTGTCCCATTTACTGAATAGGGAGTCCTTTCCCCACTGATTGTGACTGTTGACTTTGTCAAAGATCAGATGGTTGTAGGTGTGCAGCTTTATTTCAGGTTTACTATCCTTTTCCAATGGTATTTGTGACTGTTTTTGTGCCAGTACCATGCTGTTTTGGTTAGTTACTGTTGGCTTGTAGTATAGTTTGAAGTCAGGTTGTATGACGCCTTCAAAGAACAACATTAAAAAATGGGCAAAGGAGGCCGGGCACCATGGCTCATGCCGGTAATCCCAGCAATTTGGGAGGCCGAGGCAGGTGGATCATGAAGTCAGGAGCTTCAGATCAGCCTGGCCAACATAGTGAAACCCCATCTCTACTAAAAATACAAAAATTAGCCGGGCATGGTGGTTTGTGCCTGTAGTCCCAGATACTTGGGAGGCTGAGGTAGGAGAATTGCTTGAACCCTGGAGGCAGAGATTGCAGTGAACCGAGATCATGCTACTGCACTCCAGCCTGGGCAACACAGCGAGGCTTTGTCTTAAAAAAAAAAAAGTGGGTGAAGATCAAAAAACATATGTAAACATGCTCAGCATTACTAATAATCACAGGGAAATGCAAATCAAAACCACAATGCAATACCACCTTACTCCTGCAAGCATGGTCAAAAACAAACAAAGATAAAAACAAAAAACAGGAGATGTTGGCATGGATTCAGGAACAGTTCTACGCTGCTGGTGGGAATGTAAACTAGTACAGCCACTGTGGAAAACAGCGTGGAGATTCCTTAAAGAACTAAAAGTAGAGCTACCATTTGATCCAGCAACCGCACTACTGGGTATCTACCCAGAGGAAAAGAAGTCATTATACGAAAAAGATGTTTGCACACACATTTACAATTTGCAATTGCAAAATTATGGAACCAACCCAAATGCCCATCAATCAACTAGTGGAAAAAGAAACTGTGGTGTGTGTGTGTATATATATATATGATGGAATACTATTCAGCCATAAAAAGCAATGAATTAACAGCATTTTCTTTGACCTGGATGAGATTGGAGACTATTATTTTAAGTGAAGTAACTCAGGAATGGAAAACCAAACATTGTATGTTCTCACTGATATGTGGGAGCTCAGCTATGAGGACACAAAGGCATAATAATCATAAAATGGACTTTGGGGACTTGGAGGGAAGGGTGGGAAGAGGGCGAGGGATAAAAGGCTACAAATAGAGTGCAGTGTATACTGCTGGGGTGATGGGTGCACCAAAATCTCACAAATCACAGCTAAAGAACTTATTTATGTAAACAAATGCTACCTGTACCCCAATAACCTATGGAAAAATAAAATAAAAAATAAAAAGTGGGCAAAGGACATGAACAGAACACCTCAAAAGAGGACACACATTAGCCAACACATAAGTGAAAAAGTGCTCAACATCAGTCATCGTTAGAGAAATGTAAATCAAAACCAGAATGAGATACTGCCTCACACCAACCATTTTTAATAATGGCTATTATTATTATTATTATTACTTTTTTGAGACAGAGTCTCGCTCTGTCACCAGGTGCCAGGCTGGAGTGCAGTGGCATGATCCGGCTCACTGCAACCTCCGCTTCCTGGGTTCAAGCAATTCTCCTGCCTCAGCCTCCCGACTACAGGCGCACGCCACCACGCCTAGCTAATTTTTGTATTTTTTAAGTAGAAATAGAGTTTTACCATGTTGGCCAGGGTGGTCTCGATATCTTGACCTCGTGATCTGCCCACCTCGGCCTCCCAAAGTGCTGGGATTATAGGCATGAGCCATCGCACCCGGCCAATAGTGGCTATTAGTAAAAAACAAAAAACAGCAAATGCCGGTGAGGCTGTGGAGAAAAGGGAACACTTATACACTGTTTGTGGTAGTGCAAATTAGTTCAGTCACTGTGGAAAGCAATTGGACATTTCTCAAAAAACTCAGAATTACTGTTCAACCCAGCAATCCTGTTACTGGGTACATACCTAAAGAAAAATAAATCTTTCTACCAAAAGACACATTCATATGTTCATCACAGCACTGTTCACAATGGCAAAGGCATGGAATCAACTTAGGAGCCCATCAGTGGTGGACTGGATGAAGAAAAGGTGGTACATATACACCATGGATTTCTATGCAGCCATAAACAAGAATGAAATCTTGTCCTTTGCAAAAACACAGGTGCAGCTGGAGGCCATTATCCTAAGTTAATGAACACAGGAACAGAAAACCAAATACCACATATTCTTACTTGTAAGTGGAAGCCAAACCTTGGGTACACATAGACAGAGAGATGAGAATAACAAACACTGGGAACCATTGAGGTTGGGTGAAGGAGGGGACAAGGTTTGAAAACCTACCTAATTGGGTACTATGCCTGCTTGCTATCTGGGTGACAAGATCATTTATACCCCAAACCTCAGCATCACACAATATACCCATGTAACAAACCTGCACATGCACCCCCTGAATCTAAAATACAAGCTGAACAAAAAAAAGAAAAGATTTTACTTTTATTTTTTGAGACTGAGTCTCACTCTGTCACCAGGCTGGAGTGCAGTGGCGTAATCTCGGCTCACCGCAACATCTGCCTCCCGGGTTCAAGCAATTCTCCTGCCTCAGCCTTCTGAGTAGCTGGGACTACAGGCATGTGCCACCATTCCCAGCTAATTTTTTGTATTTTTAGTAGAGATGGGGTTTCACAGTGTTAGCCAGGATGATCTCAATCACCTGACCTCATGATCCACCTGCCTCGGCCTCCCAAAGTGCTGGGATTACGTATGTGGTATTGATGGTTGTAAATAATATAATTCTTAAAAGTCAAAGAACCTCAAATAGACTAGTAGAATATAAACTCTGGACAGGCATCTTGTTTTCTGCTCTATTGTCAGTACTTGGCCATGTAGGAGGGAGCTTATTTAACATTTGATGAATGAATGAATGAATGAACAGGAAGGTGAGTCTCAGGGGATGAAGGCTGGCTTCTGGCTTTTTTTTTCAGAGACTTCTTTAGTCTGAGTAGGTTCTGAGTGATTTTGTAGCAGATCAGCCTTTTCCTTTACAGTTTTCTCCAACCTGCCACTCCAGGGCCAGGTCACTAAGGCCACCTAGGCAGATTCTCCTGGGAGAGATCCTCAGAGATTCCCATCAATGCTACCTTCACCCAGATTCAATTTCCTTATGCTCATGTATAATGCTTCATATATATATATATATATATATATATATATATTTTTTTTTTTTTTAAGGGATGGAGTGTTGCTCTGTTGCCCAGGCTGGAGTGCAATGGTACAATCTTGGTTCACTGCAAACTCTGCCTCCAAGGTTCTAGCAATTCTCTTGCCTCAGCCTTCCTACTAGCTGGGACTACAGGCGCACACCACCACGCCCGGCTAATTTTTTGTATTTTAAGTAGAGATGGGGTTTCACCATGTTGCCTAGGTTGGTCTCGAACTCCTGAGCTGAGGCAATCCACCCGCTTCAGCCTCCCAAAATGCCAGGATTACAGGCATGAGCTACCATGCCTGGCTGATGCTTCATATTTTTATAAATATGGTTTTCCAAGAAAAGGGCTTTTCTGATGAATGAAATGACAAATTGATGGTGAGGCTTGAGGGACCAAAGCAATAATCAGACAATCATTTTGTGAGCCTTTGCTTCATGCCAGACACTGCATCCCAAGTGCTCAACTTGCATTATCTCATTTAATTTTCTTGACAACCCTCTGAGTTTGGTACTATTTATTATTTCCATTTTTGCAGGTTTAGAGGAGCCTTGGGTCATGCAGTTGGCAATTCAGTAACCCTGGACTTGCACCTAGCTTGCTTCCTGCAAAGGTACATTGCTCTTAACATATGGCCAGAACAGCCTTGATCAAATCAAATATAGGACCCTCAGACTGAGGCTTATCCATTGCTGGGGGTGGGGTGGGGTGTCATGTGCTCCCCAGGCTAGGCCTCAACAATGGGACCTCTTGGGGCAAAAATCAGCTGTGGAAATTTAGAGACACTCCCCATTTTCCTTCAACCTGAAAGGAAGAGAAGAGAAGGTGGGTGTGCTGGTACTGAAGAGGTAGAGCTTTGACTAATATGCTCATCAGAACTTTGCTTGAAGCAAAAAGATATCTTTGGAAGCTGTGCCTGTGGAAAGGTCAGTATTAGCTCAATCAAATTTGGCTTATAGAGAAACTTCAGGATTGCATAGTTGCAGTGAAAATGCCTCTTTGTCTCTCCAGTTTGGGCTGGAAAGAAAGCAATATGTCCCTGAGACTGTCAAAACACTTTTTAACCAATAAGTGGAAATCTATATATGTGCTGTTAAATTTGCATTGAGTATGGAAACTTGGCACATAGAGTGTCAAGCAGATGGAGTTTCAGACTGGGAAAAAAATGCCCTTCACATTCCATCCAGCTCTGAGCTATCCTCTCTTTCCTGGGAGAATTACTCAGGATGATCTAGAAGAGAAAGGAGCTGATAGTTGGTCCCTGAGCACAAATGGGGAGCAATTGGGAGTGGAGAAGGTGAGTGATTGAAGATGAGAGCTGAAGCATTGCCCCTTTCCAGGTATACAGCAGTGGCAGGTACCTAGCACTAGGCACAGGTTTAAGGGCTGGCTTTTCATAGAAACAAAGACTGGTCTAGACACAAGCCTACAGGCATTTCCAGATGATGGCATTGAATGATGCGAGAACTGCTAAGAGTCCTTTTGCCTTGAAATTCAAAAAAGCAGAGGACCTTACCTGCTTAGCTAGGTGAATGAGAATGTGTTTTGGTGGCAGAGAGTGGATAAGGGAACTTGTGGAGATGTCTTCAGTCAGCTCAGATAAGAAAAGTGAGGGTGGGAATTACCCTCAAATTTTCCTGCCCCAGCCTTTGGTGTAGTCTCGGTTTCAATCATTTCTCCTTATTCTCTCTCCCTATCCACAGCCCACATTCATATTTGCCATGTCCTTCTTCCAGTGTAGGAAAGGGACAGCTCAGATATCACCTCTTCCAGGAAGACTTCTACAGAAACCGGTGCCTCGTACTGTGTCAGATGCCCTAGCTTTATATCACAAACCTTCACTAAGCCCAAGGGCATGTGGTCCTCTAGTGCATTGTGACCATTGGCTCTCTCTTGACTGGGAGCTCCTTGAAAGAAGAGAAGGTCTTATCCATCTGTGTGTGCCTGGCACATAGTGGAAATGAATAAACAGAAGCTAGTGTTCATTGTAGTATGTTAGCTTAAACCATTACCACCAGTGAGGCTGGGGAGCTGTGGAGAGTTTGAAGTTGGAGTAATCAGACTGTAGCCCAGGCTGGCCCTAGTGAAATTTCCCTGAAGCCTCTCCTGCTAAATTTCATCATTCAAGCAACAAATATTTATTGTGCACCTATTATGTTTCAGC
The DNA here is from genome assembly GCF_009761245.1 of Sapajus apella. Lineage (NCBI taxonomy): Eukaryota > Metazoa > Chordata > Mammalia > Primates > Cebidae > Sapajus > Sapajus apella. The sequence continues at coordinate 21,736,448 of NW_022436956.1, forward strand.
ACTTTTCTAGGTATTTGGACACATCAGGGATCAGAACCAACAAAAATTATGGAGTTCACATTCTAGTTGGGAAAGGGAGGAGAATGCAAACAATAAATCATACATCATGAGAAGTGAGTAAGTTGGTCGGTCAGAGTAATATGTATGTATCTATTAAGATATCATGTTGGGGAAAGAAAGGAGTTGGGGGAAATAAGGCAGGAGCACTTAACATTTTGACTGATACTTTAAGGTGTCAGCCTAAAAAAAAGACATCAGAGAAATATATCTCCTAATTTAATGAATTTATTTGGGAGTAAGCAAAAGGATTATAATCCAGGATGCACAGCTACAGCAAGCAACAGATGCACTTGAAGAGGGGAGGGTGAGGGGAAGCTGTTATTGGCAAAAGAAGAAGTTCACATAAGCTGCTTGGAAACAGAGTTCATTGGCTCTGGAGGCTCAAAGCCAGAGTTGGTGTCAGTTCATTGGTCGAGATGTTGTTACTAGGCAAGTGCTCTTTTGAGAGTATCTTTTCTGAGTTGCTGCAGTCCTAAAGAATGTCTAGTGATAAACCTGGTCCTAGAAATATGTGCCTACATACAAAACATAGATCATGAAAAGCATGAGATGTGTGAATGATGTGAAGGAATTTCTTAGGGGCTTATTTTAGAAAGTCCTTGAAACAGTCTTAAACAAGCAAGCGTGGGTCTTTCTCCTTCCTGCTTTCCCACCTACAATTTCAGTCTGAAAAAAGTGATTTTGTCCCAGTATCTGTAACTTTCACAAGGGTGAATAGAATTTAGGCAAGATAAAAGGGACAAGGGGAATCATGCAGAAGGGGTATTGATAAGGGATCTTTCGGTAATGGTGACAACTCAAAGTTGCTTAAGCAAGAAGGGAATTTACTATCTCACATAACTTAAAAGCCCAGTGACAGCCCAGGCATACAGGATCTGAGGGCCCCAGCAGTGATGTCAGGGCTCTCCTCAACTTCATCTCTTGGTCCTGCCTTTTTGTGTTGACTCCATTCTCAGTGAAGGGCCTCTTGAGGATGGTAAAATCATCACCGTAGCTCCAAATGCCCATCCTATCTTCTGAGCAGCCTCATTGAGAAAGAGTTCCTTTCCCCTTTACTCCAGCAAAACTCTGAGTTGACCTCTGATTGGCACTCTTCTGGTCACATGACCCTCTCTGACCCAATCAATGTAATCAGAGAGATGTACAATGGTGTGATTGGCTGAGCCCAATTCCATGTGCACCCCTGGGAGCAGGGTTAGCTAGCATCCGGTCCACCTAAATCACATGGCCTAAGCCTGGGGTGGGGTCGTTTTCTCAAGAAAAATCGGGGGAGTGGGCAATAGGCAAGCAAATATCCATTGTCTTATCTACAAGGAAAGAAGTCAAAGTCTCAGATCCAAAGAAGTGAGCTGATTGTCTGAGGTCACACCCTGGCAAGGCCAAAGCTGGGAGCCCCACTCTTAGTTCATACTGCTTCTGAGTGCCCTCAGAAAAAAAACCTGCTGGGGGCCACCTTTTCTAGCCTTCCACTCTTGATTTTCTTTTTTCAATGACTTTAGTTGCAGCAACAAACAACTCCACTATTTGGAATGTCCTTATTTCAAAAACAGCACTCCTATTTTAATTCCTGACCCGAATTTTGTATGATTCCACTAGTTCTAATAAATAAACAAAAAGCATGTATTTCTTTGTTCCTCTTTTAGTGATCCAGAGCCTCAGAGGTGTGGTTCAACCAGAAAACTAAGGACCCCGAACTGATGGTGGTTTTGTGGAGGAGGGTGACCCCAGAGAACATCTAAGGGAAACATAAGGCCAGGTCCATCTACCTCTGGTTGTCAGAGGTTGTTCACTGGTGCTCAGAGGGGGTCACTCCGCCTCCTGCTGGGGTAAATAGGGCAGACCAAATTTCTCCTGATGTACTTCCAACCTGCCCCTGGAGAGCAAGCTGCAGCTGGGTCTACTGGAAACAAAGACCACATAGGAGCAAATTTGTTTTAATCAGCCAAGATCCCTTCATGTATAAATGGCTGAGAGCAGACTGACAGAAGTCTGAACTTTGAACCTCTGAACTTTGGAGTGATAACTCCTGTAATCCAAGGGTTAGAACTTGGAGATTCTTTCAGGCCAGCCAGGCCCTCCCCTCTATTCTCAGTGACTATTTCTGTGATGACTGGCATGGGGTGCATGGTTTAGGTTCCAAGGCCCTGACAGCAACAAGGGGAGTTTTTGTTTGTGTCTGAGTTGTTTCCACCTTGATAATGCCCTGCTCGAATAATAAGAGATGTGGATGAGAAAATAGGACTCATTTTACCCAAAGTCATTTTGTACTATCTAGCACAATACTTGGCACATAGTAGGTGCCTGACAAATATATATTGAATGAATGAACGAATGAATGAGTGAGGAGCTTTTCAGGAACATGCTGTCATTCAAGTAACCCCACAGAGGAGCTGCTTGGTACACAGGCAGATGGTGGGCTCCTGGCCCATCTGGGGGAGGACAGCAGATCTGGAAATTTGAAAATCTCCATTTTTGCAGAGAAAGCGCTGTGGCCTGCACATGCTCATGCCCACCCCACGCCTCCTCTAATGTGTTGTGCCTGATCAGATGGGAAGGTAATCCTTAGCAGTGGAGAGATTTAAGCTGTTATCTAACAGACTGCGGGTGGATTAACGAGGCTTTCTGATAAAACCTTAAAGGGGTTAGAGTTTCATTTTCCCCTTCGTGCTCAGGGAGCAGGTGAAAAGAACTAGCTAGTTGACTGTGTTGCAGTTTGGACCAGAAAATTAATAAAAGGAGAGACAGGGCCGGGCAGTGGGCAGTGAGGTTCAAGGTAAAGGCTGGATCTTGGCACTGGCTCAGCCTTAGGAAATTCTGGACAAGACATTGAATCTCCGGGCCTCTCTTCCCTTAGCTTCAAATGGAAAATAATAATACCTACCTCACAGGGACACTGTGCAGATGAAATGAGATCTCTGACATGAAAGGCTTTTGAAGAAGTTAAAAGCACTTCCCTGTGTGAGGCTATTATTACCATGGACAAGAGACACACTGCAGGGCTGAGGCTTAGCCTAAAACACCAGGTTTCTCGGAGGCCTTTGAAGGATGGCCTTTGGCCTACATTTGCTCATGTGGAGAGGGAGAATTGTGGTGGCAGCCACACACTTCCCTGAGGAATGGGAAAGCTGGTGGTGTCTGGCCCTGGGTTTGGAGATAATGCCACGGCAGAACAGGAAGCCACGTTCACTATTGGTGACTCACCGACATGCTCTTGAAGACAGAGCCAAGCCCAAATTCAAGGTCCTGTCCTCCAGAATGACACAGGCTCAGAGTAAGGTGATTATACCCCTTCTGTCTATGCCTAATTCTCTTTTTCTTGTCCATAAGACTTCTCACAGGAGAAGAAATCTTCCAAATCCTTAATGAATTTAAATTCTAGTTGAGGAGAAAAAATAAAGACACAGAAAAGAATTTCCTAACAATGAAGTCATTATGTTATGAATTTAAAAGTACAGTACAGCACAAGCATTCAGGGAAAGGACGAATTACCTGGGTTGGGGACAGCTGCATGTGGAGTGGAGTGGCTGAGTACCTGAATGGGTGGAGCTTGGACCAGTTGCTTAACTGCTTTGTGCCTCAGTTTCCTTATCTGTAAAGGGAGAATAATGATAGTACCCATTTAATTAGACAGATCTGAAAACTGTCAAGTATTTAACAGGAGATATCTATCATTTCTATTATGTCGTGGCTTTGTGGATATGTAATACTGAAAGAGAGGAAAGGAGAAGGTCTTTGAAACAGAGGCGATGAGAGTGAGTGGGATGCCTGCAGACACCCACTGGGAAGCTGGCCTAACAGGAGAGACGGTATGGTGGGGAGCTGCCCTGCAGACATCCACTGGGAAGCTGACCTAACAGGAGAGACCGTATGGTGGGGAGCTGCCCTGCAGACACCCACTGGGAAGCTGACCTAACAGGAGAGACGGTACGGTGGGGAGCTGCCCTTCAACAAACATTGTTCAGCCTTCCTTGAGATGCTGGAACACCACAGTGAGCAATGACACCAGGGTGGGTGCCCAATATTGGCTGGCCTAAGTGGGAACAAGAACGTGACCCTAAAACCAATCCTACTTTAAGGTTTGTTGAGATTACATTGGATGGTTTATGTGCAAAGGTCATGTAGAATTTTATCACTATTAAAATTTATAAAGAAAAATAATTTGAAGTACAATAATAGATATGCTTATTTTAAAGTATACCTAAAACTTATGAATCATAGCTCTTACTCATATACAGCGTATGGAATGCATCTATATTCTACAGTAGTTAAAGTACACTAATATGAGTGCTTTATCAGTAAAACTTCAGAGAATTAAAAAATCTCTGTGGTCTTACTCTCCCTACACACACACACACATACACACACACACACATGCACACACCAAGCAAATGAGTTTGCCCTTTATCTTGCAGACAGTTGTGAGCAGGTGCCTGGGAAGGGGTGCAGCATAATGAAAGTGATGATTCAGAGGGTTCTCCTTGCTTCAGTGTGCACGATGGCTTAGAGGGTGGAGTGAGATGGGGAGATCGGCAAGGAGGCTATTGCAGTAAGTCAAGTTAACCAATCCAGTGCCTGTCTTTTTCTTCTTTTCCCTGATGATGATACAGTGCAGAATTCAGCAACACCTAATACCACTGACTGTGCATTTCAATCCTTCATGCTCTCCCTTTGTCTGCCCCATGTCTCAGATTCCCTCAGCCCTCCTTGCCAGCCCAGCCTGCCATTTGGGGGCCTACTTTTCTATCCCTCACCTTTAGAGTAGAATCACATAGAAACCCTTCCAACTCTGATTAAAAATCCTCACGTTTGAGAGCTCCAGAAAAGAGCACGTAGGGATAGCCAGGCTGGGGCATCTATGGAAGAATGCTCAACCAACGTGATCACAGCAGGAGTGCCCATTTCCTCAGGGTTTCCGTGTGCAAAGCACGGTAATGAGGGCTGTATAGAAATAATCTCATTTAATCCCCACAACAAACCCAAGAAGTGGGTATCATATCTCCCCTACCTCTGCCTTTTACAGACAAGCCAATCAAGGGGTTAAGCCATTCACCAAGATCATGAAACTTAAAGCGAGGTTATGAAATTGAAAGCAAGGTGGAGAAGGGCTTTGAGCCTGTACTCCCACCACTGGGCTTCCTGCCTCCCAGGGTCTCCTTGGAGTCCCTGCCCCACTCTGGACCATTAGTTCCGAGGGTTCTTGACAAAGGTAAGGACACTGAAGATAGCTCACCTGGCCTTCCTGAGTCTCAGGTTCCTTATTTATAAAATAAGGGGACATGGAGTAGCCATTTTGGAGCAATGAATTCTATTTAGCCAATGAATCAGCTGGACTCCAACAAAGTACATACAGTCAACGTCCTGTACCCTTGGGTTCCAAATTAGCAGATTCAACCAACTGCAGATCGAAAATATTTGGGGAAAAAACAATAAACATAACACTCCAACAATAATAAATAATACAAATTTTGACATAGCATTTACATTGCATTAGGTATTATAAGTAATCTAGAGATGATTTAAGGTATTATGAGAGGATGTGCGTAGGCTATGTTCACATACTATGTATTTCATACAAGGGGCCTGGGCATCCCAGGGTTTTGGTATCTGTGGTATCAATCCCTGGGGGATACAAAGGAATGACTGTAGAAGATTAGATGATCCCTGAATAATTTTCAGCTTGGACCTTCTAGGAGCCTTTTCTTCAGCCTCTTGTTCCAATAATTCTCACTATCATTCCGTGCTTTTGGTCTAGTTCAAATCCCCGTGCACATTAGCTCACCTACTTTAATGTGCAAATTCATCTCCCAGCAGCAGTGAGATGAACTCCGTGTGGGGGGTGTGTATGTGTGTGCTTGTTGCCCGAGGGGAAGTGAGGCATCTAAATGAGCATCCAGAGCTGCTGAAGATCAGAAGCCCAAATGTAAAGTTGGGGACAGATGTGACAATGGAGTGATGCTCAGGCTAAGCTGAACCGGCACATCTGGTAGGCAGCCACCTTCACTCGAAGCAGTTCCTTCCAACCCGCTGGTGACAGGAGCCCCGCCTCAGGTCTGGGGAGATCTGAGGCTGGGATGGCTGGCAGAGGTGATCGGCAGCCCACTGTTCCCTGCTTTGCTAGCACCCCAGGGCTCTCTCCCACCCAAGCCAGGGCTGAGCCTCAGAGCAGCCAGGAAAGCCTGATCCAGCCCGGGGCAAAATCAGACCACAGGGCAAAATGTCTCCAGGGAGAACTCATTCATCATTTTGCCTTTTCAAAATTGAGATCAAATTAGAAGTCTGGTTAAAAGGAAATAAGTCATCCAGCAGCTTTGGTTCACAGAAGCCCAGTGCTTGGCAGGTATGCAGCCACCCACTGGGCCGGGAGCTGCTGGAGGAAGTGATGGGCAGCTGGATGTCCCACTGGGCTAGCACCCCTCTTTCTAGGGCATCAGGGAGGGTAGAGGGATGCAGCTCTGGGGCTTGAGGAGAAAAGAACTAATGACATCGTGATGAATGTATGATTGGAGCTACAGCCATTGCAATCAACAGGTTTTCCTGATTCTAAACTGAGGACAAATTGCAAGTAACAGAGGAGCATCTGTTTGAGAAGAGGACTTTTGAGCATTGATCCTAGCACCTTCCACTTCACACTGGGTCCTGCTGATGTCCATGCACCCTGGCCCCAGGCCCTGACAAAGAGCACTGCTGTCTTATCCCTGAGCCTTGAGTGTGCTCAGAATCCCATCCCACCCAGGACTGGTGCTTTCAGGTCCTGCTGCCATGGGGTCACGTAAAAAGGCAGGCTGCTGGCTGGCAGCTGGTTCTTGGGGGAATCTTCCTGTTTGCCACCAGGCACAGTAGAGAGGGAAAGGTAAACAGAGCCAAATATATGCTCGCCTTCAGTGAAATAGAGGGCCAAGTAAGATGAGCAAATCCATGAGGGTGGGAAGGGGCAGATAATGGGTACATGGTCATTTCTAGTCTCAAAATTAGAGTCACCATTAAGTAAGTATCTTCTATTTGCCAGTCACCTATGCTAGGTACTTCATGTATATTATATCCAAACCACAGAATGAGAGGTAGGGGTTGATCCTCCCATTTTATAGAGAGGAAACTGAGGCTTAGAGAAATTTGGTGATTTATCTTCAAGTCACACATAGAAGGAGAGGAATGTTTTACATGTAGGAAGTGTTAAGAACACACCTTGGAGTCAAATTCTGATTCCCCTGCTTACTGCTTATGTGATCCTGGGTGGGAAAGTACTATTCTCTTCATATCTTAGTTTCTATACCTGTAAAGTGGAGATAATACCTGCCTCACCATCTTTATGAGGCTTATGTGGGCACAGGATCTTCAAGTTTTGATAGGGCACCTAGTGCAGAGCAAAGGCACAATGCAGGGTGGGGCTGGGTGCAGTAGCTCATGTCTATAATCCCAAAAATTTGGGAGGCCGAGGTTGGTTGGTCACTTAAGGTCAGGAGTTTGAGACCAGCCTAGCCAACATGGTGAAACCTTGTATCTACTAAAAATACAAAAATTGGGATACAGGTGCATGCCTGCAATCTCACTTACTCGGGCAGCTGAAGCACGAGAACCACTTGAACCTGGTAGGCAGAGGTTGCAGTGAGCCAAGACTGTGCCACTTACTCCAGCCTAGGTGACAGTGTGTGACTCTGTCTCAAAACAAACAAATAATGCACAGACAGGATTTATTCTCTCTCTCTCTGCTTGTCTGCAGGATGCCAGTCTATGAGGACCAAAAGCTCATTCCATGGGAAAGGGAATCAGTTCTAAATGGTTTTTTTCTTCACCTCTGATTAGTCTCTCCTCTAATGGAAACCTTGGAGGCTGTATTTTCAAGGTATTTAGAAAATGAGACCTCTTACTTAAAAAAAAAATGTTATATGCGATTAAATGCTTCTGTCCTCAGGTCAGTGCAAAAGTAATTGTGTTTTTTGTCATTACTTTTAAATGGGAAAAACTGCAATTAGTTTTGCACCAACCTAATACTTCCCTCAATTCTCCAAGCCAAGAAGCTCTTATTTGAACCAGTCCTCAAAAATGTGTTTACAATAGCAGCCCCTGACCTGCTGCAGCATCTCAGCCCCTTCCTGTCATTTCTTCCCAACTCTGAACCTTGCTGGCACTGAAACTGCCTTCCTCACATCGTCTATGAAGACACTGGGCAGCTCTGGACTGTCTGTTACCTGCCACCTCTGCTGTGGCTTCAGAATCGTGATGGAGTTCCAACCTAGCCACATCCCCTTTAGGATGGACAATCCCAGGTCCTCTGCCTGTTGAACCAGAAAACTCTGACTACCCGGAACAAGCATGCCTCCAATGGTGTCAGGGCTCCTGGCAAGCAGAGATGAGGCCATCTTAAAGATGGCATTGGCATTTTCCACGCTGCCTGGAAGGTTTGCATGGTAGTGTGTGTTAGAGGTAACAAAGTTGGGGCAGTGGCGGGGTGGATCCACACTGTAGAGGGAGAACACTAGCATGTGAAACATCTCTTCCCACCTGTGAGAGGAGAGAGAGCCTCAGGTGCAGCACCTTCCTCCAAATCGGAGATGACTGCTCTCGGCAGGCACTCTGGAGCAACGATAATAATAACATAATTTGACATTCCCCATTCTTTGTGGAAGAGAATACACCTGTAATAGCCATTTTCAAAAGCCAAGAAGGAGGAGTGCAACCAGAGCAGGGAAAGGATGGGCCTGAACTTCAAAGGAGACAGGCCTGATGGTTATGCACAGAGGCAGCCTTTCCGTTTTCAAAGCTCCGTGGATTTCTCTCTGAAAACACCAACTTTTGCACCCACTAATTTTCTTCTTTGTGCTCTGATCGGCATCAAGCCATTCTTCCTTTGCAATTCAGTAGACTCTTGAAGGGTGTTTGCATGACAGGACTGATGGGCACGTCCTGGCTTCTCTACAGTGGCCTGTCACTTGCTTGCCACCCAGGGTGCCACCACAGAGTGCCCCAGTGAGCTCCCTCCAGCCATATGCAGTGCATCTATCCCAGTGAGGGGATCAGGCCATTGATTTTCTTCCACCGCCCACCTCCACCACTCCTTCTGCCTGCCAAATGCCAATTATTTATCTTGGTTTCAGAAATGAAGTTCTTAATTTAAGTCAACAGCTGCCTTACCTGTGAAGAGCACTTTCTTCACAGGGTATGTTGAATAAAATCTCCCTGGCGGAGGAGGATTTCCTTTCCTACATGCTTCAGAGAATGGCCAGCTTTGATTCCTTATAGGACATGAACCTCACCCTTTCCCAGATCCCTCAAACTTTAACCCAACCGACATCATAGTCAACGCCATCAACCTCAAGATAGAGCCTGGTAATCTCTCTCCCTCTCTCTCTCTCTCTCTTTCTGAGATGGAGTCTTGCTCTGTCACCAGGCTGGAGTGCAGTGGCATGATCTCAGCTCACTGCAACCTCCAACTCCCTGGTTCAAGCGATTCTCCTGCCTCAGCCTCCCAAATAACTGGGATTACAGGCATGTGCTGCCATGCCTGGCTAATTTTTGTATTTTTAGTAGAGACGGGGTTTCACCATGTTGGCCAGGATGGTCTTGATCTCCCGACCTCATGATCTGCCCACCTTGGCCTCCCAAAGTGTTGGGATTACAGGCGTGAGCCACTGCACCAGGCTGGTAATTTCTTACATTTGCGTAGCACTTTATAATTCCCAAAGTGCCTTCACCTCCAAAACCTCATTTAACCTTTACAACAGTGGAGGAGGTAGATTAGACAGGTATTAGTTTTTCCAGAAGCAGTAGCCAAAGCTCAGAGAGGTTAAACAAGTTGCCCAAAGCCACACAGCTGGCAGGTAGCAGGATAGGACCAAAAGTCTTTGGAATTTTGGTCTGGGACTCCTGACATTCACTGTACTATGAAGACCCTGTCCCCTACTCTAAAATGATTAACTGATTATAAGGAGGAGCCAGAGAGTAGTGTCACTTACTGAATGTCTCACTTAGGGACTTGCAGTCCACAGGTGACCCTGGTTTAGAGTGACCCTGGGGCAACTGGAAGGGAGCATTGCCTTTGGGGATGGGGTGAGAGTACAAGGTGGGTTAGGGAAATAAACTCATTTGCATCAGTCAGGGTTCACTGCAGAAAGAGATGCCTGTGCTTTGGCACCTTAAGCAGAAAACAATCTAACCCATGGAACAGGATGCCTACAGTCCCACCAGATGGGCTGGAGGAGGGTGCCAGGAGAGACCCCTAGGAACGATTCCCAGAATGATTCACACAGAGCTCTCCTAACAGGAGACACACCACCTACCACTCGCCCTACTGAATTAAGAGCACATGCAGTGGCTGCGGGCCAGGAGTCAGCTGCAGGCCACCGATGACGCCAATGTGACTCTCTCTTAGCACTCCACAGCTGGAAAACGGATGCTGAAATGCTGCTACCAACAAGTCTGATGTTTCTGGCAAACTGCCAGCAGAAAATAGCAAAAGGGGTAGAAAGTGGCATTGGGCCGGCCAGTAGTTCCCGTCTAGAATCGTTTCTACAAGAGAGTCTGGGGAATGTGGCTTTTTGTGAGATGGTTTCTAGCTTCTACCGAACAGGATGGAACATTCAAAGGAGGGAACAATGGAAGTCGAGTAAGCCAGTGCACAGCGCCCACCACAGCAGCCAGCCCACTCTCTTGTTACCCGCGAAAACCCAACATGCAAACACTGAAAATGAATACTTGATTCCAGAGCGGATATTTCAGAGGTCTTTATTAGCATAGGAACAACTCAGTGTGTGTGTTTGTGTGTTCCCCAAGTGCACACAGACACCATATCTCTCAAGAATCACTGATGTATTTCACCGTGGAGTTGAGAATTTCTAGGCCATGAAGCTTTCTTAGTTGAGCAGCAAACCTGTCACAATCAAAACACACAACCCAGGATATAAGTGCCAAGGTTCAGACTTCTGGAGCCCAGAGCCAACCCCCTCTCAGATGGAAGCTGGCTGGGAATGTCAGCCTATCATTCTGGGTGGAAACAGGAGGTGGCTGTGGCAATGGGGTACCCTAAAAATTACAGGGGTAAAGACGATCGAGGCCCACAAAGCACTGAAAACACTCGCTGGAGGTGGCAGGTGTGTCAGGCTGATCAGATGGGACCTTGCTCTTGGGAACTCCCCCACAGGTTGCCACTTTGAAGTCATCCTAGCTAATATGTTTGCTTTCTACAGAAGAAAAATTTTAACTATTCCTTCCATTTGAACCACCAGACAGAACTAGAGAGGACCTTAGTTATCATCGAGGCCAAGCCCCTCATTCTACAGAGGAGGAATTAAAGGCATGTGGCTGTAAGGGAAGGAGCCTCTCTCACCCAGCCCCAAGGTTTACCCCTGCTCTATGGCGGGGCTCCTTCACTCAGCCACATGTGGACACCTCCCAGAAGCACATGCAATGAGGTGCATCCACACATCAGAACAGGAGCACAGCGGAGCGGAGGTCTGAGCTAACAGAGAAGGCACGGGCACAGTTACAGCCCACATCTCTTGTCCTCGCTCGCTGGGGGCCTCGATGCACTGCTCTATGTCTTTGCTTCACTCTGCTTTCTCCTGCATGAACGTGTGACCCTTGCTGGCCATTTCTCCACTTGTTTAGGCTGAGGCAAAGAACATGAAGTGGGAGTGTTTCTGGAAAAGTGAAGCAGAGAGAAAAGAGGAAAGAGAAGGGAAGGTGGAGTGGGAGGGAGGGGAAGGACGATAAAGAGACAGGGAGAGGGATGAAGAACGGCAGAGAATGGAATGGAGAGAAGGCAACGGCAGCAAGTATGAGCAGCGAGTCCTCATCAGACAAGCCGATTCCCTCTCTGGTTGGAGCCTGAGAGCTCCCAGTTCCTCTAGCAAGGCTTTCTTCAGAGAAGCAGCTATTGGGCTTAACTAGGTCTGCACAGAAATCATGAGGGCTCCCCAGTGTTTTGTGTGGCACACAGTCCAGACAAAACACAGTGCCTTAATTCAGCTGCTCTTTCCGCAGTGAGACCGACACTGGGTTAGCCTGACTCCCAGTCCACAACGTACCTGGGCTCAGCTGTGCACAGCTTCCCCAGAGCAATGCCTGCGTTCACCTGCACAGCTGTCTTCTGTGTGTCACTGCCTGCGAGCCTTAACAAGACCTGCACGAGGTCCGTCTTTAGCAGGGAAGACGCAACGTTGGGCACCTCCATGCAGTTACCAAGGCAGAGGGCAGCATTGCCCACCAGAACCTCATCCTCCGAGCTGAGTAGCTTCATCATAATGCTCAACTCTGTAGGAAAGGAAGAGAACAAGCAACAGCTCCTTCAAATCCCAAAACAGGACGCTGGCAACAGGACAGGAGGGGCGCTGTCAACAGACTCTGAGCTTCCCCAGTAACTCTGCAGCAGAACCTATTCACTCACTCCTCAGCAAACATTCACTGAATGCATAGGAACCTCCTCAACTCCTTGCTGAATCTCTGAAGTGTCCCGGGTTCCCAGAGCACTGCCCAGCACAACACAGTTGTTAGATGAATGAACGCTATGTGTCAGACAGGTCTGTCTTCTCAAAAGCCCCTGTTCTCAGCCTCTCACTGCACCAGGGTGAGAGGCCCCATCTGACAGCCCCCAGGTGGGAGGCAATGTGCCCGCAACCTATACCTGCAGGGCATGAAACAGTTCCAGAAGAAAGTTCCTGCTTCCATGGTGGAGCCTCCTTCAGTTCACCTTCTGTGCATTCCAGGGAGTTGGTAAAAAGCACATTAGCAGGCTGCCTCTCCTATGAAGCCTACTGTGAAAAACTACGGCTGGTGCAAGTTACTAGGCTAAAGGTAGGCTCAGACTCTGATATTCCCCTTGTTCACTAAACGTTGAAGGTGTTTTCCCCGCCCTCCTCCTGTGAAGGCAGAGAACTGAACTCGGTAAGAGAAGGGAGTTTCCTAGCTTGGACCCTGTTATCTTTGAGCCGTCTAGATTCTCTCCTGTCTAGAGTCTACATCTGTGCAGCCAAAAGGCTAATTAAATGCTTTCAGATGTGGAGGTGAAACATCTTGTTCTGTAAACACTGAAGTCTGGGAGTGGTCAGCAGCATTGCTGATAAGTTCTTCCTCGGCCACAGTTCCCTTTGCAGCTTCAACGGTGGATGAACCTCTGGGACAAGGGCTTTCTTAAGGAAATCGTCACTTACTGTTATCCAGTCTTACTACTTCTTCCCGAGCTTCATGATAACTATTCGTGCAGATGGCTAGTATCTTTACAGCATAACGTGACGCAGTCTCGCCTCCTGTCTAGATTTCAGAATGAAATTAGAAAAACAAAATCAGTGCTATGATTGCTCTTGACCAGAAGCCACAGAGAACAGTTATTATAGTGCTAGTGGCTTCCTAAACTCTGAAAAGAGAATTCCACTGAGAAGGGCATATGCTTCCAGCATCCTCTCTAACCCCACCCTCACCCCTGACAGGAGTGCAGGCCTGCCATGTACACCTGAGTAATTGCCTCTGGAGGGCTTTTTTAGCAAATGGCTGAGAAGAGAATGATGCTGATGAATGGCAGATCTACCAAAAAGGGAGGAAAAGGCCCTCCCATGTCATTTTACCATTCGAGAATGAGGACTGACTTACTAAGACTGTCAGGCTGACAGTCCTGCATGGAGAACATCAGGAACCTAGATCATTTTAAGAGGTGACAACAGTCAAACATAGCCCTTACCATCACCTACGTGGTGTCTTTAAAAGGCATGTGTGCACGTATGCATGCATGCATGGGTATGCATGTCATCAGCAGTTTTTGGTGGGTTTGCAAAAGTCATAATAAATGATAGTCATTGTTCAAGTGGCAGCCTAAACTCAGACCCCCTGTGCTGCCTCCTTGCCCCACAGCAGCCCCCAGCGCATGCTTCCCTGCCCCACTCTGCCTGATGCTTTATGAATAAAAGCCATGTGTCACCACACTAACATGTGTGCACAGACCTCATGGGCACATACATCATAGGTGGGATTCTGAGATGGCAGCCTAATCATCCTCCTCACCCTTGCAGGTGAATCCAGATAACTGGTCTACTGACTTGCTTAGATTCACTGCACTCATTTCATGGGGAAATCCCAACATCCTTTGGTTACATGGTAATTCTGCAGGCTACATGTCTCATAGATGGAGTTCCATCCAGCACTCTCCAGATAACTATATAAAGCATCATGAGCAGTAAAACCTGATCAAAACAATGTGCCTGAGAAACGTAACAGAAAGCCACTCAGATCATTTTTTTTTTTTCAAGAACAGAGGCCATATATTTTAAAGTTAGGCTTGAGGGGTAAGCAGTTTTTAATAGATGTAGCTAATGAACGATTTTCTTATTTATTCAACAATCTGTTGTTGATGTTCAGAGTATGGTCTGAGTAGACAGGCAGAAGCAAATCCCTATCCAAGAAGTTTAAAATCTCGCGAGGGAGAAATGGCAGCACATTGATCAAACAAATCCCACCTTAATACTGTTCGCCGAATAAAGTGGGAGACTTCTGTACATTTCAGAGGTTGTAACCAATAATGTTATTTTACCTTCAGGAATTTAATCATTTTCTTTATCACTCCTGCTCGCAAGGCCTCCTCAACAATTTTCAGAGAGGAAGAAAGGGTCCGGCTCAGAACACCAGCAGCTCTCTGAGTACAGCAGAAAGAGGATAATTAAATGTCCTTTTCAGAACTGCTGACAACATTTAAAAGTTAACAGGGAGTTTGGTGAGGCAAAAGGCCATCATTAATATTGGAAGCAAAATATAAAAAATATGATGGCCAAATAATAGCAAGCACTGTTCTTTTTAATAAAACTATAAAGGAGCTGTAACCATTGCCCCTTGCTACCGAAAGGCCCATATTATTTCAGCCTCACACAGGAGCAACTAGTTTAACTCTGAGAAAGGAAGTTCTCCCTTGGGATTCCTTCCAGCGCTCTGATTTCAGCAGGCCCTTTATTAGGAAATGTTTGACTTCCTGGGTTGGTCTTCTGTGTCTTTTGTCTTCATTTCTCTGATCTTTGTCTTTTGTTCTATTTTCTGCGATACTTCATTTACCTTATTTCCCAGCTCTTATTTCCTTTTTTAAATAAATAAATGGCAAGCTGTTACTGTTTTATGGATATAACTATCTTAAATCTTTCTCAGGATACAAATGATAGTTATTATTTTTTTCTTCTGTTTCCTATATCATCTCTATTTCTTTTGGATTAATTTTTACGTTTATCTTGATTTTCCTGTTTATGTGTGTGGTTTTCCTGCAGTGTCTGGTGACCCTTATCTGCCCAATCACATGTACAAAAAAGGCAATAAAAATATGTTTGGGCATGCCATGTTTATGGGAAGTTTGGTGACTGAAAGGTAGAGAGGTAGCACGCCCATATACTAGAAAGAAAAATGTTTTCTCTAGATTTTCACTTCTTTAGAGATAAAAATGTTCTGATTTTATGCTTGGAGGATGGATGCCTGCAAGCAAACACAGCTCCACTGCCTCATACTTGCTTTCTATTGTACTGGGAATTTTGAAACCTTGATCCTCTTCAGGGTATTATAAGGCAAACCTGCTACACTGCCCAGCGACATATTCCTCCATCTGTACTCTACAAGAAGGTTTCCTCAGCCCTGCCTCACTAATTATCACCCTTGCAGCTGTTCTCCATCTTCAGAAAACTTGTTATAATTACTTACCTATTGGTAACTACTTGCCTGTTTACCGTCAACGTAGGTCTCTACTTTTTTTTCCTTCAATGGCTTTAATCTCATTTTAATGAGGTCTCCAGAGGGAGAAAAGATAAACTTGTGTATTATCAAGTTTGTTTCCCTAATCTGCTTCCTAAAGATCCTAGAATTTTGCAATAGCTGACACCATGGATCCCTTTTCAGGCCCAAGGCAGTGGAGACTGTTGCTAGACAAGGACCAGATGCCCATGGTGAAGCTGCTGCCCTGCTCAGCAAGCTGGGAAGCACCCAGGGTGGCACATGTGGAATTCTGAGGAAATCTGGCTCGGGCTCCCCTAAAGGTTTACTCAGGGACTAGTAAACTCCACCTTTAGATCTGGACCATATGAGAATGGTGGTGCTTACCACTTTGGGGGTCATGGACCTCTTTTGAGGATCTGATGAAAGCTATGATGCCCCTTCCATGAAAATGAACACTCACTTAAAATTGTCTGCCCAGTTGCAGGGGATTCCAGGAACGCAATGATGAAGCCCATGTTAAAAACCTTTGCCCTATCCTGTCTGAATTGACTTTGGGGACGTTTTGAGAGTGGTACCCGCAAACAAGGTATGTTGGATCTACTCAGAACCTTTTTTTAAATTGTGGAGCCAGTCCTCAGCCTGCAACTGTTGAAAGGCTGGTTTCCCAAACCCACCCTAGATGTGGCCGTAATTGCGTCTCTAGGGGTTTGGGCCCTGCCCTGACAGGGAGAAAAACAGGGGTGTTCACTAAGGTGAGTGAAGAACATATTCTAGGGTGATGGCAAATAGCCTCTTGAATCATACTAATATTCTTTTCCTGATGCACTGTGCTAACATATAGGCCTTTCTCAGTTTTCTTATCCAAATGTCAGACACAGAATTGAGAAAGCCATTCCAGCATATATTTTAAACAGAGACGAAAACTATTATGCACAAACAACCTCTAGGACCACTGGCTTAAAACATGGACCTGGCTTTTTTTTTTGCCATGGAAAAAAGGGATTCCAAATAAGTTGGACACTTGATCTGTCCAATTTGCAAAGGATATTTTGAAATAGGACAAAATATATCCTCTAAGCTGGTTAAATTTCAGACCATACAGAAAAGGGATTCTTAAGTCGGGCTCCTAGACTCTAGGGGATCCACAGATGATGCGCACTGCAAGGAGGTCATCAAATTCCTGAAACTGTAGACAAAACCTGATATCTATGTGTTTGTGTGCATTATTCTGAACAGTATATCCATACCATATCTTGGAGAGTCACCGGATTCTCAAAGGTGGCAGCTTCAAAAAGATTAAGGACCATTGATAATAAAATAAGACAAAACAGAAAGAACAATGGAAGCTACTTCTGGATTTCCCTGGGAGAAACTTACTGTCAGGATTCCTCCATCCTGGCTGTTTAGTAGAGATAGGCACCTTCTGCTCACCTCCACAGCCCAAACCTACAACAATGGGGAGAGGCCAGGAGGTGATTGTAATTTCCTGGCAATCTGAATTCTCGGTGGAGCTTCTTCTGAGCACCCCTCCTTTTTAGCACCACCACACTGTGCTCAGGTTCCCTCATGACACTGGCTTTTACTGCTCTTATTCCTTCCTATGTCTATCTCCCCTAACTCCAGAGCATTTCCTGATAGCAGGAACCACCTTTTATTTGACTTTGTGAACGCAGCACCTCACACTCTGCTTAGTACACCCTGGATACTCAGTCTGTTTTCTGAGTGAATACGTGACTGAGTGACCCATCCACCCCTCAGCAGAGCAAAGGGAGAGTGCATCCCTCCAGCTTTCCCCATTCCATGGCCAGTGTGTCAGTGTACATGCTTCTGTTCTTTTTGTGAACATGCGAACGGTTTTATGCCACAGAATGTGTGCAGGTTGTCCCAGGGTTTCAGGCAGGGAGACGGAATGCCATACCTCAGAGACAAAGGGAGCCTGAAGACACAGGTTCATCAGGAGTCCCAGGAGTGTGTAGATAACCTCTCTGAACAGGTCCACATCCTCCTCACACCTGGCCTTGAGAAACAAAACAAGGTAACCAATGACCTTTCTGCCTTACAGGTTTTTATGGTCACCTTTACCCTTGGACAAGGATCTCAGAGTTAACCCACTCTCTAAATTGCCAATATCATGAACCTAATGATGTTGGAAGATCAGAGACTAGTTCCATGAGTTCATGTTAGTCGAGGAGACTTAGAAGGAGTCTCTGGTGCTTCTGCCATGGAACTATGGCTCAGTTTGTTCCTGGGCTTAAAGTGAAGAGTGAGCTGCTGAGATGGGTGATCATTCAACTCCACCAGAAACATTTTTCAAATTGGGATCAGGCAAGATGGCTGACTAGACACAGCCAGGTGGGACAGCTCCCATGAGGGACAGAGACAACTGGCGTGGTCCTTACAGATCTTCAGAGGGAAGGCATTGAGAGTAGATGGAGAGAAGACACAGAAGCAGGAAGGAATGGGAGTAACTGGGAACCCTGCATGGGGGTCCTATGTACCGAGGCTTGTTATTGGCCCCCAAAGCCTCTGGGGGAATGAGTAAGTTGAACTGGCAAAGAGCAACCTGATCTCATAATGGGCCTCTGGAACCCTGGCAGGAGAAATCCCCTCAACCACCACAGACCCTCATGGAGTTGGCAGAGAGAGCTGCTTAGAGAAGCGGTAGGGTTGGCAAGCCAGCTGATGTGGAGCCCAGAGGGCTGGGTGTGGTAGTGTCTGTAGTGGCGCATGGCCCCGGACAACTATCCCCCTAGGCTCAACTTACTCCCATACGAGACTTTAGCCCTAGGGGAACTGTCAGACCTGAAATCTGCAGGGTAGCCTTGCCCATCAGACAGGGCCAGTCTAACTTGAGGACATCTTGCTCTGTTGGCCTCTTCTGGGGCCCCAGCCTGGCCACACATGCTTGCTGAGCAGTCTCGAGGACCCTGGGGGCCGGCACCATAGTTTCTAAACTGGTGGACCATGGCTGATCAGTGGAGAGCTCCAGGAGGGTACCCCTATCACCACACACCAGCCCACATGCTCCCTCTCCACACTACAACTTCCCCTGGGCCCAGGGCAGCTCCCCACATCACTTTGCTGGTGAGTATCTGCTTTCCTTGGGGAAGAAAGGGCAGGTTTTGCTTTCCTTGCCCTGCCAGAGCATGGGAGTGCAGTCCTGCTCCTCCTCTTCCCTCTGACCACCATTTCAGATGGAGTCTTGGTGGGCATAGAGCCAGCCATCCCACCCCTGTCAGCATCTTGCATTAGTGCTAGCTTGGCAAAGAGTACAGTGGATCCTTCCCCCTCTAGGAGCAACCTCCACTGCTTGAGAGGCACAGAGAAGGCACAACTTTCAGCATGACCATGTACACAGTCACTAGCAGGGACCCTCTTCCCTCAGGGTGGCACTGTGGCAAACACCTGCAGAGAGTCAGGCACCCTGGCACCCACTAGCACCCTGCCACAGGTCTTCCGCTGCTGTTGGCATGAGCAAACAAGTTGAGTTCCCACTGTCACCACATTATGAAATTCTTGGGCTAACACCACCTATTGAAGTGTAGTGACCAGAGGTTCAGAATCACCTTGGCTCCCCCAGTGTGGTGTATGCTTAACCTAGAGGAGACAGAAAACAAAGTCAAGGCCCAATAAAAGTCCCCTAGAGTTACAGCATCCAGTCTAAGAGTTGGGAGCTGAATACTGACCCCCTAAAATCTTCCAGAAACAAAGCCAGTCAGCTGACTCCACCTTATACCACAATAAAACCCTCAAGGTCATCAAATAGGATAAAGGAAAAAAAATTATCCAAAGGTCAGCAATCTCAAAGATTGACATTAGAGAAACCAACAAAGATGAGAAACAATCCACACAATAAACCTGATGATTCAAGAAGTCAGAATGCCTTCTTTCTTCCAAACAACCACAACACCCCTCATCAAGGGTTCTAAACCTGGCTGACATGGCTAAAATGACAGAAACAGAATTCAGAATATGAATAGGAATGAAGTTCATTGAGTTACAGGAGTACATTGAAACCCACACGAAGAAAGCCAGAATCATAATAAAACAATGAAGGAGCTGACAGACAAAATGGCCAGTATAGAAAAGAACATAACCAACCTGATAGAGCTGAAAAACCACACTAGAAGAATTTCACAATGCAGTTACAAGTGTTAACAGCAGAATAGATCAATCAGAAGAAATAATCTCACACCTTAAAGACAGGCTTTCTGAAATAAGATAGGAATAGATAAAAAAGAATAAAAAGAAATGAGTAAAAGCTCTGAGAAATATAGAATTCTGTAAAGAGACCCAATCTACATCTAACTGATGTCCCTGAAAGATGGGAAGAATAGAACCAATGTGGAAAACATATTTCAGGATAACATCCATGAGAACTTCCCCAACCTAGCTAGAGAAGTCAACATTCAAATTCAGAAATGCAGAGAACTCCAGTAAGATACTCATAAGAAGATCATCCCCAAGACATATAATCATCAGATTCTCCAAGGTCGATATGAAAGCAAAAATACTGAAGGCAACTAGAGAGAAAGGTCAGATCACTTACAAAGGAGAGTTCATCAGACTAACAGCAGATCTCCCAGCAGAAACCCTACAAGCCAGAAGAGATTGGAGGCCAATATTCAACATTCTTAAAGAAAAGAGATTCCAACCCATAATTTCATTTCTGGCCAAACTAAACTTTGTAAGTGAAAGAGAAATAAGCAAATGCTAAGGGAATTCATTACTACCAGACTTGCCTTACAAGAGTTCCTGAAGGAATCACTAAATATGGAAAGAAAAGACCATTACCAGCCTTTACGAACACACACTGAAGTGCATAGACCAGTAACATTATAAAGCAACCACATAAATAAATCAGCAAATAAGCATCTAACATCATGATGACAGGATCAAATCTACACATACCAATACTAACCTTGAATGTAAATGGGCTAAATGTCCCAAGAAACACAGTTGCAAGTCAGATAAAGAACCAAGATCCATTGGTATGCTGTCTTCAAAAAACCCATCTCACAAGCAATGATACACATAGGCAAAACAACAGGAGGGAGAAAAATCTACCAAGAAAATGGAAAAGAGAAATAAAGCAGGGGTTTCAGACAAAACAGACTTTAAACATCCCAGTTTCAGACAAAACAGACTTTAAACCAATGAAGACCAAAAAAGACAAAGAAGGGCATTGCACATATTGGTAAGGGGTTCAATTCAACAAGAAGATCTGACTATCCTAAATAATTATGCACCAAACACAGAAACATCCAGATTCATAAAGCAAGTTCTTAGAGACCTTCAAAGAGACTTAGTCTGCCACAAAATAATAGCAGGAGACTTTACCACCCCACTGACAATATTAGATCACTGAGAGAGCAAATTAACAAAGATATTCAGGACCTGAACTTAGCACCAGATCAAATGGGCTTGATGTACATACACAGATTTCTCCATCTGAAAACAACAGAATATACATTCTTCTCACCATCATGTAGTACATACTCTAAAATCAATCATACTCGGAAGTAAAATGCTCCTTAGCAAATGCAAAATAACTGAAATCCTAATACTCAAATTAGAAATTAAGACTAAGAAATGCACTCAAAACTACATAATTACATGGAAATTGAACAACTTGCTCCAGAATGACTTTGAGTAAAGAAAGCAGTTAAGGCAGAAATCAAGAAGTTCTTTGAAACTAATGAGAACAAAAATACAGCATACCAGAATCTCTGGGACACAGGTAAGGCAGTGTTAAGAGGGAAATTTATAGCACTAAATGCCCTAACAGATATTTCTAACAAAAATTTAGAAATATCTCATGTTAACAACATACCACCACAACTAAAACAACTAGAGAACCAAGAGCAAACAAATCCCAAAGCTAGCAGAAGACAAGAAGTAACCAAAATCAGAGCTGAACTGAAGGAGACTGAGACACACACACACACACACACACACACACACACACACAAATCCTTCGAAAGGTCAACAAATCCTAAAGCTGGTTTCTTGAAAAAAATAATAAAATAGATAGATCACTAGCTAGACTAAAACACAGAAAGAGAGAATATGCAAATAGACACAATCAGAAACAACAAGGGCATATCACCACTGACCCCATAGAAATACAAACAACCATCAGAGTATATTATGAACACCTCCATGTACATAAACTAGAAAATCTAGAAGAAATGAATAAATTCCTGGACACATACACTATCCAAAGACTGAACCAGGAAAAAATGGAATCCCTGGACAAACCAACAATGAGCTCTGAAACTGAGTCAGTAATAAATAGCCTACCAACCAAAAAAAGCCCAGTACCAGCCAGATTCACAGTTGAATTTTACCAGATGTACAAAGAAGAGGTGGTACTATTCCTGCTAAAATGATTCCAAAATATCAAGGAGGAGGGATTCCTTCCTAACTCATTCTATGAGACCAGCATCATCCTGATTCCAAAACCTGGCAGAGACACAGCAAAAAAAGAAAACTTCAGGCCAAAATCCTTGATTAACATTGATGCAAAAATCCCCAACAAAATACTGGCAAACTGAGTCTAGCAGCACATCAAAAAGCTTATCCACCACAATCAAGTGGGCTTTATCTCTGGGATGCAAGGTTGGTTCAACATATGCAAATAGATAAATGTGATTCATCACATAAACAGAACTAACAACAAAAACCATGTGATTTCAATAGATGCAGAAGAGGCTTTTGATAAAATTCAACACTTCTTCATGTTAAGAACTCTCAATAAACTAGGTACTAAAGGAACACACCTCAAAATAATAAGAACCTTCTATGACAGACCCACGGCCAACATCATACTAAATGGGCAAAAGCTGGAAGCACTCCCCTTGAAAAGTGGCACAAGACAATGATGCCCTCTCACACCACATGTATTCAACAGAGTATTAGAAGTCCTGGCCATGGCAATCAGGTAAGAGAGAAAAATAAGGGGCAACCAAAGAGGAAAAGAAGAAGTCAAACTATCTCTGTTTGTAGATGACATGACCCTGTATCTAGAAAAATCCACAGTCTTAGGCCAAAAGCTCCTTAAGCTGATTAACAACTTCAGCAATGTCTCAGGATACAAAATCAACACACAAAGATCACCAGCATTCTTATATACCAGCAACAGGCAGACCGAGAGCCAAATCAGAAATGCAGTCCCATTTCTAATTGCCATCAAAAGAAAATACCTAGGAATACAGCTAACCAGGGAGGTGAAAGATCTCCAGAAGAACCACAGAACGCGGCTCAAATAAATCATATATGACACAAACAAATGGAAAAACATTCCGTGTTCATAGATAGAAAGAATCAATATTGTTAAAATGGCCATACTGCCTAAAACAATATATAGATTCAATGCAATTCCTATTAAACTATCATTTACATTCTTCACAGAACTAGAAAAAGCTATTTTAAAATTTGTATGGAATCAAAAAGGAGTCTGAATAGCCAAGGCAATCTTAGGCAAAAGGAGCAAAGCTGGAGGCATCACGTTACCTGACTTTGAACTATACTATAGTTACCAAAGCAGCATGGTACTGGTATAAAAACAGACGCATAGACAAATGGAACAGAATAAAGAACCAGAAATAAGACCATATACCTAAAACATCTGATCTTTGATAAACCTGTTAAAAACAAGCAATGGGGACAGGATTCCCTATTCAATAAATGCTGCTGGGATAACTGGCTAGTTATGTGCAGAAGATTGAAACTGGACCCCTTCCTTACACAATACATGAAAATCAGCTCAAGATGGAATAAAACCTTAATTGTAAAATCCAAAACTATAAAAACCCTAGAAGATAACCCAGGCAATACCATTCTACACACAGGAATGAGCAAAAATTTCATGACAAAGACACCAAAAGCAATCACAACCAAAGCAAAAATGGACAAATAGGATCTAATTGAAGAGCTTCTGCACAGCAAAGGAAATTACCAACAGAGTGAACAGACAACCTACAGAATGGGAGAAAGTTTTTGCAAACTATGCATCTGACAAAGGTCTAATATCCAGTATCTATAAAGAACTTAAACAAATTTACAAGAGAAAAATAAACTATCCCATTAAAAAGTGGGCAAAGAACATGAAGAAACACTTTCTGAAAGAAGACATACAAGTGGCCAACAAGTACATGAAGAAAAGCTCAACATCATTGATATCATTAGTGCAATGCAAATCAAAACCACAAGATACCATCTCACACCAGTCAGAATGGTGATTACTAAAAAGTCAAAAAATAACAGATGCTGGCAAGGCTGCAGAGGAAAAGGAACTGCTGGTGGGAGAGTAAAGTAGTTCAATCGCTGCGGAAAACAGTGTGGCTATTTCTCAAAGACCTAAAACAGAGATACCATTTGACCCAGCAATCCCATTAATGGGGACATACCGAAAGGAACAGAAATCTTTTTATTATAAAGACACATGCCCGCATATGTTCACTGCAGCACTATTCACAATAGCAAAGACATGGAATCAACCTAAATGCTCATCAATGATAGACTGGATAAAGAAAATGTGCTACATATACACCATGGAATACTATGCAGTCATAAAAAGAATGAGATTATGTCCTTTGCAGGAACATGGTGAAGCTAGAGGCTATTATCCTTTGCAAATTAATGCAGGAATAGAAAACTAAGTACCACGTGTCCTTCCTTATACGTGAGTGCTAAAAGATGAGAACACATGGACACATAAAGGGGAACAACACACACTGGGGCCTGCCAGAAGGTCGGGGGTGGGAGGAAGAGGGAGAGGATGAGGAAAAATAACTAATGGGTACTAGGCTTAATACCTGGGTAACAAAATAATATGTACAACAAACCCCCATCACACAAGTTTACTTATGTAAGAAACCTGCAAATGTACCCCTGAACTTAAAAGTTAAATAATAAATAAATAAATAATTTTAAAAAATTAAAAAAGAAAATCCTTCCCCAGGGCTAACGAAACTTGATCTGTGGGGCTGTTTAAGGCTGGTAGTGCATAAAGTCTACAGTTACAGAAGGGATAAGCCACTGCACCATTCCAGCATCTACAGAAACAGAATTTTTGGAAACACCAGACAACTAAGAAGCAGCTAATATCCCCAAAGAGGATAAAGAGCAATTTTGAATAGAAAAGCTAACATACCATGAGGCTCAAGCAGCCATCCCCAAATTCCTCACAGGCTGTCATGTGTCTTCGGGTGGCAGGCTCAGCACTGAGGTTTCCCATGATGGCAATGCACTGGCACAGAGCCGAGGAGCTGCTTACCTTGGGATCTCTCTTCTAAATGAGAATCAGGAGAAGGCAGAGCCTCAGAGGGCAGGCAAAGGATGTCGCATGACCTCTAGGTGGGTCCCTCACTCACCAAAAGGTCCGTGAACCAACTAGATAGCTTCATGTCAAACAGGAGCATCCCTAGGGTCACACTGGCAACAAAATGGAGGCACATAGAGGGGTAGATCCAAAAGGGTCTTGGCCTAGGGCTTAATCCCAGCTCCTCCACCAACCAGCTGGGAGGACTTGGACAAGTCCCTTCCCTTCTCAGAGGCTCCATTTCCACAGCTGTGACATACTGGGGTGTGGTTATGCTCTTCTAGGGCCCCTGAAACTTCTAAGGTTCAGTAGGGACAGGCTCCAGTTGCAACACACTCTCCATGGAGAACCCCTGCCCCCCCCGTCATTCAGTGCTTTATCAGCTCAAATTGCTACACTAGTTTTCCTGACAGGATGACTTCCATTCAGCAGACAGGGTTACACAGCGTAATTAGTGTCAGCAGGGGACTGATGGAGACTGACGGACTCTATCCACCTTCCCTTACAACGTCACCCACATCCAGCTTTTCCTCCCCTGTAACCAGCACCATCCATATGCCACCTCCACCTGTCCCTCCTGTAGTTGTTTCAATAACTGAGAATTGTGTAAATTCCAGCTGTTAATAAATGATTAATCAACCGAGAGACAATAGTTGTTCTAGATTGTAAATTGTGTTTAAACAGTCCCATTCATGCACCTGAGAGTGTCTGTCACAGAGGATGAAAATGAGGGTTTGCTCACCAGAACGCCTGTGAGTGCAGGGAGAACACCTGGAAGGTTGGCCTGGTACCAGACTTGGAGCCTGTTGAGAAACCATCAGACAGGATTTATTTTTACATTGCATAAACTATAACATAAATACAGCGTCTCAGATAATTAATGTTGCAGGCACTTGCAAACTCTAGGCCCATGTGATTTAGAGTGTGCATGGACAATAAAGAACCAAAAAAAGAAAAAAGCATGTCACTGTGTATGTAATGTGGCTGTAATTGTTCTAAGTCTGGAGAATTGCTTTTGATGCGAAACAACAGATCTCAGATGGCAGCTCCCATAAGCAGGAGTTGCTGGAATCTCTAGGCTTCTGCCAAGCTGACTTACCCCCCAATCCCTGCTCTGAGTCTACAGCATGTGTGTGCTGTGCAGAAGGCAAATACCATGCAAGCAGGTTTACCCTTCGGAGCCTCTCCACACGCTACAGCCACTGTTCCATACCCCAGCCCATGCCAGCTGGCTGGCCTGCCTGTGAGCACAAGCAGCTCTCTCATCCCATTACCATCTCTAAGCAAGGTGTCCTACAGTTTGTGAGGAAATTTAAAACACAAGATGAACTTTAGAAAAAGCACTTGAAAAATTATTAAAACTAAGATCTTTACTATCACCCCCAGTAGCTAAGCAAAACAAAACAAAACAAAGCAGCACAAAGCCACGGGGCAGAAGGAGATCATTATTTATGACGTCACTGGCAACCCCAGAGGAGGCTGCATTTGACTGTTCATTCTTGCTTGCTGGCTTGCTCAAGTTTTTTCAATGCAAATTTGCTGGGCAGCTCCTATGTGCCAGGCACTGATTAGGAAGGAGGAAGCTTCCCGACACTTGGGAGGCTTCCCTACTGTCAGAGGCACTGCTTTAAGTATGCGGCTGCTTCCAAACCCATGGAGGCCCAGGTCAGCCTCTACACAGAGTAACTAGAATGGGAGTAGTTGGCCTCGGCCCCTTGGGAGGCATCAGCCCTCCTACTCAGTGAATCCTGCAATACTCACTTGGAGACTTGGCCTCTCCAAATATGACACATTTTTAAAGATCAGACAGTTCAACAAAGACTGAAGAAGAAATGTCAGTCTCTATAAATAAAAAAATTACCTTTCTTCCAGAGCCAAGTCTGTGAACAGTCCCATAGCAGTGTCAGCCTCCTTATCCGAGAAATCAAGAAATGACACCAGGGCTTCCAACAATCTGCAAAAACCCATAATAACCTCAGAGGTAGCTGTCCTCCAACTAACAACATCCCAACAGGGTAACCTTGCAAGGAAACCAAAATGGAGTCCGCACCTGGGTGAAATAAGCAGAAAGGGTGCCTTGCCGCGCCCTCCTAGGAAGCACAGCTCCTTACCCACCCAGACACAGATACTCTTAGGTGGTTGGCTCCACCATTTAATGTGAATCCCCAGAAGGTTGCATACTTTTAACCAAAGTTTATTGATTATCGGACGCCAGCTCAGAAGGAGTTTCTGTGACTCAACCATGTGACTCTGGCTCAGTCAAGTTCATTAACTTAGATGACATCTAAATGGCATGCTTACTAATCTGCTGATGACTAAAGTGGGAGGGCCCCCTAATAAGGTGGGTGACGGAATAAAGATTTAACAAGATTGTGACAGGCTGCTGAATATATTAGATTAAATTTAATAGGGTTAAACTCAAAGTCCTCCACTTAGAGCTGGCAATTCTGCATAAGTAACAGAATTGTGAGACCTGGTTTATAACTGGTTCATATAAGAAAGATTTAAGGATTTTTAGCCACTTACAAACACAAGATGAACAAACAATCTAGCACAGCTGCCAGAAAACACCTGCTGCAATCTCAGGCTGCCCAAACGGACTTATTGGCACCACGACAATGGAAATAAGAGTAATTTGTTTATCCAGCCAGCTTGTATTAAATGTCTATAACGTGCTAAGTATACTGTGCTCAGTGCTGAGCTCCGGGTTTCCTACAGTGATACACATGCAAATAAACAAGTAAGATAAACTGTCTTAAGTGATATGTTAGAGACAGACACATGTTGAGAGGACCAGAGTCTCGCCAGTGGGAGGTGTGGGGATGGAGGTGAAGCAGCCTTCAACAGATGACATTTCAGGGTCTCTAAAGTGTAGGGTTAGCTATTCATTCGTTTATTCATTTGACCAATCACAATGAATAAGCCCTGACTGTGTGCCAGGCAATGTGGTCAGTTCTGGGGTCACAGCAATTAAACAAGACAATGTCCTAGCTCCAGGCAGCTTGCAGGCCAGCATCGCGTTGGGCCGTTGGGGACGCGTGCAGAGCAAGTCAGGCAAAGCGGCCTGCATTCACAGACCATGAGGCATAGAGTAGCAGGAGTACATTTGGGGACTGCTGGCATGCTTAGGGTGAGAGGGGAGGACAGGGGGCGGTAGAGAGCTGGACAGAGCCCAGATCCTGGGGCCTTCTAGAGCCTGCTGGAAAGTCTGTGCTTTGCTTCGTAGGCCCCTGTTCTCCAATGTGTGGTTGGTGGTGGGGGCCTCAGGGACAGATTCCTTAGTCAGTCTGAGTGTGAGGAGGCTGCTTTTTCATTAAGTCCTAGCCATTATATTTTGCAGTAATTGGAGAACTAGCCTTATGAGGAATAGAGAGTCATTTCAGTGTGTTAAGTAGGAAAATAGCAGAACAGACGTGCATTTTGGAAAAATCCCTTTGGCATACAGTGGAGGCTGGGTTGGAGCAGGTCATACAGGAGGCAGGAATTCAACCTGGGGAGAACTGTGAAGAACTGTGATTGTCCAGACAATAAACCCTACGGGAGCAGACTGAGGCAGCAGCAGAGTAAGAGGTACAGTAAAAAACAGACACTCATGAAGACCTGGAAGGAATGACTGGAGACAGTAGAGGACAATACATCCGAATCATCAAAGGAATGATGGATGGAACAAGAATGGTTAACCTGGAATATATCAATATTTTCAGATATGTAACACACTGGAAATCTGGGAGGAGTCTGGACCTGGGCCTTAATGTAGGGAGGCAGGATCAGTCCTAGAATAGTATGAGGCAGGCAGCTTGTGCACAGTGTAAGGAGATGATTTATGTCAATCAGAACTGTCCTAAAATGGGATGGGCTACCTTGGGAGGTGAGACCCACAGCTTCTCACTAACTGGGGAGAGACTTCCTCCACCCAGTCCATTAGCTGCATTACTGCCCATCCCGAACCAAATGTAGGTAAAAATAATGAAAGCACTGGCATGTCCCCTGGAGGGCATGATGCACAGGCTGCACACGGGTGCGCAGAGGAATCTATGCTGAATGGGGCTTGACCGGCTGGTTCCTGAGGGCCCAGGTGACGCCGAGCTTCTGCAAATCCCTAACATCTTCAGGAATGGACTCCAGTGCTCCTGCTGTCAGAAATAATTTATTTGTTTTACACTTAGTTCAGATTCAGCCTATTTTCTTCGGTCTTGAAGATGAATACTAATAAGCCTGAATAGCACAGAAGATGAGACCGCAGTCTCATCTTGGTTTTGTCCTGGGAGACATAAGCAGCTAGGCCCCCTCACCATGTGACAAAGCACACAGCCGAAGCGGACTCAGGACCTAGAGAAGACTGCATAGCTCTTTCTACTTCCTCACATCCCTTCTTTTTTGTGGCAGATTTTTTTGCTCTGCTTAGAAGCAGCTGTCTCTGTGAGTGAACCACAGGTCAGAAAATGCTTTCATGTAACCAGTAAATGCACGGTTACTTTAATTTAGGACCCTGAACAAATACCCTACCCTGAGAGAAAAATGATTATAAGTGTTATTGAGCCCCTCTCATGCCATGTGTCAGGCCTGATACTTGATGTTAGTTGCTTTTTTTTTTTTTTTTGCTGTAGGAGATGCTGTTTGCAGGCTAACTCCACATTCTCCGCTCCCTTCTATTCTTCCTGACTCTACTACAGAGGAAGCTAGGACGATTTTTTTTCCACCAGGGGTAGCATGTGACACAATTCTGTCCAAAGAGAAATAGGCAGTAGCTTTTCTTGATAAAAGGGACAGATTCAGCTAGTGTTGACCTGTCTTAAAGAAGGATGTGAAGCTTGGAGCTGCAGCGAGGAGGAAGGTATGACCACGTGGGGAAGGTCAGGAGAAGGATGGGACTTTGACCTCGACATCTTTAAGTCACTGCACCAACAGTTGCTATCTTTAGCCTCGTTTTATTAGGTGACAAAACAAGCCAGGCTTAAGCTATTTTGCCTAAGCTTCTTTTGTTCAAGTATTCTGCACAATGCGGCAGCAAAAAATTCAACTGACATAGCTGCATCACCCCCCGCCCCGTGTCATCATAAGTGAGGGTGCAGATGACACATGGGGCCCATCAATGCTAAGTCACTTTCCTGGGTCACACAAGCAGAGACATGCAGGGAATTTAAGCTCAGTACTACTTAAGACTAAAACCCAGCACTTTTTACAAAATGACACGGGCCCTTGGCCAGCACATATTCGTCCCTTCAACCTCTCCTAGGAGGATAAGCACTGTGGGTGGAATGTGATACGTGAGCTGCCGTGACAGTCATGGGACTATTTGCATCTCTGTTTTGATTCAAACTGCCTCATTTCATCACAGAGAACCCATTCTTTCTGGTTCAACTGGAGATGAACGGTAAGGAGGCTAGTAGGCATAAAGGTAAAAACCTGAGGTTTCTCTGTCTAAAGAGAGTAGGCAGGACCACATGAGGTGATTGTGAAAGCCACTCTCCGAGACACCGGAAAAATTCACATTGAAACTCAAGCAATTCAAAGACAGCTTGAGGGGAAAAGCTCATGATAGCTATAGCTACATTTACTCAGAGACAAAAACCATATTAAAAAATTATGATGAAGGTATTGAGGAAATGACTGCAGAGTCATTTGAAATGTGAAATGTGCTTTTGGAGAATTTAACTCCACTAACAATCTGCATCTGCCATGAGGCCTGAGCTTCAGGAAGTTGCCAAAGCCTTTCCTGGGAGCCACTGAGGCTGTGACTGGGCCCAGAAGGGGAGCCATAGGCAAGGCTTAATAGCCACCCTGGCACAGGCACACACAGAGCTCCACACCAAACTGAACAGCGTGGGAGGGCTCAGCAGGGTCCCCAAAAGATCTGGCAGGAACAAGAGCCAGTCGCAGCAGGTTTGGCTCTTTTTCCTGCTGGGAAGACAGAGCGGAGCTGGGTCCTCGGAGCAGTGCCTGGGGGCCGGGCTCGCTGGGGGAGATTCCCTTGGTTCCTTGCCACAGTGCCTTCTGCCCCATCAGGGACGTGAGGTAATAAAGCTTACCTTGCCTACCTCGAAGGACGAGGGAAAATAAAACAAAATAGCAGTGAATGAGAAAACTCAGAAGGGTAGTCTCCTGTTTTTAGATTGTGTGAGAAACATTTATAAAGCAAGGTACAATAATTGCCACTATTTCTACTAGATTGAACCATATGAAATGGCTGGCATGCAACCTTTTAGATCTAGTAAGTGGCAATTTCACATGTTCAAACTAATTATGTGAAGATAAATAAACTAAAAACTTAATGAAAGTAAATAAATGAATAAGTAAAACAAGTAAGCAAAATAAATACATAAATGATTTTAAAAATAAGCTAATACATTATAAAGGATGGGGCAGAATCACTGTGGTTCAGCAATCTTTCTAGAAAGGCTACTTAGGGGACACACATTCTATGCCCATAGTCTTACACTTTGGAAAGACCTCCATGCAACAGTATTTGAAATGTTTTATTTATTCATATTCCATCTTGTTCCAGAAGCGGTTTAAGGATATGTAGAATAAGATAGGATTACCTCAAACAGAAATCAAAGAAGAAAAGGAAGGGCAGGAACAGGGTAGAGAAAGGACCGAGGCCAAAGGTGCAGAAGCAAGTGACCTATTTTAAGGTGGGGCTCCCAATCTGGCTATGGAAGGGCTGCCATTTGCACCATTTGTGGGTTGGGGACGAGCCAGTTGCTCAGGAGAAATAAAACTGTCCATGGTACCAAGTGCAGACAGGAGTCTGTCCTGGAGGTCCTCATGACAGAGCACTCTTGTCAAAGGCTCTTTCTGTTATTGATCCTTCAAGTCACACATCAGAGATACGAGGGGGAGACAGGCACGCCTGAACTTGTCAAGTGATGACCTGAGATGTCCCAGGAAGAACCTGCCAGCAGAGACTTACCTGGTCAGGTCAAGGTGGCTGATGATCAGGCTCCGTCCGCTCTCAGTCTGGGCGAGCTGCAGCAACAGGGCCAGGCTCTGCTGCCGGATGGCCAGGACCCTGGAGGACAAGAGGGCGGCCAGCAGCCTACCCCTGTCACGGTCCATCACTAGCACACGCTGGTTTTCCTCTGCAAAACACAGGGGTTGTCTGTCTTCTGCATGCCGTGACGGCAATTAAACCAGCTCTGTTGCCCTCCATCCTAATGGGAAACTCAACTGTTACCCACTCATTTGAAGGCAGGAAAATGAAATGTAAGAGTGTAGATTCTAGAACCAGACTGCTGGGGTCTGAATGCCCAGGGGAGCGAACTTAACAGTGAGCTCTTGTGCTCCTCGGTTTCCTCATCAGTGAAATGAAGATTATGTCCTACCTACAGGGATGTCATGAGGATTAAATGAGTTAATACATGACTGTGCCAGATGGGGACTGGCACCCATAAATCAGCTATGTCCTTATTATTGTCAAGTCTGCTTGGCGTGTGGTATCTGGAAACACCAGGAAAGGGAAAGAAATCAGCTTAATCATGGAATATCTTTAGACCATCAATATTCATACAACGGCTAGAGCGGTCACTTGAGGAAATGTTATCTAGGAAAGCAGAATATCACATGAGAGCATTAACAAATAAAGTGTGCCCTTCCTAGAATATAAGCTCTTCCAGGGTGGTGGCAGAAGATTTATCCCCTTTCGTCTGCTTCATTTTCTGACCAGGTACATGAATTTGTTTGAAACTGCAGGGTAGAGACTGCAGTATGAGGCCAAGCTATAAAACAGAACAAACTGGATTTCAAAGGGGTGGGCCCGGTCACTTGGACCTCATTACCCTGGGCCCTCTCCCCTCCTGTGCTAATTGCCCATTTACACACAGCATACAGCATCAAGTAGAAGACACAAACCAGGACTCTTCTAGTCCTGAAAGAGCCAGAGTAATGGGACTGCAGGATATGATGTGCAGCCCACATATCAAACCATGTTTTTGTTGCAAACATTACATCTCAAGCCTACACTTCATCTATGATTACTCCTGCCCATGTAAGATAGGGTCTACTGATTTCTGAAATGGGAAGGTTCTTGTTGATTTGTTTAGTTTATGTATTTTTTCTTATACTAGACAAGTAGCTTGCTGTGAATAATTCAAATACAGAGTTAGCTGATACCCTCTCCAGGTAAGCCCATTCCCCAAAGGAGTTATTATTCACCCCTCATATAAATAATGTTTAAAATATTATACATCCTACCCTGTAATTGGCTTCTCTTTCCCACTCCACAGTAGATCACTGACATATTTTCATGTCCTTACTTTTAAGCATTCCCTTGCCCTTTTGAAAAACTGCTTTGTATTTATTGAGTTAGATATATCAAGATTTTATTGACCTGAAATATAGCATTTACATCACAGGTATCTGACAATATTTTAAAGATGATTAAAAAAATGTAACTCTAAGGTCCACAGAAATGATAAATAGGTTCACAGAAATAGAGTAAACAGATTGTTATGTCGGATTCACACTGAGTAGACACAGCATCACCAAGTCCTGCCTTCCTCACTCTCCTGTTGGGGAGTTTGCAAAAACACTGCCCTACGCCTGTGCAGGGTCCTACAGAGAGTCGTAAGCTACCTTGGTGATGATATTAGTCTGGGCATAACTCGCCTTAAATCTTGTCAGGAAACAGGCCCCCGATTGTCTAGATGTTTAAGAGCTTAATTTCTTATGCTCTTGATTCCTCCACTCTACTGGAAAAAAAAAAAAAAAGGTATTATCTCCTACTTAACATCTCAGAGTATGCAAACTGCATTCACACGCTCTATCACTGCCTCCCACAGCAGCCCTGTGAAAAGGAGACGTAGCTATCATTATCCCCATTTTCAATGTTTTTGTCCAGGGTCAAAAACACTGAAACATATATTTTAAAATTCGTATTTACACTGAAGTTACAAAAGTGATTACGAAAGATTACACGAAAACGTAATGAACTCTGGAAGATGCGAATATGTGAAAAGCCTGAGTTAACACAGTGAATAAATCCCCGTGGCATTCTACTTTCTCCATATTACACATGAGTCAGTGTGTGGAGATACTGGTGGGGAGGACTGTAACTCTCAGGATGCTGGAAAGGTACTGTGGTTAGCAAAAAGGAGCAATATTTTTAAGCTGGCAAGAAAAGAAAAACTCCATCTACCTCACTGCCAGTGCACAAACAGAAGTCATGAGTCTGCAAAGAGCAGGAGGAGAAGGGAGAGGAGAGAGACCACTCATTGTGCTGACATGACCTCCTCCCTTCACCAGCCTCAGCCCTCATCTGTCTACCTGGCTTTTGATCCATAAGCTTTCCTGGAGGGAGAGGGTGTGTGGAAGTCTAGACAGCAGGTATCCATGGCGCAGTCTTTGGGGAGGACAGTCCCGCCTGACAGTGTATTTCCTGCACGCAGTGCATGAATGGTGATCAGTGGTGATTACCCAGGCTTACCATTCCCACTGCACACTGTTTGCCAGAGCTTGAGAACAGACACACAGACCGTCTCTTCAGCTGCATCTTTTCCTGCTGTGGAAAAACACCTACAATGGACAAAGGAGAGCTATCTTAAAAAATATGAAAATCAGTCTTGATTTTCTCTTCATTTGGTTTTATTTCACCCCTAGACTTGCCAAATGCAGGTCTGAGAAAGTAATTTTATAATCCAGAGCCATGGGTCACCAGGACCAATTACTGAACCATGAGTCCCAGGCAAAGGATGCAGACTGAGGAAGCCAGGGCTGCATAGAGGGTGGCCAGTGAGCCAGGGCCTTGGGTGATGGCTGCACCAGTGAACTGTGGCTGAGCACACAGACATGTATTGGTGACTCCAGCCCACACCTGTAACCTAAACCTCAGGGAGCACACCAGAACAACCAAAATTAAAATACAGTAACTTTAGCAAACTGCCTCCTACCATATAGGCTTTTCTTCAGATGAAATTATAAACGGGATTGGCCAGCACCCTGCTGATCTTACTTCTTGATATGATCAGCAAATTCCAAATGAAGAAAAGAACAAATGACAACCTTGCAAAAACTGGTGGGAAAGCAGCAAGAATGATAATTTCTCTTTGATGAGCTTGGAGGAGCCCTGGGAAGTGCTGCTGTGCCTCTCTTCAATTGCATGGTTTTTTTTGTTGTTGTTGTTGTTTTGTTTCGAGACTGCATCTCACTGTATCCGCCCAGGCTAGAATGTAGCGGCTCACTGCAACCTCCGGGGCTCAAATTCAAGCGATTCTCATCTCAGCCTCCCGAGTAGCTGGGATTACAGGCACCCGCCACCACACCCAGTTAATTTTTGTATTTTTAGTGGAGAAGGTTTCACCATGTTGGCCAGGCTAGTCTCAAACTCCTGACCTCAACTGATTCGCCCACCTTGGCCTCCCAAAGTGCTGGGATTACTGGCGTGAGCCACTGCGCCCAGCCTCAATTGTTAACTGCAGCGTAACTCCAATGACTTGAGGGTCAGCACTCAAAGGTGTTCGCGTAGTAGCTTTGCGGTCCTGGAGAGGCCCCTACTACCGACTGAAGGTTCAGAAACGTGACTACCTATGTGCCTCGTGTCTGATTCATAAGCAGCGGTTATCTTCCCTTGTTTTGATGCTGTGCTGTCTTTATAAACATCCCTACCTTCTTATGACCTCGTTGTCACTGATGATACTAAATCCATTGTGTATTCTGAATAAAGTTTGTTCTGTGCCTGAAACAGATACAGAGAAAACCACTTCAAACTCCCAAACTGGCTGGCTGGTGTCTAGCTGCAACACAGCCACCTGCTAATGAGAAACCTAATATGGAACATCAAAGTCCCCACATTAATGGTTTAGCAGAAACAAATACCTTTACATTTTGAAAAATACAATTGTCAGCAGCCTCTTAGTGCCACAGGCAGAGGGACTGTTTAGAGAAGGAGAGCAGAGCTGGGGTGGCTCCGAGGTCTATCTGCACAGCTCAACATTCTGTAATCTTTAGAGAGCCTCCCAGAGCTGCTTAACCTATGGGAAGTGCCAGCATATCCATCTGTTCTTAAATATTTATTTCAAAGCTGTTTCCAGGCTCTAGAGAGGAATTTATAATCTCCAGGAAACTGCTGAAGGGGATGTTTGTGCACCCTCCATTGCACACTAAAGAGAAGTCAGAAACTCCATCTATTTGTACAAACAACATGCTGTCACTGAGTAGAGAGATCATTTAAGCCTTGGAAACAATGTTTACAAGAGCTAGTACAAGACAACAGTATGGCCTCCTTAGCAGGAGAGCTGATGTTTGCTCTGAAGCCATTTTCACATCCTAAGCAGCCATTAAATGTAACTGGGTGAACCTTACAGTTTAACCTACAAAATTCTGTCCCCCATTCCTCCACAGTGGAGGGAAGGTGTCTGAGGTGGTATGGGATGCCTGGGGTGTCTGCGGGAGTACGTGTGGGGTACATGCAGGATGTACACAGGGTGTGTGGAGAAAATGTGAGGGCATAGTATGTGCAGGATATGTGGACTGATGTGAGTACTTATAGTGTGAGTGTGCTGTGTGTGGTATGTGGTGTGTGTGTAATATATTCAATATGGTCAAGAATATATTCAAGTGAGTGAAAGCTAAGTGCATGTGTGTGTGACATATGTAAGTATGGAGTGTGTGCCACGTGTGTGTGTTGTGTTGTGTATGTTTATTGCATATGTGCTGAGTGTACGCACGTGCTATAGAGAGGACAGAGCAGAGTTGGGAGGACATTTCTTGTGCACCCCTTTTAGCAGCTACATTAGAGTACATCTTCAATCAGTATTTGTGGAAGGAAGGGAGGGATTCTTCGCCTGGTAAAGGCAGACCTCTGAACGTGTCCCTTCACACCGACAGCACTCATGAGATCACACACATCGCTGGCTTACACTCCTTTATAATTTCAGTCAGGATCTCAATCCCCCCGGCATAGAACAAGGGGATCTGGTCAGGCTTGGAAAGGGTCTCCAGGAGGTTCTTGGTGGTCACGGCTGTGTTCTTTCCTGAATCCAGCAGTTTGTGGGCTTCCTTCTCTTGATGGTCTGCTTTTTCCTGAAGATCTACTTGATTCAGATAATCTAGAAAAGCAAGAAAGGAAAAGCAAAACAAAACCCTAACAATCAACAATACTGTGCAAGAAGTAACTTTTTATTCCTTCTCTTTTGAGGATGGGAGTTTGAGAAGCATAAAGCATTAAAATAATTCAAACTCTTCTTCAGCAAGGAACATTTTAGAAACAGCCTAAATCTATAACCAGAATCTTAAATCTTGTTGGGGATTCAAGGGAGTCTAACAGCGTCTAAGGGAGGATGGTGTAGAAGATGAAGAAGGCAAATATTAATATTTGCAAGGGAGCACAGCAGGCAGAGGAGTGGAGTGAGCTGGTAATACAGAGGACTGGACCGTGCAGGAAAGAAAATCCACTGCTGCCTCGTGGCCAAGGGCGGTGTAGGCAAGGAATGTATTCTAAGGCAGGAGGCAGAGGGAAGTGGAGTTCGGATGAAGGGCCCCAGCAGGAACAGGCTCACCTTTCACCTGGGTTTGCAGCTTCGGGTTTATTTCTAAGATCTTCTTATAACACTCTCTAGACTGGAAAAAAGAAACAAGACCTTGAAGAGTGGCTGGGGTAAAGGTGATCACGAGGAAGACATTGGGTGCCGTTAGGCTTAGCTGCTTTATTATTTTCTCCTCGCCTCCTCCTGCTCCCAGCACAGGGGACAGGCATAGGAACGCAGTGTGCATTTGACATTTTGTTCAGGCTTCTCCAGTTCTAGGGGCAACAGGTATTATTTCAAAATTCATTTTAAAAGAAGCAGTGTTGTAGTGCTGTTAGATGCTCATGATGAAAAATGATGAGCAAAATATCCAGTCCTAAATTCCTGTAGATCATGTCTGTCTGGGATAGAAATAATCATAAAGTAAATGCAAAACTTAGATATGATATTTGCACTGACCGAGAACAGGAGGCTGTCAGATATGTCCCTAGGGAGTTAGGAAATAAATGAAGCTAGAGGCAGTGTTGACAGAGACTCGGGAATAGGAAAAGAGAGCTGCCTATTTAAATGTACAGGCTGCGAAGAGAACCAGTAAGGGATCCATTTATGGGCCACATAAGAGTCAGCTGGAAAACTCAAGAGTTAGGGCTTCTCATTGAGGAAATTGCTAGATATAAAGTTACTGGATTCTAGTTCATAGGATTCCTGGGCTTAGGGCAGTATTTCCCACAGGAATATAAGAACTGCCCAGAGTATAATCTAACCAGTCACCTAGAGAAAAAGCTCAGATAAAAAGCAGTTCTGAGATAATCTTGAAGTTTCAAAGTTCATCTAGAAGACTTAGAGTTAAGAAAGAAACTGAAGGGGAAACAAATTACACATTAAAGTAGAGAACAGTGTCCCAGGAACAGAAGTCCACACATCAGAGTGACCCCATATCCAACTTCTCTTCAACCCCAGATCTAATCTAGCAACAATTTTTGTTGGCATCACTGTCAGTAAATATCCAGAATCGCATCACTTCTTACCACCTCCATCACCACCAACCTGGTACCCAACATCACCTCTTGCTTGGATATTTATTGCAATGCCTTTTCACATGTTCTCTGTTCTTATCTTGCCATGCCAAAACGCATGCTCAATATAGCAGAGTAATCCTTTAAAATCTGTCAGATAATTTAATTACTTTACTCAAAATTCCCCAATAAAGCGAGAAGATCACTTGGAGTAAAAGCCGAAGTTCTTTGAAAAGCCTATAAGGCCCTACAGGATCAGCCCCTTTTCCACTCGTATCACCTGTTTGACCTCATCTCCTGTTGCTCTCCTCTTGCTGACTGTATTCTCACTATCCCTCTGCCAGGAATTTATTCCCTTATATATCCACATGGTTTGTTCACCACTCCCTTCCTTCAGAAAGCCTTTTCTTACCACTGTATACAAAACCACTCTCATCTTTACTGCTTCCTGATTTATTTTTCTCAATACTACTTACTACCACCTAACATATTACACATAACATACTACACATCTACTTAATTGTTTTTTGTCTCCCGGTCACTCTTACCCCAAGAACATGAGTTCCATGAAGCCAAGGATTTTGTCTAGTTTCACTGATGTATTATTTATTGCCTGTATTTACAGTGCCTGACACATAGAAAGCACTCAATAAATATCTGCTGAATGAATGAATTGAATGAGTAAATAAAAATTGGTGGACAGGGAAAGATTAACATTTTCTTGATTCACATTTATTTTATTTGGCTTTATTACAATAAGCTTGTATTAGATTATCAATTAAAATCCAACAAAGAAACCTTTAAAAAATGTATAATATGAAGCAATTTATTTTAAAGACATATCTTATAAATGGAAAGACATCCTAAATTCATGGATAGAAAGACTTAATATTGTTTAGATAGCAATACTTGCCAGATTGATTTACAAATTCATATAATACCCATCAGAGTTCCATCTGGTTTCTTTGCAAAAATCGACAAGATAATCTTGAAATTCATATAGAAATTCAAAAGTACCGGAATAGTTAAAACAATCTTGAAAATGTAGTGGAACAAAGTTGAAGGACTGGCACTTCTCAACTTATTACAAAGCTACAAAAATGAAGACACTGTGGTACTGGCATAAGGACAGACAGGTAGATGAATGGTATAAAATTGAAAGTCCAAAAATAAACTCATATATTTGTGGTCAGCTGATTTTTGACAAGGGTGCCAAAATCATTCAATGAGGGAAAAAATGGTCTCTTTAACAAATTGGTACTGGGACGAGTAGACATCCACATGCAAAAGAGTAAAGTTGAACCCCTACCTCACATCATACAAAAAAATGGACTCAAAAATCGATTAGACAGAGCTAAATGTAAGAGCTAAGGGCACAAAACTTTTAGAAGAAAATGTAGGTATACATCTTCCCGACCTTAGATTAGATGATCATTTATTAGACGTAACACCAAAGTCACAAGCACCCAAAAAAAAAAAAATAAGTAATTGAGGCTTCATCAAAATTAACCATTTTTTTTGTGCCACAAAGAACATCATCAAGAAAAGGAAAAGGCAATACAAAGAATG
Organism: Sapajus apella; assembly: GCF_009761245.1. NCBI lineage: Eukaryota > Metazoa > Chordata > Mammalia > Primates > Cebidae > Sapajus > Sapajus apella. The sequence goes on from NW_022436956.1 coordinate 21,776,545, forward strand.
GAAGAAAATATTTGGAAATCATGTATCTGATAAGAAACTTGTATGCAGATTATATAAAGAACATTTGCAACTCATTATAAAAAAAGACATTTCTCCAAAGAAAATATATAAATGGCCAATAAGTACATGAAAAGATCCTCAACATCGTTAGCCACCAAAAAATGCAGATCAATACCACAATGACACATCACTTCACACCCACTAGAATAGCTACAATAAAAATAGATAACAAATATTGAAGAGGATGTGGAAAAACTGGAACCCTCACACACTGCTGGTAGGAATGTAAAATGCAGCAGTCATTTTCAAAAGCAGTTTAGTAGTTCCTCAAAAGGTTAAACATAGAGTTATTATATGATCCTGCTATTCCACTTCTAGATACATACCCAAGAGGACTGTAAACATAAAAAGAAATCCTGCACGTGAATGCCTCATTGCATTGTTATTCATAGCGGGCAAAAAGTGGAAACAACCCAAATGTCCATTAACTGATGAATGAATGAATAAAACATGGTATCATACAATGGAATATTATTCAGCAATAAAAAGGAACAAAGAACTGATACACATTACAACATAAATGTGCCAAGCAAACATTATACTAAGTGAATGACCTTAGTCACAAAAGACCACAGATTGTATGACTGTATGAAATCTACAGAACAGGCAAATATATAAGAGACAAAGGCTGGTGGTTGCCTAAGGCTGATATGGGGCTTCGGGGAAGGGGACTGACTGCTAATATGCACAGGGTTTTTCTGGGAAGGGATGAAAATTTTTAAAACTGATTTTGGTAATGGCTTCCAGACTGTGAATATACTAAAAACTATTGAATCATACACTCTCTACAGGTGAATTGTGTGGTATGTGAATTATATCTCAATAAAGCTACTTTTAATGATATATAATATCTTAACATGGATAGACAGGTAGATAGATTAACTGATCTGCATGGTTTTTTTAGGTGATGAGAGTATAGCAAATTTTGTTTTCTCTTTTGCTTCTGTCTTTTCTCTCCAGAGACTGAACAAACACTGGTAGAGGCTGTTGCAGAAGAGTCCTGCAGCTGGTGGGGTGCAGCTGACACCCAACATTCTTCCCAACTTTAAGATCTTGAGCTTTACCTTGGAAAATACTAAAGGATGGATTAATACCTGATTAGCTTGGAGAATCATGGTTCTCCTCTAGTACAAGTGGGAGCATCGCTCTGTGATCAGTCATGTCAATTACACTCCTCTAAGAACTTACCACACTGTAGTTCTTCAGGGCCAGGTTGGCTTTTCCCATGTGGAAATATGCTTTTGTGCATTTTTCATCACACTGAATAAAAGAGAATGACTGATCAGAAGTTTTAGAAACTGTGAAGTCATTAGCCACTCCCCTCACTATACAGCTAAAAGAGTTAAGGTGAAGCTTTGATTCTCAGGGCAACTACCAGAGTTGACAAAACTTTTTTTTGCATACTTGTGACCAAACTAATTGATGTCTGCAAGGAGCCTGGATGCATCAGCAAGCTCTTCACCAAATTAATTAATGATACCTGCCAGTTTTCATTTCCATTTAATGAGATGCAATCAGGAAGCAAACCCTCAGTTTAAAAGAGCTCTTAACACTGGCAGAACATTAGAATCATCTAGGATGCTTGTAAAAATCCTGCATCCCACGTCAATTACATTATACTCTGGGGTAAAACCCAGGCATCAATAATTTTTTAAGCTTTCTAGGTGAGGTAAATGTGCAGCTAAGTTTGAGAGTCACTGGTTTACTAGAAGAGAGAACTTACTCTGGGAAAACAGCTGAGATTACTATTATATCTTAGCGGACCGGGGAAGTCCTTCCTCCCAAATAAACCACAACATGTGTACTGGGAACTTCTGTTCATATCAGTTAAGATCAATAGGGATGCCCCCTTCAAAAAGCAGGTTTGAAGCTTATGGCAAACTAGACCATTTACACAGGGGGCCCTGCACCTGCCTGCCCCTGCAGGGGATGATTTGACAGAGACATACACTAAAATCTAAGACATTCAGTTAATGAATATTTATTGAGCCTCTTTTATATGCAATACATTGTGCCAAATCAGATGCCCATCAAAGTTTTAAATATGAAGAGTTTAAGAGTTCAAGCTCAGGGCCAGGCACGGTGGCTCATGCCTGTAATCCCAGCATTTTGGGAGGCCGAGGTGGGCGGATCACAAGGTCAGGAGATGGAAACCATCCCGGCCAATGTGGTGAAACCCTGTCTTTACTAAAAATACAAAAATTAGATGGGCGTGGTGGCACGTGCCTGTAATCCCAGCTACTTTGGATGCTGAGGCAGGAGAATGGCTTGAACCCAGCAGGCGGAGGTTGCAGTGAGCCGAGATTGCACCACTGCACTCCTGCCTGGCAACAGAGCTAGGCTTCATCTTAAAAAAAAAAAAAAAAAAAGCATTCAAGCTCGGGAGTCTAAAATGTCCTGCGTAGATCCTTGTTCTGCTACCAGCAGAAGTGGCATGTTGGCCAGGCCACCTAACTTTTCTGACACTCATTTTCCTCACCTGAAAAATGAAGACAATAGTAGTATCTCTCTCGGGTGTTTGTGAGGAAGAAATTATGTAAAACACTTGGTGTGGCTCTGGGTAACATAGTATTAGCTGCTATTGCTGCAGTTATATCAGCAGCAATTCATTTCAGAGCAAAAGAGAAAATCTAAATTTAATAAAAGAGAGGAGAATAACAATAGTAATAAAAGAGAGAACAATAATTGTTGGAGAAGCCTTAGAGATACACTTTTGTGTATATCATTTCCCAATTCACTGCTAAGTGAATGGAAGTCATAATAATAACTGTGCATGACAGTTCAGCCCAAACCATGTGCCAGGCACTGAGCTTTATGGTTCATATGAATGATCTCACAGAAGCTTTATAATAACTCTACGAAGTGGATACACTTATTATCCATATTTTACAGATGTGGAAACTAGGGGTTGGATAGGCTCAAGGTCACAAAGGTAACAAGTGGAAGAGCTGGAATTTGAAACCTGGCCATTAAACTCTCAAGGGTTTAAAAATGACACCAAATCTCCTTCAGAGAGTGCTATAGAAAAAAGTATATAGACGCTATAGAAAATGCTACTGAAAAAATTCAGTGGAAGAAAATATGCTCTAAATTGCATATTTTTAAAAGGGCATGCAGAGGAGGAGGGATCTGGGCTGAGTCTTAAGTGACATGGAGAGGTGAAGAGAGGAGGAAGGAGGGAGAGTGGGGTGGGCAATGACCTGAGGGAGGAGAGTACAGGGGATTTGGGGACAATCCATCTGGGATCGAGGAGCAGGTGCTGGGTGGAGGGATGATTCCATCTTGAGCTAAATGGCAACTCCACATGGTAGCCTCGCATGCCACACTGGAGGAGGGTGAGTCACCAATGGCAGTGTGGAGGTAAGCTGGTAGGAAGGTGGCATGCAGACATGACCAGAGGAGGGAAAGGCTGAACAAGAGGTATGGGCTGAACAATGAGAGATGAGTAAGGAGACCAGAACAACCACTTAGAACAAGGGCTAATGTCTGAAGTCCTGGTGACAGTGGGAAGGAAAGGAAGTGCAGATGCCAGAGCTATGTCAAAGAAAGAACTGGCCAGGATCAACTAGCCATCAATGATAAGGAGCGCTAGGATGTGAAGTCAAAACCGGGGGTCTAGATTCCTGAAAGACATAGTGTGTCATGAACAGAAAGAAGTCAGCCAGGGCAGAACGTGGGAAAGGCTGAGTAAGAAGATGAAGAGTTGACTTCTAGACATACTGAGTTTCAGAAGACATGAAGACAATCAAAAGGCACCTGCAGGAGGCAGCTGACATGCAGCCCTGGAGCCGGGGAAGGGGAGATTGGGGAAGTAGGTCTGACAGCCATTTGCAGAGATGAGAGTTGAGCCCGTGAGAGGAGAAGAGAGCTGTGAGGGAGTAACTGTAGAGAGAAGAAAGGCAGGGAGCAGAGGGGTGACCCCTCATGAATTCACAAAGGATGAAATTGAGGAAGCAGGAAAGGAATGGTCAAAGGGAAAAGAGGAAACTCTAGTACTTCAGCTCATGAAAGCCAGGTATTCACAGTACATTCACTGGCAGAGCACTGGGGTTACAGCAGGCGGGAAAACCCAGCCCCAAGCATTAGAGCCTTGTCCCTGGCCTATCGTGTGTCACCGTGAAGTGCAGATAGTTGTGACTTGCCTTCCTCAGACAATGACACAAAGGGCTGCTAATGGGTTTTTCTCACTAATACGCCCATTCTCCTTTGATCATGTGTCAACCCTCACTAGAATTTTCTTGGGTGAACCCCAGCTTCCTTTTAAAGGAATCCTGCCTTCAGAGGAAGATGTATTTCATTGTGCAAGAAGTGTTCTGCTGAGAAAGAAATGATGTTGATCCTAATTGAAACCAGCTTTGCTGCCTTATCTTCCTTGACAAGAAACATCAGTCTTGAAATATCATCACATTGTCTCTACCAATTTAAAAGTGTCAAAAAAGATTAAATTGGCACGAAAGTACTAAAACTATAAGTAATGGAGTGCCAGTGACATTCACTATTGATACATTAATTTTAAAGAGGCCAAAAGTTTTTCTTTTAATTCACAGCTGCAACATAAAACAAATCATTATTAGTTTTAGACTCTTTGTACATTTTTTTTTCTCATTTCTCCAAGTGTTTACCCAAACCTCTTCAACTAGGAGCCTCGCTGGGCATTTAGCAAGATTGGCTGCTGAATGTCAGCATTTTTTAATGTCAGCTCCATTGGGTCTGCTTGGCCTTGGTTTCACTGTTAATTACACTGTACTTCAATTAACATTTGGGAACAGGCCAGTGTGTTATCCTGAATCAGCATGATGGTATGTCTGCCCCTTTGGCATTTTTCAGATCAGAAAAGATACTCTTGGAGAACCTGTGAGGAGATCGCGTTTCTTCCAGAGAAGGGAATGAGATCCACACCCAGGGACTGTGGGGTTTGAGGCTGCAGTGGAGAGGCCCTTTGTAGATGTTTAAGAGCATGGGCTTAGAGTTAGACAGACACTAGCTTCATGATCCTGCACCAGTTACTTATTCAATCACTGAGGCTTGGCTTCCTTGTTAGAAAAATAGAGAAAATAGTGATACTGAACAGAATAGAACAGAATTTCGTGAGCATGCAGCAAATGATGTTTGCTGTTATTGCTGGAAAAAACAAGGAAAACATTCTTGCCTCTCTCTTCTCCTGCAGAATAATCATAGAAAAAGGAATCATTATCAAGCAAGGTGACAAAGCAGGTTGGTGGATCTATGATGGAGCTGTGAGGAGCTTGATGTCATCAGCTTTGGGCAACTCTTATAACTTAAAGACCATACCCGTGCAATGGGAGAAGATTTGCCATACATTGTATCTTCTAAGGGATAAAGAAATCAGGCACTCCAGATGTCAGTGTTTTATGTATGATTATAAGCAGAGGTGACTTTCTCATTCATCCCTGTTTTCCTTTGCTTACCCTCTCAGTAAGAAATAAAGTAGACATGGCCAGTATGCTACTAGGAAAGTGTCCTCTTGTTTTGGGCCATGCTCATTAGGCTAGGGTCGGTGTGCTGTAACCAAGAATTGAAGCCAAAGAACAAACCTGGTACATTGCCCTGCTACCTCAATTTTACTTTATTCTAAGGTATTGAAAATAATACTATTATATTTTAAAAAACAGATAACTTTTATGAAGTCCTGTGCAAAATTAACAAGGTTTTGGTTTTTTTTTGTTTGTTTGTTTTTTAAGATAAAACACACATCTTAAAAGAAATTTCATGCTGTCTGCTTCTAGACCCTCTCGAGAGGCTCACATTCATTCTCCTTTGCTGTTAGCAGCACTTTAGTGCAGAAGTCTGAGAAGTACTAGTTTTGGTTACTTAGTTAAAACCCCCTGTGACAGAGGAATTTAGGGGAATGTGGATTAAGGGTTACTTAAATATTTGGTCATGTCCCTAAAAAGTGATTGAGTTATTTTTCTTTTAGTAACTCTTAACATTTCCATCAACAGTCTTTACTTCTATGCAGCTTTGATCATCTATTTTGGCAGATTTCAGAGGAAATGCCATGTATAGAATAATTTTGTCTGCCCGAGGCCTGACTAAAGTCGAATCATAGGAATTCTTTCTTCTGATTATTCCTCTACAAATAGAGGATGTTATATTTCCAAATTATTAGGGCCGGAGGGAAAAAGCACAAACTGATGAGGAAGAACCGCATTGCAGAAACAAGCTCCAATGGCTTGCTCTAGAAGAGAGGAGGCATTTCCACTATCACATAGAGCAATGCGTCTGATAACACAATACTAAAGAAGGAGGTGCTGTAATATAAGACCTTGAAAATTCAATAGCAGCAGCTCCCTGGAGTGCTTTCTAGGAACTAGGTAGTTTTTGTGCATTGTTATGACTCTCCTAACAATTTTATTCCATCCCATTCTATAGATGAGGAAACTGAAGCTCTGACTGCAGCGACTGTACTCTTTCCTACCTTGACACACTGGCAGCTACCTTCTGTCTACTTCAGCCCAACACCATCATGTGGGAAAAGAAATACTCTCTTACCTTGAGAGCCCATTCACAATCCACCAGTGCCTTCTCGTAGTCCTCAAGTTTCATATAAGCCTGTAATGACACCAACAGCTGATATTCACACACAACTCTGCATCAGGCAGTTTTCAGTTCACAAAGAAAGAGCATTTGAACAATAGTTCAGTGATGAACTATTCCCTACCTGGATCAGTCATGGTCCTGGCAGGAAACAGATGGCACACTGGCATAGGGCAACTGAGGAGAGTTTAATATAGGGATCTCTTCCACGGTGAAGGCAGGGCATAGGGAACCTAACGAGGGATGCTACAGAATCCCAGGGCTAGCAACAGTGGACAGCCATTACCATGGCTATTACTGAAGGGGAAGAAGCAGGGAGCAATGAACAAAATGGGAGAGGACAGCTTTGCGAAAAGAACTGCCTGGCATGAGCTGAGGGATTCACCAAAGCCAAAGTCCAGGAGAATAGATACCCCAATCTCACGTTCCCTCCTTCTTTCTTATTTTATTAGCTGAACGCAAATGGAAGCTAGAGGGCTGGGAAGCCAAGGAGCCAATCTACACAGGTCAGCCCTCCAGGGCACAGAGCAGGGCAGGGAAGGATCTAGAGGGATACACAGAAGAAAGCCAGCTCACTAACCACATCCACGAAGGAAGAACTGGATTCTGGAGTCCACCCTGCTGTGAATGTTCCAGAAAAACACCAAGTGATAAAGGGAATCAAAAAGACAGACAATTAGAGCCCTCATACACTGCTGCTGGGAATGTAAAATGGCACAGCCCCTCTGGAAGACAGTCTGGAAGTTCTTAAGAAGGTTAAATATGTTACCATATGACCCAGCACTTTTATTCCTAGGTATATACTCAAGATGAATATAAATATAGATCCATACAAATGCCTGCACATGAATGTTCATAGCAGAATTATTCATGAGAGTCAAAAGGCAACAATCCAAATGTCCATCAGAGATGAAGGGGTACATAAAATACGGCATATCAATACAATGGAAAATTATTCAGCAATAAAAAGAAATGAAGAATTGACAGATACTATGACATGGATGAATCTTAAAAACATTATGCTATATGAAAGAAGCCATTCACAAAAGGACAAATGTATGATTTCATTTACATGAAATATCCAGAACAGGCAAATATATAGAGACAAAAAGTAGACTGGTGATTGTCTCGGGATGGGAGTAGTAATGGGAGGATTGGGGGAGTTGACAGCATAAGACGGACTTTCTTTTTGGGATGATGATGAAATGTTCAAAAATTGATTGTGATGGTTGCACAACTCTGTGATTATACTAAAAACCCATTAAATTGTGTATCATAAATGGGTGCACTGTATGGTATGTGAATTATATATCATTAATGCTGTTATCAAAAAATGATAAAGCACTGCTTCTGTCCTCCTGAGCAGAGCAGAAAAAAAATGCAAGAAGAGAGTAACATATGAGAGTCAGAGCATCGCCACGAACCCTCAGTATCAAATGCCTGGGGCACTGTTTTACAATCAATCCCCTTAGAATTGGGGAAAATCATGAAAATCAAGAATTGGCTCAGAATTCCATGATCCATTCAAACTAAACTGATTGAAAACTTAGTTCAATGTTTCCAAGAACTAGAGGAATATAAAGAAATGAAAGACTATTTACAAACAAGCACAATGGCTACTATGACCTCTCCATTATTACTGAACACAGTAAGTGGTCAGTAAAGTCTTACCAAGTTGCACTAAGAAGATTTGAAACACTCTTCTTCTGCAAAGCTCCCTGAGAGGCAGCACCAATCATCCCATTTGTACGAAAGGGTAGCCAAGCACCAGGAGCGGTGGCTTTGCCAGGGATCCATCAGTTACCAATAATAAAGCCAGCACTACATGTAGGATTGCCCATGATCAAAACTGTACCAGGGCACTGCAACCACTCTTAACAATGAACCTGATGAGATATTTACATGGACAAGCCAAATCGTGGGGTCAGTGCTGCAACTCACAGGGAATCCAAGTATCCAACCCAAGTGAGGAAGGAACTGGCAACAGCCAGCAAATGAATTGAAATCATGCAGCTCTTGGCCCCCACAACAAGGAAGCTGCGAGTGGTGCTTTCATTAACTCAGGTTCTATAGTAATCGGAGAAGATGAATCTTTGAGCTGTCTGTTCTATAAAGCATCATCCTTTTCTCCAGGGCCTCAGGTTTAATTTGAAAATTAGGGGATGTGAGGAGGAAGCTGGCATGATTCTAGACAGCTGTAGCCATGATTTCATGGCACTATTATTCAGGACACATGCAGACTCTGAAGAAGTCTTTATGGGTTGCAACAATACACAGCTTTTTACTTTTTTTTCTTCTTTCTCTCTTAAGGCTTGGATTAAACACCCTATAACTTCCTTAATCTCTTTTGCATGTTTTGAAAAATAACTACTTTTTCCAAATAGCAATTAAACTCCAGATTTATCTAAATTACACCGGCAATCTATTGATCATAACATTAACTCCAGGGGGAAAACAAAGCAATGAAAGGTTAGGTTTACTCTCTAGCAAGCAACACTCAATTTACAGGGTCTTTATTAAGTGTTTTCTAACACTGCATGCATACAGGGGAAGCATTTTAAAAATAGTCAATGGTTCAAATGGTTCGTAACACCAAGCAGCACATTTTCCGTTTCTTTGTCTTTGCATAAGCTTTCTCCTTGGGAAAGCTGTGAGGAATCACTCCCTCAGACCTTTTCATGACATTTCCTTATATTTACCCACATTCATTCTTAATGTGATTCTTCAGAACTAATCAAAATGCTGCTTAAAAATGAGTGCAGTGAAAATGTAACTAATTTAGATGAATTGGGGTATAGACAGTCTGATTTAGATATGTCTGAATTATATAACTTTTTTAAAGCAATTCCATTTTTATTGCTTTCAAATAACTTCAGAGTAACACGACTGAACAAGCATCTGTAGGCAGATGTTTTTAGAGACCAAATTTGGTGATAAATAAGAAGGAACTATAATTATTCTATTAATTGCTTGCATTTAAACGATGCTTCTGAATTATCAACAGAAACTTAACTCCCTTAATTGGACTTACTGTGCTTCCAATGTTATGTAACCAAAAAAGGATTTATTGAACATCTGCTATAAATAAAGCATTAGAGGAAGAAAGTATATGGCAGTTTTTGCCCTCAAAAAGTTTATAATCCTGTTAGGGTAATACACTGTACTGCTAAATCAACCTCTGGGCATCTTTTTCACTGACTCACTTCCTTATAACAAGTTTTCTCCACAAATTGAGGTAGTTGAAATAACACTTCGACTCTAGTCTAACTTAACCAAATTGCTAAACTAATGAGGTTATACCGCTTGGATTTATTTATCATTAAATCACTGTCACTCCGCAGAATTTTCAGCCTCCAAATGTCCTGTTTTTTGCTTCCAATATTCTTCCTCAACATCCCACAGCCAGACATTCTTAATCTTGAGTTAGGGAAATTGGAGCTGATGAGGACTCTGCTGCAGCCTCTTCCTCTTGCAAATGACAAGGCATCAAGTCCACCTCAGACAGGTCCTGCTGACATATTCTGATCATGGGTAATCATGTCATGAATCTGCCAATTTTTCAGGCCTGCCCAGCTGAGAACTCTACCACACAAAAACTAAACTACTTTCCAAAGATAAGGTCAGAAGTGCTAGTTTTGTTTCAGCTGAGAACTATCAGCCTATCTCTTCATTAAGTAGTAAATGCACATCTGGGCGGTTTTTAACTGGTGTTCCAGTTAAAACACTAATTTGTTAGTGTCACTAATTGAGCTAATTTGTGACATAAACTAAAGCATAAAAGCTTTTGGAAACCCAAAATTTCCAAGAAATTGGCTCTAGGACCATTGGCTATCCACTTTACCCCTGTCAAAGAATCTTAAAGAGAGATTGATACAACAGATGAGAAACTAATAGAAGGGCATCCCCTAGGAATTAAGGCTAGTGCCAAAAAAGGAGGCTGGACAAATCTATTGGTAGCAGAATTTGAAGGTCCCATAGGTCATTTCATTCCACTAGTTTTCTTCTTTATCCACAGAAACAAGGGCATGGTCGCCATCAGTGATATGATGGAGCTGACTTATACTATGGAGAGAGCTGATATGGGTAGCTCTTGCCAAGTCCTCCTGCAGTGACTCCAAATTAGATCATGGTGAGAATATCTGCATCATGGAAACTGGCAAATGGTACGTATAAGTCAGCGCCCCCCTCACCCAAAACAAGAGCCAGTTCTTACAAACATTTCCCAGCCCAACATCTAGTCTCATCTTTGTTTTCCCAGGTGTAGTGACAACTATTCCCCAAGAAAGCCCCACGGACACATCCTTGGCTCACTGACCTGGGCTCGGTTGGTGTACAGCACTTTCATGTCCTTCAGCTTCTCCAAACCCTCACTGTAGCGCAGGATGGCTGTTTCATAATCGCCTTTAGCAAATGCTTCGTTCCCCTTTTCTTTTAGGGCTAAGGGAATATAAGTTACACAGGTGAGCTCTCACCACACATCAGAAAATCTCTCAGACGTTATTCCCCTGATTTTCCAATTCTACTTTGACGGTCTTCGCTTCTATTGATCCAAAAGGGATTTGTCACTTGTTTCTCTCTGCAGATATTTCAGAACCAGCTTCCTCAAGTATTTTTTTTTCTCTGAATTCACCCAAATCTTCTAAGTAGATTCTCAGAAAAAGTAAATGTTTCTAAATTGAGACTAAGAACCACACTAAGCTTGCCACAGAGACCAAATCTATGCATTCAGTGTCTCATAAAGAGAGTCAAATAATTAATTTTCCCAACAAATATGGAATCATTCAGAACTGCAGCACACACAGCCCTGGGTGGTATAAATGTTGAAAGCATTCTTCTATTATGTGTATGTCCCCCCAACACACACAATCCCATCCCTTCCCTTTCTTTGATTTCGCCTCTCTTTTCTCACAGCTGTTTTTCTTTTCCACCTCATCTATGCCTTAGGCGAGCCAGTGGCACCACACTGCTACCCCCCACCACTTTCTGAGCACTGTTTAGTACTATTCCCTTCGCTCTGCTAAGTGCATAAGAATGCTTTAGAAAGAGGTTTTCACTGGAGGCAGTGAAAGAGCTTTCGCTGAAGGTCGGTATGTCCTATGCCTGCTTGTTGCAGCAGGAACAGAGAAAAGGCACCAATGGTTTCCTTCTGGCCAGGTCCCATTCCCTCAAGCTCGTCACAAACCTCACCACTGGAATCTAGATGTCCTCACATGTCAGCATATAGGCTTTCGTGTGCTCTTTCTAGCAGAAATCATCCCAGCCATTGAAAAGTAAGGATTGGCAATTACCGTCTGCTAAGACTTTGTTTTCCCTCCTTCTCTTGGCTCGTTCCTTTGCATCCTTCTCCACAGATGCCAAGAAGGCCTCTGACAGCAGGGTAATTTCAGATATTAAAAAGAAAAATCCAAATACTATAATCAGATCTTTAGCTCAAATTCTGAAGAGTTACTTTAGAGCCACACGTACGCATATGCACACAGGCACACACACACACGCACACATGATTCTGAGGCAACTAAAATGACATTTTCTTAATTTGACATTAAATGGTAATCTGTGTGATGTATTATTATACATGATGGCTATGATTGTGCTTCAAATTTGAATTATGTCTTTTAAAAGAGTTTTTCTTTGAAGGGAGATTTTTTTTTTGCTCCGTTTAGCATAATGAGTTTCTGAGCTGAGCAATAGAGAAACTATCTGGATCCCCTGAACAGCTAAGAGTAAATTGGATGATACAGAATAACCAAATTGAGTTTACAAAAGGTTGACCAAGAGAAAATAGAGAAAAAAGCTATCAGGGCAGCTCCCTTTGACCACTAGTAACAGAATGGGATGATCAGTAAGTTTTTGTTCCCAGATTGTTTATAAGCCCAGAAACAATAATTTAAGGGTCTGGGAGCTACAATCCATCAAAAACTGATCCTATACAAAGAATAAAAATTGGAGATGCTGTCCTTACCTGAGTCTATTTCTTCTGTACTCTGTAGGATGTAGATTTTCATAAAAACAAAGAAACAAATTTCAAAAACCACTCTCTGATTTATACGTGCATAAACCAAGAAGGCAAATAGTTGCGAACATTTCCTTTAACCGTCAAAACTGAAGGGCTGAGAATTCAAGGGGCTTGCTTTAAATCAGAAGATCTGACTATGGGCACAATTGCTATGGGAATGAGGCTACCCAGGTCAAGGGACCTCAGCTGTGGCTTATAAGTTGAAAATAAGTTAGAATACTTTGCCTTAAAAGTACAGCTTAAATATGTCACACAGGCTCAGGGGGTGGAGAGGCCAAGTTTCCATTAAAATAGACCCAAAGGAGGCCGGGCGCGGTGGCTCAAGCCTGTAATCCCAGCACTTTGGGAGGCCGAGGCGGGTGGATCACGAGGTCAAGAGATCGAGACCATCCTGGTCAACATGGTGAAACCCTGTCTCTACTAAAAATACAAAAAAAAGTTGGCTGGGCATGGTGGTGCGTGCCTGTAATCCCAGCTACTCAGGAGGCTGAGGCAGGAGAATCGCCTGAACCCAGGAGGCGGAGGTTGTGGTGAGCCGAGATCGCGCCATTGCACTTCAGCCTGGGTAACATAGTGAAACTCCGTCTCAAAAAAAAAAAAAAAAAAAAAAAAATAGACCCAAAGGATTGTTTAAAGATAACCCAGAAAGACAAAAGGAAAAAAAAAAAATCAAATTTTATACTTTCTTATAAAAAATAAATATAGTGAATCTAAGAAACAAAAGACCATTTCAGCCTCACTGGACAGTTTGAGATTAAACTACTGCTTTGGTGTAGGTCTTCTCACTATATGTACTTATATAGCTTCTGAATAGAAAAGGAAACCTGCATAGTAGTTTGTGGAGGACTGATCATAGTCTTGTTCAAGGTGGTCCTGCAGTCATCCTCCTCCTGGTCTTCCTCCACAAGCAGTAGTCTCTTTTCTGTCTCCAGGACAGCTTTCTGTTGCACAACTGGGTCATCAGAATTCATCTCCTGAATTAAATTGGCTAGAGAAGAAATTGGACATGACTTCATCAAACAAGATATTCAAAAGACTCTATTCGCTAGAAAGAATGGTGCATAAAATGTATGGGAAAGAGCTTAAAGAAAAAAATATAGAGCAATAGAAAGCAAAATAGAGCAAGCAGAACCAACGAGAAAAAATTAACAGTAGTTGTTTTGTTTTTGTTTTTGTTTTTGTTTTTCCTAGAACAAGTTGCAGGCAAGTCTAACTATTAGTTTTAAGGAACAGGGTTTTAAGCCATTATTCAATTCAACAATAATTTATGGAGAGTTCATTATGAGTTAGACATTATGCTGAATGCTATAGATAACAATGTTGAATAAAAAAGATCCTTTTTTGAAGAGTTTATGAACTTGTGTAGGAAACAAACACGTAAGTATAGGCAGCTCCAAAAATCACAAAACAACAGCCCTTAATCCTATCCTCACCTGACTTCATTTACTGCCTATCCAGCTTAGATTCCATGGTCAATCACTCAGGAGCCATCCTGCCCACAAACTCAACTCCCTTGCCCCACTATCCCACCTAACAGACAAAATTCCAGTTCTAGGTGATTCCAATTACCTACTTCTCTCAGTCTGTATTAGGGATGTAAAGTACTGATGGAGACAGACAGATGCCTCGGGCACTAGTCCAAACTCAACTGGACCTTCAGTGATGCCCAGCAATCCTTGTTATCCTAGGCAAGACATCCTATCATTCCCCCAATGACTTTTTACAGTTTGCAATCTAAACCTGACCATCTCAAAAAGATGACCTTACTTATCAATTCAGAGAGGAAAGAGATGCATCAACTTCCTGCCATTAAAACTACAAAACTGCCTATACCTACATCCATCCTTCCTTTCTACCAGGAAAAGGTGCCCATTCCTCTGTGAGGTTAGTCCCTCATCCTGGGCTTAGGATCCCATGATCCTATTTTGCATAATCAGGAACTTTGCATCACCAATTAATAATCCTATTGCTCAATATTTTCAACCGATTCCATTCGATCAGCTTCTTCCTAAATGTATTTGTGTACCTTAAATCTCTCTTAATGCTCTGTCTTCTCCCCTTCACAGCGAAACTTCTTAAAGATATTTTCCTGTTCCAATTTCTTTATTTCCCACTGACTCAAGGAAATTTGAAAAATTTTAATTGTAAAATATTTCAAACATACAGAAAATAATATAACATTTTTGTTTCCACACCATTTGTAAGTTAATAGTGTCTTTTCCCCAACATGTTTTAATGCTTAGTATTTGTGTCATTTAGATTTTGCTGCATCACACACCACATCAAAACTTAGTGGTTTGAAACAAACCACGACTTTTGTGGCCGAGTTTACAATTCTCTATGTCAACAATCTGAGCTGGAATCAGCTGGCCAGTTCTTCTGGTTTCAGCTGGACTCACACATACATCCACGGTCAACTGTCAGTCATCTAAGTGGCTCTGCTTTGGAAAGTCCGCTGGGTTTTGGCTTGAGGAATGTGAGCAACCAGGGGAAGTGTGTCTTACATGAGTGGCATGAACGCAAGCCCCAGTTCACACACACTGTTCAAGCCCCTCCCTGTGTCATGTTTGCAAACATCCTTTTAGCCAAAGCAAGGCACATGGCCAACCCAGATTCAAGAGGTAGAAAAATAGCCTCCACTCTTGATGGGAAGAAAGGAATTTGTAACCATTCTTGCAATCTATCAGAATACTTTTGTATGTAACATTTAAACAATTTTTTTAAATGGTTGTATAAAATATGCCATTCTTTTGCATCTTACTTTTTTCTGTTAAGATGCCTTAGAAATTTTTCTTGACACATATGGTTCCAGTTGATTCATTGAAACCATTATATATACCATAGTAATCCATTCTCTTACTGATAGCCTGGTGGTTTTTAATTTTCATTTTTTTCTACAGTAAATAAATGCTGAATTGAATACCTGTACGTACTTATTTCCTTGTGCACATACATTATTCTTCAAGATATGGCTGTATAAACTTTTACTCCTACAAAGGTGTACAAGAGGGAGTTCCCATTCTTCTACATTCTTGTCATCACTTGCTAGGTTAAACTTTTTAATTGCTGTCAATACAATGGATGGGAATGGTATCTTGTCAATGTTAGAATTTGCATTTTGCTAAATATGACTGGAATTGAGCATCTTTTTATTGGTCTGTAGCTTATTTGGATTTCTATAAACAGCCTATTCCTATCCTTGGCCAATTTTCTATTGGGTCATTTGTCCCTTTATTAGTTAACATAATTTCTTTTTTAAAAAAAACATTATTTTAAGAGATAGTCTTGCTATGTTGTTCAGGCTGGATTTGAACTCCTGGGCTCAAGTGATCCTCCTGCTTCAGCCTCCGGAGTAGCTAGGACTACAGGCACACATCACCATGCCTAGCTGATCTGATTGTGAAACAGGAGAGTTCACTGATCTCCCTCAAAGGATGTGTGACAGGGGTGTAGCTTGCTTGGTCAGGCATCATTGCTGCTCAAACCCCTGAGGGGAGGGGGAGAACACAGATAGGCAAGTGCAGGGGCCCATTGGACATGTGTTACAGTGGTGCCCTTTCAGCCCTGTATCTGCAGACGGCTTGAGTGTTAACCAGCTCAGTGGACCCTCTGCCTTTTCAAAAGGGCAGAGGGAAGTGACAGCTTTCTGTATTCTGAGCTCTTGCCCAGTATCCCTGGAAGAACTAGGTCACACACAGGCTTGAAGGATGAATGTAGGGTTTAATTGACTGGTGGAGGTGGCTTTCAGTGGGATGGATGGGGAGCTGGAAGGGGGGATGGAGTAGAAAGATGATATTCCCCTGGAGCCAGGCCATCCAGTGGCCAAACTCCCCTCTGACTGCTCCCAACCAAACTCCTCTCAGTGTTCAGGCATTCCTCCTCTTTTCTCTGCTGTGTTGTTCTGCCATTTGTCTGCCTGTATCCTCTTCTCCTCACCTGCCCATCTGCTTCTGGAGCCTGGGGTTCAGGGTTTGTATGGGCACAGGACAGGGGAGCATGGTGGGCTAAAAGGCAACTTTTTGGGCACAAAAACAGAAATGCCTGTTCCCACTTAGGGCTGCATATCTCCAAGCTTGAGGGTGGGGTCTTTGCCAGGGAACCACCCTCCCCTATCCACTATTCCCCTCTCTCCTATCCCTATCAGTTGTATATTCTGGACTGGTCACAGGTATTTCCAAGCATCTTCACCTTGGGTATGCTTTGTCTTTTCATTTGTTTTTATGGAATATTTTGTTGAAGATATTTTCTCTTTAATTCTAATGTGTTAAATATACCAATCTTTTCCTTTACAATGTATGCCTTTTGTGTCAGTAAGGTTATAAATATACTCTTATGGTGACTTATAAAAGTTTTAAAGTTTTTTTCTCATTCAGGTATTTAATTCACCTGGGGTTGACTTTTGGGTAGGGGAGGAGCATTATTTGTTGAGGAGTCCCTGCCAGCAACGTGTCTGGTCATCCCTGTTATGTGTGTAAATCTACTCCAGGCTCTTTATTCCTTTCCCCGACTGTCTTTTCCAGCACCAAAGCCTCCATGCATTGATTACTATGGCTTTATAATAAATCTTGAACATCAGGTAGGAAGAGTTGTCCTGCTTATTTTTGTCCTGCAGTTTGCTTGGGTTTTCTTGGTTCTCTGCTTTGCATGTAAACTCTGCAATCAGCTTGCTGAATTTTAGTATGTACTACTTTAGGAGTTTTGATCTAAATTGTATTTACCGTATAGAATATTTTAAAAATTGACATCTTTACCAAATGAGTCTTCCTATGATCAAATATGTCTCTATTTAGCTCTTCTTTCATGTCTTTTAATTAACATTTTTTTATTAACTCCGCTCCCCACTTCATTCTAATTTCATTGTTTTTCTCCCTAACGTCCTTTTTCTATTCTAGGATCCCATCCAGAATACTATATGACAGTTAGTCACGTCTCCTTAGGCTTCTCTGTGACAATTTCTCACCCTTTCCTTATTTTGATGACCTGGACAGTTCTGAGTAGTACTGGTCAGGTATTTCATAGAACACCTTTCAATTTTGGGTTTATCTAGTAATTTTCTCACGGTTAGACTGGGGTTACAGGATTTTGCAAAGAAGATGGCACACCATGGCATATCAAGGATGCATGCCATCAGCGTGATTTATCATGAGGTTAACCTCGATCATCTGTCTGAGGTTGTGTTTGTCAGCCTTTTCCACTGTAAAGTTATTCTCTTCCCTCCCTTTCCATACTTTACTCTTTGGAAGCAAGTCACCAAATGTATCTCCCATTTAAGGGGTAGAGAGTTATGCTCCATCTCTTTGAGGGGAGAGCCACCACATAGATTAGCTGGAATGGATTTACTGCTCTTAGGGAAACACAAATTCCTTACTGTGGTTTCCAAGGTCTTTCCTAATCTGGCCTCTCCATATTCAGATGGGACTCTTCTGTCCTTGATCTCTTCTTTCCAGCCACAAGGGGCTTTCTTTCTTTCAGTTCCTCAGAAGTACCACATTCTTTCTTAACTCCTAGGTTTCCTGCCTCCTTACTTCTCACACAGAATGCTCCCCTATCATCTCCCCAACGACCAACTTCTACTCACTCTTTACATTTTGCCTAAATCTCACTTCTTCAGGAAAACCTTATTTGATTTCTGTCATGGACGAAATTGCATCCCCCCAAAATTCACAGGTTGAAGCTACAACTCCTGCTATGAGTGTATTTGTAGATGGCGCCTTTAAAGAAGTAATCAGTGCCCTAATCCAATATGACTACTGTCCCTATAAACAGAGAAACACCAAATACATGCACACACAGAGATGACCACGTGAAGGTGCAGTGGGAAGGTACCCATCTGCAAGCCAAGGAGAGAGGCTCAGAAGACAACAAACCTACTGACACCCTGGTCTTAGATTTCTTAACTCCAGAACTCTAAGAAAATAAAGTTTTCTCATTTAAGCCACCCATCCTATTTTGTTACAGCAGCCCGAGCAGACTAATATGACCTCCCTAAGTTGGGTTAGATTCCTACACTTTATAATTCTGTGTCTCACATAGCACACTTGAATTTACTGCTGAATATCTGTTTTCTCCACTGGACTATTGATACCATGAAAAGAGGTCATTCTTTTACTGTAATCTCTAGGGCCTACCAACACTCAACACATAGCAAGAGCCCAAGAAGTAAATGTACAGAATCTATATACATGTGGCTATATAAATTTAATTAAAACCAACCACATTTCAAACCTGGGCTGCAGCCATAAACACACAGAACCCTAACCACTAGACCACAGGGTAGAGTTATAAGCCACATTTCAAATGCTCAATAATTGTATATGGCTAGCAGCTATCAGAGTGGACAGCTATGGAGCATTTTCATCATCACAGAAAGCTGTATTGGACAGTGCTGGTATAAATGATACATGAATGAACTTTGAGTATGAATAAAAGTTAGCCAGGTTAAAAAAAAAAGAGGAAGAGACAGTGGGAATGGCAAAGACCCAGTGTAGAGTGTGAAACGCAGGGTATGCATGGGAAACTACCAGCAGTTTATTGCTGCTCTAGTGTGAGGTAGGGAGAGATGAGAGAGGTAAGGACAAGGTCATGGGAGGACTTAAGTCCTGATGAGAGCGTGGGATTTATTGTGACTGCAAAAGGAATCCAAGCAGAGAAGTGTCTGGGTCAGATTTGCATTTTAGATACATTACTCTGTGGGGAGTATAAGACTGGAGAGAGGAAAAACAATCAGGGGGTTGTTGAAATAGTCTGGGTGAGAGGAACAAGAACAAAGGGAGGGATGGAGAGGATGGCTCTCCAACCAAACTAGGTGGCTAATTGAATGCTGGGTTTTGAGTTGGGAGGAGTCCCAGATGACTTGTAAATTTCTGGATGGAGGTGTCACCAACTGAGACCAGGATGAAGGGGATGGCAGGAGAAGCAGTTTTATTTGGGAGGGAGAGGGCAAGGGGGAAAGAGATGATGCCTCAATTTTGGACACATTAAGTTTGAGGTATTTGTGGGCTACAGTAGGTATGACAGTGACCATAGAGGCAGAGGCTCAGAAAAGAAGGCTAAGCGTCCATATAGAGGTGGGGGTCATGAGCAAACAGATGGCAGGTAAAGCCACATGTTTAGACCAGCTGAAGAGAAAGGTGGCGGTGGGCCAAGGCCAGAGCTCCACGGAACACCATTCAGGATGAGCAGGCCCGTGAGGCACACAAGGCATTATACATGCATCACTTACAAAGCCACCCAAACTAGCTGTAAAATTATTTTATTCCTTGAACCCATACAATCTGCTAGAAGCAGCAATTTCAACATATTGCTTGTATTTACGATGTAAGGTCTGTTTGCTTGTTGATTTGTCTGTTTCTATACTCAGACAAACTCCCTGAACAGGGACTGACAGGTTTAGAATTTCTTGAATGTGATCTGTGGGATCAAAGTACATATTCTTTGAGATCCCAACTGCCTGAGCTTGGGAAAGGACGTTCTTATCTACAGGGAGAGAAGGGAATGATGATCATAAGTCTTCCATGTAATTTGATGGATCCTGAAGCAAAACCGTTTGATCTTACCTCTGCAACTCTAAAACAAAAGGTTCTACTCTAAAACAGGAGGACCCTCACACTGATCAATGAGGCTCTTGACCCTTGAAGGGAACAGCATGGGGCAACAGCAGCTCCTTTAGATCAGATTCCACATAGGAGGATACACGATATGGAAGAAAACAGTCAGCCTGAATTCCTGTCAGAATATTAACAGTTTCTCTGATATCAATTAACAGCCAGAAAATACTGCTCTGAGGCTACAGCTTGCTTCTCAATACCCCTTGTTTAATTTCAATTACATTTTTTTCCTAAGAGTTATAAACCTGTCAAACCACCCAGAAACTTAATCATTTCTCTTTATCTACTCCACCTTTCTAAAGCAGAAATTAATTTATGATTTACTAGTACTTACTGATTTCATCCACATTTTTAAGAAATTTCTGCAAATCTTTCTCTTGATCAGCATCCATTGTGAACTGGAATCCCTGAGGGATGCAGCATAAATGATGAAATTAATAATAATAAAGCACTAAACAGAATGGTCAGGCTTACTAGACTTCAAAACTATGAGCTGAGTGATTATTTTTATGACAGAGTTTTGTTTATAAACGTCAATGAATAACAGTAGGGTGATCCATTTCACTCCAACTGCTGTTTAAGGCCAAGAGACACTCTTGGCAATGCTTCCAGAAAGCTTCCAGCCCTCCTTCCAGTGCAGAAACTGCTGTGCAAATAGTTCTTCCAAAGACGAAATCAACCCCTGCGATTTAGGGTCCTGGCATAGAGATGAGGGGAAACCAGCTGACAGATTGCCAAGGACAGAGAAATACACTAACACCTGACTTTGATTATGACAGGCTGGTGTAGTCAGAAGCTTAGATGTGGATGTGTGACAGGTAGCAAAGCATGGGACAATTTGCATCTAAATGTCCATCCTTGTTTAAAATACGCCTTTGGCTTGTTTCTGAAGTTAAGAAAGGCTACAAATTGGCTGAATGGATTAGAACGTGACGTTACCACGTGTCTCTTCTGCTCCAGGTAACTTAGACATTATTTTACAGTTGTTTTTGTGCGAGAAGGCCCCGTGGTGTATCCAGGGGTACTCAACGGCTCATCCACAGATCATAAAAATCATCGGGAAGCTTGTTATACATACAGCATCCTCAGCCTTAGCCCAAGATTCTGAGTCAATAAACCCAGGACAGTGCCCAGCCTGGAATGTATATTTTAAACACTTTCCAGGTGATTCTGATTGACAGCTAGGTTTCATAGTAGCGCAACACGCTTTTAACACGTAATCTGCCACGAACAAACTGCGAGTGATCTAATTCGAGTCTCCAGTCTCCTCATCTCCACCAGTTACAAGCTGTGTGATGCTGGCTAAAGTCACAACCTCTCTGAGCCTCAGAGTCCTCACCCATACTACTGGAACGGTAGGAGGAACCTGGAGGACTATTTTGGGGACTGATGTAAAGGCACGCGAAGAGGGCTCACTGTGAAGCACCCTCTCTATATAAAACGGGGAGTGGGGTTGCAGCTTAACTGAATGATCACTAGAGTTTCTTCCAGGTCAAATCTTTGCAATTACCACGGAACAGAGGCCCAGTGCAGTGAATTCACCTGCCCAAAGATATGAGGGTTAGAAGGCAGCGCGCGGGTGCATGGAAGCCAACCCCCGTCTCCCAGGGCATGGATCTCAGGGTCCTCACTGCCTGGCCAGTGCCACTCACGCTAGGGCAGGAGGCCCAGAGCCAGGTGATGGCGAAGCGGCGCCGCGCGCGGTGTTTCACTCGGTAGGGCTCTGGCAGCGAGGACCTGCGCCGGAGCCCCGCGCCCAGACCGCCCCAGACGCGCGCTGCGGCCGGGCGCAAGGAGGCCAGGCCGCCCGCACTGTTGCCCGGCAACCGCTCCCCGGCGTCCACAGGCCCCAGGCCCTCCAAGCAGGTCCCAGACCGCAGCCGAGACCGTCCCAGGCTCTGAGGCCCAAAGCAGCGTCCTCTGCTCGGCTCTGAAGGCCAGTCCAGGACCAGCTCCCAGGGGGATCCCGGGGTACCCCGCTGCACCGACCTGACGCGCCCAGCTTTGGACGGGAAATGGCGCCGTGATCCGCCTAGGCCGAGGCTGGCCAGGGGCCTGGGGCCCGGGGCGGGGCCAAGGGCGGGGTCAGAGGTTGGGGGCGGGACCGGGGGCGGGCATGGACTCGCGATCGAATTCGCCACCCTAGAGCTCTAGTTCCCGAGAGCGCCAAGTTCAAGGCCAAAGTCGGGGTTGTTCATCACAGGCTAAGTGGTTAAGAGCTGGGACTCTGGAGCCATTTTGCTGGGTTCAAATCTCACATCTCCACCTATTAGCATTTATTAAAATGTCTTTAAGCACCTACCATGCACCTTCTATTGTGCTAGGTACTGGGGATCATATTCCTTCTCTTTTATTACTAACACTTTGAAACCATCCTTACAAACTTTATAAAATTAATCAGGGCAGCAGGGAAGGAAGAGAAATAAAATCTCTTTCCAGTTTGCAGCACATTCGGCATGAACCACGAGGCCAGCTTGCTCTCCGGCCTGCTTCTTCATAATTGTTTGATGTCTGTTATCTCAGAATCACATAGACTCAGTTACAAGATTACAGTTCCCTTTAACTGCTCTGTAGATAACAACCTGAACATAAATCA
This sequence comes from Sapajus apella, assembly GCF_009761245.1. Classification (NCBI taxonomy): domain Eukaryota; kingdom Metazoa; phylum Chordata; class Mammalia; order Primates; family Cebidae; genus Sapajus; species Sapajus apella. Next base: position 21,799,382 of record NW_022436956.1, read on the forward strand.
TTACGTTTTCCACTTGGAATACTCTTTCAGGTCCCGCATACCAGTGAAATTACTAAGGTTAGCTGTTCTGAAGGACCCACTGACACCAACTGATGTGAGGGCCCCCTGTCACCCTGTCCTGCTGGGCCCCCCAGGTCTCCTGCTATAGCTGACCAGAAGTTGACTCACCAAAGAATGCAGCTTCCACATCCTGGTATTTTCATCCCCCATACCCCACCTGGACAACCCCAGTTTTCTAGCCCATTGCCCTAGATGATCTCCTTAAAAGCCCCAGCCCAGCACTCCACCGGGAGATAGATTTGAGGGGCTCCTTCTCACCCCAGCTCTGCTCCCCCTCACTTGGTGCCCTGTGATCTGACTGTTTCTGTGCTGCACATCCTGCTGTCTCAATGTAACTGGTCTGTTATATACAGTAGGGATACAAACTGTTGGTTCTATACATCTGCTACTGCTACTGCCAGATGTGTGACCTCAAACAAGTTACTTAATCTCTGTGGGCCTTAGTTTCCTCATCTGTAAAATAGGGTTGTTACATGATTCTCTATCCCATCGGGTTTCTGTGAGAGGTACATAGTTAATACAGGTAATGTGCTTAGAACAATGCCTGGAGCATTATCAATACCTAGTATTATTAACTATTACTGCTACTATGATTAGTATATGTTTGACCAGGTCCTCCAACCTTGATTGTGTGTAGAAATTGCCTGGGGATCTTGTTTAAATCCAGATCAACAGGCATAGGGGCTGAGATCTGTGGTGACACTCCTCTGTGGACTGTGGACACACTGAGTAGCAAAGTACAGTCATTTCCTTAAATGCTGGGATGCAGCAGAGCACCAGTGGTACCTAGTCACCAGACTCAAGAAGCTTACCACCCAAGGGGAATAAGGGTCAATAAACAAAATCATCATGTAAATTCTCATTGTGATAAGCGCTATAAGAAGTGAACGGTGAAGAGCAAAGGTAGCACAGGCTGCCATGAAAGTCTAGTCTCAAACTCTGAAAGTCTTCCCTGATGATGTGACGTTTAAGCAGAGACTTAGGGGGTGAGTGGGCATTAGCCAGTTAAAGAGAGACGTGGAAAAGGAGGGAATGGCATTAGCAGTTAGGAAGGAGCCTGGTATGGAGGAGGAACCAGCAGAAGGCCAAGTTTTCCCACTGCATAGAGAGCAAAAGGTAAGCGGTGCAAGATGAAGCAAGGGCCAGATAGCATTAGGCCTTTGAAAGCCATGTAAAGGTTTTTGGTCTTTATCCCAAGCACCATGGGCAGCCTTCTAGGGGTTTTAGCAGAAGAGTGACATGCTCGGATTTTTTTTTTTTTAAATCAAATCTTTTTTTTTTTTTCCATTTATTTATTTTATTGCATGTTAGGTTTTGGGGTACATGTGAAGAACATGCAAGATGGTTGCATAGGTACATTTTTTCTTAGAAAATCATTCTGGTTGCAATGCAGAGAATGATCTGGAAAGAGCTGAGAGGGACACTGGGAGACAAGTTAGGAGGTTGTTGATAGTGGGTATTGGCAGTAGGAATGGAGATGAATTTGAGATGTATTTTGGAGGGAGGCTTGACAGCAGGAAAGTATCAATAATGACATTAGGTTTCCAGCTTGAGCCAGACTGAGGTTCTCCATTGGCTGTGCCAGAGAATATGAGAGAATCACGTTTGGAGAAAAGATGAGTTCAGATTTGTGACATTCAGTCCAAAATGCCTATGAGTTATCCAAGTATAGATGTGGAGTAAATTGATAATTGTCCCTTAATATTTGTTCTCCTCTAGAATAGACTGTGTTTCCCAGCTTTCCTTGTGTAATACATGACCACGTTCCGACCAACTAGATATAAGCAGAGGCGGTGGCGCTACATCTGAGAAGTGTCCCCAAAAGGATGCTCTTCTTTTTGCCTTTTCTCTTTTGTGCTGATTAGAATGGGGACCCAGTGCCTGGAGCTGGGCCAGCCATTTTGAACCATGGTGTAGAAGCATTGTGTTAATAATGGGAAGCCAAGAGCTAGAAGGAGACTGGGTCCTGAGATCATGAGATGCCTCATGGGCTTTGGACTGCCCAACTTCATATTTCTATATGAATGAGACATTGAATGCCAATAAGAGATACTTCAGTTGCTGGAAATATAAAGACTTTTATTGAAGATTCTGCTGTCTTGGGTTTTCTGTCACTCCCAGCCAAACCTAACGTTAACTGATATGGAAAGCACTCTTCATTCATTCATTCATTCATTCAACTAACACTGTCTTAATGTTTATATCTAATTTTTTCCATCATAAGTCCAAATAATCTAAATGTTATACAAGCATAATAGAAATGTTGATATTTAAAAATAAAACACGTCAATTTTTAAATGCATCTCATCCAATAAACTTTAAACATTGGAGCAATTGGCTACTGAGGTCATACAATTAAGAAGTTAATGAATAATGTTTTACTTTATAGTTAGAATTTGTTATTCTTTTTTCTCCTTGAAGTCATTTTTCCATTTTATATTTCCCCATACACACTTGGAATACTATCCTATACGGATTTTTTTTTTTTTTTTTGAGATGGAGTCTTGCTCTGTTGCCCAGGCTGAAGTGCAGTGGTGTGATCTCCCAGGTTCAAGCAATTCTCCTGCCTCAGCCTCCCTAGTAGCTGGGTTTACAGGCATCTGCTTCTGTGCCCACCTAATTTTGCATTTTTAGTAGAGACGGGCTTTCACCATGTTGGCCATGGCTGGTTGGCCAGGCTAGTCTTGAACTCCTGACCTCAGGTGATCCACATGCCTCAGCCGCCCAGAGTGCTGGGATTACAGACGTGAGCCACCACACCCAGCCTTATGGGATATATTTTTATGCTTGCATCTCTTTTACTGATCCTCTCATCATACTTCTCTGCCACAGTAATATCAAAAAAAAGTTGGAGTGTTTGCTGTGACCAAATATCATACTATGAGGCAGGGACACAGCCTCTGTCCTCAAGGATCCCACAGTCCAATGAGGAAGACAGACGCATAAACAGATTATTATATTAATAGAACAGCATAAGAGCAGTGAAGGTCTAGTGTCTAAGGAAGAGGAAGGGAGGAAGAAATGCTGTCAGTCAAGTCCCCATAAGAATAGGGATTTCCCCAGTTAATGTGAAGGCTGGGAGTGTGTGGTCGGCTCCAGGCAGAGGGGACAGGACTGGCAACAGTTTAGAAGCAGGAAACATTGTGAAAGGCAAGAGTGGTGCAAGATGAGCCCAGAGATATGGGTAGGGGCAGCTGAATCCGGGAGGGAAGCCGTAGGAAGGGCGTGAAGCAAAGACACGACGAGGCAAGAACCCAGGGACAGAATGATGAGAGTTCCTTGGGCAGGAGGGATACAAAAGTCAGGGGCAGCGTGTTTGCCTCTGGTTGAGCTGGAAGCCACAGACACTCATGACTTCTTCAGAAGTCACTTCCATCTTGATGATTCCCACATATATCCCTGTGAACCTGGACTTCACTTCAAGTCCCGACACTCTAAATCCAACAGGGCAACGAGACAATGCCTTTCTTGGGAGTAGAGATTTGCTTTATCTTTGTATCCCCAGCTCCTGGTGCTTAGTTGGAGCCAAATAAAGATTTGTTGAATAAGTGAGTTAATCTATTGCTGTGCTCAAATACAAGTTATTCTAGATGGAAAAGGAATAAGGGTGTTTATAGTTTCTCTGCCTCAGCCTTTCCAGGGTGGTCCACCCTGGAGGACAAGCGCTGTTACAGTCACAAAATACTTTTTAGGATAAATATTGCACTTGACAGATTAATCACTTTAACATGTCAGAAGTCCTAGTAAACCCTGAATAGCCACTGGGTTGTCCACAAAGATTCCAAATTCCCCCGTTCCAGGTGCATTGTAGGATCTCACTTCTCTATGGCCTGGTGATTTGCTTTGGCCAATGCGGTGTTGGGAGAAGTGAAATGGGCAGAAGACTTTAACAGCCAGTTTGACTCCCTATATGTGTCTTTTCCCCCCACCCAGCAACCAGATAGCGAGGCTGCATGTGTCCACATCTCTAAGTGAAAATATGGAGCACAGATGCCTGTCTACCTTTGATGGGTAAGTAGAATGAGTGAGCAATAGAACTTTCTTGTTATAATCCATAAAACCTTGGGGCTTCTTTGTTACCACAGCATAATGTTGCCCATCATGTCTAATACAGCCACTCAGACCACTTGCTCTTCAGTTGTTACAATGACAAAATCTAGGCACCTTGCATATGAGAATATGTAAATAATGATTGTTGTGATTTGCATTTTAAATGTCAATGTCTGTGCATTTTCATATATATTCAAACACACAGAGGGAAACACACTTTCAAACTGTTGCTGACTTGCATTTCAAATGTATTTCTCCTAGAGAACCTTTATGAATCATCCTTTCACAGCCACTGCTTCCACCTGATCTAAATCCACTGTGTGGTACTTAAGTTTTACTTTTGCTTTATGTCCTCAATTCAGATGGGAGAACATTTGTTCACCTTTTGCTGTACAGTAAATCTGAGACTTGCAGATTGTATACGCTGTCTCCTCTCTCTTTTACTTTGCTCTTTCTTTAGCATAAATAACTGTCTTTGTTGTCTTTATCTCTTTGTTTTTTCTCATCAATCATACTTGAAAAGCTTAGGAGGGATAACTTTTTTTCTTCTGAGGACAACTGCATGAGGAATAAAGAGATCCCACCTTTGCCTGCAGAGAGCAAATGGTGTAGACAAGGTCAATCTGAATCCAGGAACCAAACTACAAAAAAAATGGCCCATTAGACAAAGACCCTCAGCATGGATGCTGGGGCTGCAATTGACTTGATAACTTTGGCTTCAAGATTTAGAGAAGGAGAAAGCTGAGGAGTTTAGTACTGTCCCTTTCCTCCCTAAAGAGAATTCAAAAGTCACGTTTGATTTTTTTCCAAAACCTATGTCTTTTTGTTAAAAAAAAAAAAAAGCTAACATTCTTGCCCCTTGACTTAACAACAACAACAAAAAGCCAATATTTTACCATACATGTAGAAATAATATCAGGATCCAGTTAGACTTAGACTGTGTGGCCACAGGGGCCGAGAGTCTTCTTGAGATTTCTATACTTAATGAATGACACTACAATGATTAACAACAATAACAACAGTAACGATACTGACTGGCTTTCACTGAGCTGCGATGTTCTAGGCTTTGTGCCCAGTCCTTTATATGCACTATTTAGTTTAAAGCTCTTACTAGCCTTACAAGTTCTTATTCCTATTTCGGAGACAAGAAGATTCAGTCATAGAGGATAAATGACCTGTCAGGGGCTGAACTAAGATGTAAGCACTTGTCTGTGTCCCGCTGTAGCTCAAGCTAACTCACCTCACCACACTGCCTCAGGATGTCCTTTCTTGAGAGAGCCCTGTTTGAAACTCTTGCCGTCATTGACCACTCCAGGAGCCTCTGGGCCTCGCAAATGTGGAGGCCTCCTTACAGGCTGCTCCCTCCACTTCACAGGCTGGCCGACCCTTGCAAAGGTGAAGGATGCATCTACAGATGGAGGGGTGTGGCCCCCACTCCATTAAGAAAGACAGGATGTCTCCACCAACATCGTCTTTAGATTCTTTCTGGGGATCATAGAACTTCTCCGCTTGAAAAGGAAAAGCGTTAGGCATTCAGTGCTGGGTGGAACCGGTGCCACCAACCCTGACTAGTGTGGAACGGCACTGCCACCGTGTGGCAGGCTGGCTGTGCCTGGACAACCACGGTGTCAGAGAAAGGCCTTGACCCGTGAGCAAGCTGTTCATGCATTTATTTAATGTTTGCTGAGTACCTACTATGTGTCTCGTACCTGGCTAGCCGTCTCTGATTGCTACTGCTGCTGTGATCACTTCTCTGGATAGTGAATTAAATGATGTCAACTATTTAGGCTCCAGAGAATGTTTAATACTTATTCGTCATTTACTTAGGGTACTTGTTCATTCATTTAGAGGTGACTCGTATCACTCAGAAATTATAAAGACAGAGCCAGACACAGTGGGTTATGCCTGTAATCCCAGAACTTTGGGAGGTTGAGGCAGGAGGATTGCTTGAAGCCAGGAGGTCTTTCTCTTTCTGTATTTTCTTTCTTATTAGAGATGGAGTTTCACCATGTTGGTCAGGCTGGTCTCCAACTCCTGACCTCAAGTGATTCTTCCTCCTCAGCCTCCCAAAGTGCTGGGATACAGGCATGAGCCACAGCATCTGCCCCATTATATCATTCCTATGCCTTTGCGTCGTCATAGCTTAGCTCCCACTTATAAGTGAGAACATATGATATTTAACTTTCCATTCCTGAGTAACTTCACTTAGAATAACGATCTCTGACCATTCGGGTTGCTGCAAATGCCATTATTTTGTTCCTTTTTGTGGCTAAGTTGTATTCTATGGCACATATATATATATATATATATATGAGTGAATTAAAAATAATTATACATATATATATATAACTATATGTATAATTATATGTATAATTATTTTTAATTCACTCATTGGTTAATGGGCTTTTAGGCCGGTTCTATATTTTTGCAATTGGGAATTGCTCTGCTATAAACATACATGTGCAAGTATCATTTTCATATAATGACTTCTCTTCCTCTGGGTAGATACGCAGTACTGGGATTAGTGGGTCAAATGTTAGTTATAATTTTAGTTCTTTAAGGAATCTCCATGCTGTTTTCCATAATGGTTGTACTAGTTTACCTTCCCACTAGCAGTGTAAACGTGTTCACTTTTTACCACATCCATGCCAACATCTACTTTTTTTTTTTTAATTTCCTGATTATGGAATGGGAAAATATTTTTGCAGTCTACCCATCTGACAAAGGGCTGATATCCAGAATTTACAAAGAACTAAAACAGATCTACAAGAAAAAAAACAAACAAGCCCATTCAAAAGTGGGCGAAGGATATGAACAGACACTTTACAAAAGAAGACATACATGAGGCCAACAAACATATGAAAAACTGCTCATCATCACTGGTCATTAGAGAAATGCAAATCAAAACTACATTGAGATACCATCTCACGCCAGTTAGAATGGTGATCATTAAAAAATCTGGAGACAACACATGCTGGAGAGGATGTGGAGAAATAGGAACACTTTTACACTGTTGGTGGGAGTGTAAATTAGTTCAACCATTGTGGAAGACAGTGTGGCGATTCCTTAAAGACTTAGAAATAGAAATTCCATTTGACCGACAATCCCATTACTGGGCATATATCCAAAGGATTATAAATTGTTCTACTATAAGGACACATACACACGAATGTTCATTGCAGCACTGTTTACAATAGCAAAGACCTGGAACCAACCCAAATGCCCATCGATGATAGACTGGACAGGGAAACTGTGGTACATATACACCATGAAATATTATGCAGCCATCAAAAATGACGAGTTTGTGTCCTTTGTAGGGACATGGATGAACCTGGAAACCATCATTCTCAGCAAACTGACACAAGAACAGAAGATCAAACACCGCATGTTCTCACTCATAGGCGGGTGTTGAACAAAGAGAACACATGGACACAGGGAGGGGAGCACTACACACTGGGGTCAGTTGGGGGGACATAGGGGAGGGACAGCAGGAGGTGGGGAGTTGGGGAGAGATAGCATGGGGAGAAATGCCAGATATAGGTGATGGGGAGGAAGGCAGCAAATCACACTGCCACATGTGTACCTATGCAACAATCTTGCATGTTCTTCACATGTACCCCAAAACCTAAAATGCAATTAAAAAAATTAAACAAATAAAAAATAAAAAAAAATAAAAAAATTTCCTGATTATGGCAATTCTTGCAGAATGAAGTGGTATCTCTTTGTGGTTTTAATTTGTATTTCCCTGATAACTAGTGATGCTGAGTATTTTTTCGTATGTTTATTGGCCATTTGTATATCTTCCTTTGAGAAGAAGATATTCTTCTTAATGTATTCATGTCATTTGCCCACTTTTTGATGGGATTATTTGTTTTTTCTTGCTAATTTGAGTTCCTTGTAGATTCTGGATCTTAGTTCTTTGTTAGATGCATAGTTTGGGAATATTTTCTTCCACTGTGTGGGTTATTTCTTTTGCTGTGCAGAAGCTTTTTAGTTTATTAAGTTCCATTTATTTATCTTTGTTTTCGTTGCATTTGCTTTTGGGTTCTTGGTCATGAACTCTTTACCTAAGCCAATGTCTGGAAGAGTTTTTTCAGTGTTATCTTCTATAACTTTTATGGTTTCAGGTCTTAGACTTAAGTCTTTGATACATCTTGAGTTGCTTATTTATTTATTTATTTATTTAGAGACGGAGTCTTGCTCTGTTCAGAGCCTTGCTCTGTTGCCAGGCTGGAGTACGGTGATGTGATCTCGGCTCACTGCAACCTCCGCCTCCCAGGTTCAGGTGATTCTCCCACCTCAACCTCCTGAGTAGCTGGGACTACAGGCATGTGCCACCATGCTCAGCTAATTTTTGTGTTTTTAGTAGAGACAGGGTTTCGCCATGTTGGCCAGGATGGTCTTGATCTCCTGACCGTGTTATCCACCTGCCTCGGCCTCCCAAAGTATTGAGATTACAGGCATGAGCCACGGCTCTCCGGCCAAGTTGATATTTGTATAAGGGGAGGGATGAGGATCCAACTTTATTCTTTTACATGTGGCTAGCCAATTATCCCAGCGACATTTCTTGAATAGGGTGTCCTTTCCCCACTTTATGTTTTTGTTTGCTTTGTCAAAGATCGGTTGGCTATAACTATTTGGCTTTATTTCTGAATTCTCTATTCTGTTCCATTGTTCTACATGCCTATTTTTATATCAGTACCACGCTGTTTTGGTGACTATGACCTTATAGTATAGTTTGAAATTGGATCATATGATGCCTCCAGATTTGTTCTTTTTAATTAGTCTTGCTTTGGGTATGTGTGCTCTTTTTGGGTTTCATGTGAATTTTAGGATTGTTTTTTCTAGTTATGTGAAGAATGATGATGGCATTTCAATGGAGATTGTGTTGAATCTATAGGTTGCTTTTGGCAGTATAGCCATTTTTACAATATTGACTCTACCCACTCATGAGCATGGGATGCGATTCCATTTGTTTGTGCCATCTATGATGGGGATACCAGCGCCTGCTGTGGTGGAGGAGGCAGGGGAGTAAAATAGACTCTGTGAGAGTCCTTGGCTGTAGATGAGTTTTGCGTGTTGGCTTTCTCTTTTTCTTTTTTGGTTTTTGAGACAAAGTTTCGCTCTTATTGCTTAGGCTGGAGTGCAATGGGGCAATCTGGGCTCACCGCAATCTTTGCCTCCCAGGTTCAATCTTTGCCTCCCTGCCTCAGCCTCCTGAGTAGCAGGGAGTAAAGGCATATGCACCACGCCCTGCTAATTTTGTAGTTTTAGTAGAGACGAGGTTTCTCCATGTTGGTCAGTCTGGTCTCAAACTCCTGATCTCAGATGATCCGGCCGCCTCAGCCTCCCAAAGTGCTGGTATTACAGGTGTGATCCACCGTGCCCGGCCGCTGGCTTTCCCAAATGTTAGTTATGCTAGCATTGAAGTTATCATGGGGACAGATTCAGGACCACTGATTAGCCAGGCTATTGCCAGCAGTGGAATTAGCTGTTGTTTTCTCTTTCCTCGGAGCTGGGTTATTCTGTCTTGAGTTGTTGTGATGTCTGGAGTTGGTTGACCTCCAGCCAGGAGGTGCTTTTAAGAGAGCATCAGCTGTGATAGTAGAAGGAGGATATAAGCTTGCCAGACCTTAGCCAGGATAAGTATTTGTGTTAGGCGGGTGTTAGGCGGGTGATAGGTGATAGGTGGGGCCATAAAAGCTCCCAAGAGTTTATTTCTTTTGTGATTGGCTACCGGGGTGGTAGAGAAATACCAACAGGTGGGGGCAGGGTTAGGCCCAGCTGAGCTCAGACTCTCCTTGAGCAGGGCTTGCCCAGGCTATTGTGAGAGATGGCGGTGGAGTGGTTCTTAGGTCAATGGGGTCATATTCCAGAGGGGATTATGGCTGCCCCTGTCACCAGGGAAGTGGAGGAAAGCCAGTAGGGTTAGCTCTCACTTAGCTTCCAGGCGGTTGCCTGGTGAGGCCAGCCTTTCTCCTGCTGTGCTCCACTAATAGCGCTGAGTTTATCTCCAGGCAGCCTGCATTCAGGGCTCAGACCTTGCCCCAGGCTATAAGCTTCCCTGCTGAGAAAGCGAGATGGCATGCATAGGAGAGGGAAGAGTAGGTGTGCAGGCATACAGTGTCATCAGTAGTTCCATCTTGTTGAGAGTGAATAATACAAGGGGAAGTTGCACTCAGTGAGGCACAGAGGGAGGCAGGGGACATTCCAAGGATTTAGATTTTGTCCTGTAGGTGAAGGTAAACAACTGACGTGTTCTAAGCAAGTGAGTCACAGTATAGTATTTTCACCACAGGAAGATAAGAAAGAACCAGGACATTCCTGGCTATGGACAAAGGAATGACCCCAGACTTGCCTTGAGTCTCCCTGGACTGGCCCTCGCTGCCTGTGCACCCCCATGCCTTTTCTCTGCCTCTCTGCCTCAGAGCATCGATGTAGCCTTGGACTGTGCAATCCACAGACGATAAACGCATGTCCTTTACTCAACTCTCACTTGCTGACTTTTTAGTGTTGTGGCCCTTGCTCGGCCACCAGGCCTTTGCCTATAGGCAAGGAAGCGTGTACAATTGCAAAGCACAGATGGGAGGTGTTGAGAGACCAAGTCAGCAGTTGCGGGTTGGAAAGGGGGAGATGAATACAAGAGATGTTCAGTAGAGAAAATCAATTAAAAACATTGACAAATTGGAAAGGGGGAGGAGGGGAAAGGAAGGATTCTGGTGATGATGCCAGCTATTCAGCTTAGGGAAATGAGTGGATGACCCTGCCCTTCTCTGTGATTTGTAACAGAGGAAGAAGAAGAGGAGGAGTTGGAGGAGGAGGAGGGATGAAGAAAGGGATAATGAAGAGCTTTGGTGGGCTGAATTCATCATGCTGGGGAAACAGTTGTCCATCTAGACTTTGGAAGAACCATTTAGGATGAGGATAAAGATGTGAGGTTATCAGCATACTTCTGGGATCCTGTGGCAATAGGATACACATATGTATCCATACACATATGTGTCTCTTCCTCTTAAGCCAGCTTTCACTGCGATAAATAAAGAGCTGTGGGCTTAGAGTAAGATAAATCTGGATTCAAGTTCTAGTTCTGCCATGTTCCATCTGTATCAGGGCTCTTCAGAGAAAACCAATAGAAAAGAATCTCTCTCTCTCTCTCTCTCTCTCTCTCTCTCTATCTATCCATCTGTCTATCTGTCCATCCATCTATCCATGTGATATGGTTTGTCTGTATCCCCACCCAAATCTCATCTCGAATTACAGCTCCCATAATTCCCATGTATTGTGGGAGGGACCTGATGGGAGATAATTGAATCAGGGGTCAGTTTCCCCCATAGTATTCTCATGGTAGTGAATAAGTCTCATGAGATCTGATGGTTTTATCAGGTGTTTCCCCTTTCACTTGGTACTCACTCTCTCTTGCCTCTCACCATGTAAGATGTACCTTTTGCCTTTTGCCATGATTGTGAGGCCTCCCCAGCCCATGGAACTGTGAGTCCATTAAACCTCTTTTCCTTTATAAATTATCCAGTCTTTATCAGCAGCGTACAGATGGATAAATAATACACCATGTATCTATATATCTATAAATGGTATGTTTTAAGGAATTGGCTCACACAATTGTGGTGCTGGCAAGTCCAAAATCCACAGGGTGGGTCAGCAGGCTGGAAACTCAGGTAGAGGCTGAGGCAGTCTTGAGGCAGAAATTTTTTCTTCTTCGGGAAACCTCAGGTTTTGTTCTTAATGCCTTTTGACTGACTGGATGAGGGTAATATCCTTTACCTAAAGCAAATTGGTGACAGATGTTAACCTCATCTACAAAATGCCTTCATAGAAATGCCTAGGTCAGTGTTTGATTAAATAACTGGGTACAGTACTAGAGCCTAGCTGAATTGAACCATAAAACTAACCAACACATCATTCATTTGATGTTAGGCAAGTCACTTAGCCTCTTTGAGTCTTAGTTTCCTCATATGTAAAATGCTGAAAATTTGCTCACCAAGGAAAAAGTATCAGATCTCTTTTAATGAAAGTAACAGATCCATTGTAAGCTCACTTAAACCTAAAAAAGAATTAGCTGGGCATGATGGCATACACCTGTGATCCCAGCTACTCGGGAGGCTGAGGCAGGAAGATCGCTTGAGCCCAGGAGCTCGAGTCCAGCCTGGCCAACATAGCAGTACCTTGTCTTTTAAAAAAACACACAAGAAAGGAATTTATCGGCTTGTTAATGAAATGAACGTCCTGGAATTATATCCAGCTTTGGTCGTGGTCAGATTCTTGGTCCCGAATGGTAAAATCAGGGCTGAGGTTATGCCACCACTTCTCAGCCCTGCTGTCCTCTGCTGGCTTCATTCTCAAAGATGCTCTTTCTATGCAACAAAGTTCCAGATATTCAGATGCCCTGTCACACTCTCTGGAATGCCAGCCCTTGCCACTTCTGTTCCTTGCTCTCTTCTGAGAAAGGCATTGGAGGACTCCTCCTTTCTTGGGTCTGTGCCCCACATTAGCAGCTCATTTCCTATGGCTATGGGTGGGGGCAACCATGGCGCTGGAGTGAGGGAATCTACATTGGCCTAGGGCTTCAGCAATCACAAGCCATTTTTTTTTAGACTTGAAGTTTCTCTAGTAAAATAGCTTTCTTAAAACTTTAAAAGGACTTTTACCTATCATCTGTCTTCCTGAATAATTCAGTGCTAAAGCCACTGGAGGCAGGCAGACTGTTGAAGCCCAAAGCAGGGTGTCTGAGGCCAAATAGGGTGAGAAGACATTCCCAGGGAGAGGCAGCTGGGAGGAGTGAAACAGTGCCCCAGTGAGGAAGGTGTGGGTGGAGGATGGAGGTGAGATGGAGGAGGAAAATCTGTCTGTGGAAATCGCAGCACAAGCGGCATGCGAGGGCACCCTTTGAGGTGTTGGGTGGCCTGGCACAGAGCGTCAGAGCAGAAGGAGGCTGAAGAGTGCCTATGTAGCATGGGGTCGGGGGAAGGGTTGGTGTGGGCCATCAAAGCCTAAGTGAGGGGAAAGGCATCTAGGCAGAAAGATGGCCCTGTGCAGGGTATCAGAGCTTCTGCAGAGTGATGAAGATATGGCAGGAAGTAGTCCAGCTTTGGGAGAAGGGTGTTCCCATAGAGGAGGGGCATAGCCTGGCCTGGGACATTCAATGCCACACAGGGTGAGGAGGGTGTTCACATGGTGAGGTGGACTGGAAAGGAGAGTTGGCAGTGGAGAAAAGAGAGGAAGAGGAAGGTACATGCATGTTCTTGCGCATGCACAAAAGCAAATGTGTGGCTGTGTCCACTGAGAAGTCCTGGGAGCAACCAGTACACTACACCAGCATCTCTTGAAACTTAGGCTTCATGGAGAAATGGCTGCTTCTGGGGCCGAAGTAAAGAAAGGACAAGATGAGAGTGTAACATTCTGTTGTGTCAGAAAAGAATGAAGTGCTCCAAGAATGATAAGGTCATGTAAAAAAGATACAGAAACCAGACTGAATGGGCTCCCACTGAGTGACTGGATCAGGGACAATTTGAGCATCAAAGTAAATAATGAAACTAACAGAATCCACTGAAAAGGAGAAAACCACTAGTCTAGTCTACATTGTTTCAGATAATCAATTGAAAGTTTGATGGGGCGTGGGATATTTACAAAGTTTTAAGGTCCCCCCCCCACACAGCATGCCCTCAATTAATATTAATACTACAAAAATGAACAAATGCTTTTTAACTACAAAGAGGGGAAAAGAGTGACATCACGGCAAAAAAGCCTGGCAGACACCACCTTAATGAAATGATCCAAGTGGGCATCGTCAGACACAGGAGGCTAGAAATCACGGGCCACTTCATAAGATTTAGCCAGAGTGACAGAACCAGCCCCACGGCACTCCTGTGAAAGAGCAGCACCTGAATTTCATTGTGAGAAAATTTTGGACAAACTAAAATTGAGGGACATTCTACAAACAAGTGGCCTGCACTCTTCAAAAATGTCAGGATCATGACAACCAAAAAAAGAACTCATCTTCCAGCTTGGTGAAGACTAGAGGGGCATGAAACAAACAAAAAAAATGGTGTGTTTCTGGGGTGAACGTTGAACACACAAAGATTATTTTTCTTTTGCCTTAAAGATCATCAGAGGAACAATGAGAAATTTGAATGAGAACTGCAGCTTAAATAATAGAATTGTATCCATGTTAATTTCTTCACATTGATTTTGATCTTGATGATGAAGGAGAGAGAAGGTCCTTGCTTGTGAGAAATAGTACGATATTCACTGGTGATGAAGCATCCAGTCAGAAATATACTTTCAAGTGAATTTCTGGAAAAAGAAACATTTTTGCATCGCATTTTCACTTTTTATGTAAGTTTATGATTATGATTGAGAGTTGCTGCAGACATTTGTGTATGTGTGTGTGACCAGTTTTGTTCCCCAATCTACCACAATATCGTGTCTTTTTTTTTAACCTACCACAATGGCCAAAGTAGAACTCTTGTTTCCAATCCTAGGTAGGCTCTTTTCTATCTCAACAAATGGCCTCAAACATTCACTTTCTTGCTTAAGGGAAAGCCTAGGAGACATCTGAATTCCCTTTTTAGACACATCTTCCATCCAATTTACCAGCAAGTCTTGCCAAGCCTACTTCTAACACAGATCTTGAACTTGTTCTCTTTCTATGGCTGCTGCTTCCTTGCTCACCTGAGCCACCCCACATGTGTGTGAAGGGGAATTTCATAAAGAGGTCCACAGGAGGCTACGATCTCTGTGTGTCCCGTGGCCACATATCCAGCAATGGACCTGAGGTGGAGCTTGGTCTGAAGGACATTGATGATTAGCTGAACCTGAGTGGAAGAGAGCAAAGATGTGCAGGACTCCTGAGCACATCCACATTTCTCTGTCACTGCAGGAGACTATGACAAGCCCTTAAGAGCATGACGGACACCACGTCCTTCTGCCTTCAAATCGCACACGAGTTCTTCCTTTGTCTAATTCTAACTGGAACCATGCAAACAAGGGGGTCTAGGAAACGTGGCTGCCAGCAAACACGTCGACGAGCACATTCTCATTGCACTGGCCCCTGCCCATGCAACCTTAAGAAGACACGTGGCCTCACCCTGTCCCATCACTGTGCTCAGTACTCTGCAGAGCTGCTGCGTTCTCAGTGGTTTATGGTGGCATCCTCTGTCAGGAAGTTAGCTCAGGAGCATGGGTCACGCCCATTTTGGTGCTCACTGAATCTCTAGCACCTAGAGCAGTGTCTTAGTCCCTTCAGGATAAAATCCATAGACTGGGTGGCTTATAAACAACAAATGTATTTCTCACAGTTGGGAAGGCTGGAAGTCCAAGATCAAGGAGCTAGTAAATGGTGTCTGCCGAGGGCCCACTTCCTGGGTCATAGACCTTCTTCTCACTGTGTCTTCACATGGCGGAATGGGCGAGTAAGTTCTCTGGAGTCTCTTTCATGGGAGCATTAAACAAGGACTTCACCCTCATGACCTAATCACCTTCCAAAGGCCTTTGCGGGTTAGGATTGAGGGTTAGGAGTTCAACAAATGAATTGTAAATAATGACATCCAGTTTATAGCAAACAGAGAGTGGCACATGGCAACGAATAAATGCCCCCCGACCTTGACATATAATTCCCTATTTTTGGATCTACTACTTACAACAGCCTACTTCCATGTGCTAATTACATAGCAATTGATATTTTTTTTTATTTCAAGTAAAAAAAAAATCCACATAGATTGACTTCAGTAAAGGGAAATATATTGGTTCAGGGAATTGAAAAGCCCAGGCATTTTTCAGGCAGGGCTGGTCCACAGGACTCCAATGCTGCTGAGATCTGCTCTGCTTCCTGTGTGTTGCTTTCAGCCTCCGGCAGCCTTTCCCTCCATCGGGCTGGCACCTGGAAGCTCAAGACTGCTCTTCCTATGAGTTCCAACAGAGCTGCTTTCTTGCCAGTCATTTCCACGAAAGTCCTAGCAGTGGAAGGAGCATTCGTCAAGAAAAATAGAAGTGCTAAGAGAAGGAAGGAAAATGGATATCGGCTGGGCAAATGCATTCGTTTGCTACAGACTTGTTGTGAGGATGAAGAGATGATATTTTAAAGTTTCTGGTATGCGTCAAGCCCTCAATTAATGCAAGCTGCTGCAACAATAATTAATATCATCATGTACTTATTCTTACTCTATGAAGCGCTTTATAAACTGTAGGATAGCAGCTCAATGCTAGATTTCATTATTTCCTTTGGAGTTCAGCAGATGTGGACGGCTGAATTCAGGAGCAGAGGGGAACAGCCTTCGTTTTTAGGCCCCAGGGGGAGGCAGCAGCTTTCCGTTCGGGTGGCCAGGTTGGGGGAAAAGCCGGGTTTCCTGTGGTTCTCGGCATGGCCACTTGGTGGCAGCCTTAGTCCACTCTGCCCTTCCCAGCCAGCGCGAGCCGCTCATCTGGGTTTCCCCTGAGAGCCTCAGGGATCCTACATCTGTGCATACCTGAGTTCTGTCCCTAACGCTGGGGATGGGACACTCACGTCTGGTTAGATGCATATAAAGGACTTCAGTGCTGTGCCAGGGTCACAAGGAGGGGGAAGGGAGGCTTTTGGCCAGTCTGGGCATCTCCACCAAGGGTTTGCAGGACTGGCAAGATGTTGGGTGTGTATTTGGTGAGCGGGCGGGGCCAGGGACTCCAGTGGACGTTTGCCATGTTGCCTAGCAGTTGCCCAACATCGTTGCTTCACTGGAGGATGTTGTGGCTTTCGGAGTCCCAGCTCCCCATGGTTGAAGGGTGAGACCTCCATTCCCAGGCTTTACATCACTGACATCGGTGAGACGCAGGCTGCACAACAGACTCACCAATGTGAGCCTTCAGTCCGGAGATGAGACTGAAGGAGGAGAGAGGTTCTTTCCTGTACCCGTTTTGCTGGCAAAGATGGTTGCAGAGGCGTCCGGCTTTCTCTCGTGGGGCAGGGGTGGGGAGGGGAAGTTGGTTGTAGCAGTTGGAGGGTCAAACTCTGGATCCAGATGTGGTATGGAGGGGAGGGGAGGGGCATGGACGGCAGTGGCTTTCCAATAAGACTGATTGCTCAGCATTGTAACAGACACTACTTTGGAAAGCTTGGCCTTAATGCTTGTTCTCCCGACCTCCCGCAATGGTGTGAATCGCTCAATGTCCTTTCAATATACTCCTTGTTTTGTTTAATCAGCCGGAATCGCTTGGGATGCTTGCAGCTAAGAACCCGGGCTAATATAAATACTAATGCTGATGTTTCATGTACCAAGGACCGGGCCTCTTGAAACTTCAAACACTTCTATGAATTAGGAATTCTCGTTGTAGAGACGAAGTAAGCACATCAGAGGGTTTAAGTACTCTGTCAGTGTCACACAACTTGGAAACACCAGAGCTTAGATTCCAATGTGAGATACGTTGCATTTTGGAGCCTGTGGTCTTTCTGATGTGCTGGCCCTTGAGTTCCATCAGGACAGGGACAAATACATCCTTGCGTTGCGTATGTGCTGACATAGTAGGTGCTCAGTAAACATTTCACCTTATTAAATACTGAACTCATGGGTAACTAAAAATGCCACATTCTCGAATCTTGGAATGTGCTTGGACTTGGGTCTTCCCTGAGGGCAAAATGGGGTTAAAGGGCAGGTAGGCTTTGCAGCTGGAAAGTCTCCCCCCCTCTTTAGGCCCCTCCTGCTTCTCAGCACGCCGTGTCCTGTGTGCTCCAGCCCCTTTGTGCATTCTGACCTTTGTCAACTCAGCTCTCTGCCTGTGCTTGGAAGGTGACCTGGAACAATGGCTGTGATTGTGTTGACCATTTGCTTCCTCTGCCTTCAGTGCTCCAGGTCCCAGTGGGAGATCAGAGCTGTTGCTATCAAAGGCATCTAGAATTGGAACAGGATTATCTGTGCATCGATGCATCAGTCTCCTCTCCCCAGGCCTGAAGAGTGGCTGCCTGGCCTCTGCTTAAGGGCACTGACTGTCCACTTTTAGGGCCACTCCAAGAGACAGAATGGTTTGCTTTTCATGTGCATAAAACAGATTTCCCTACAATGTCTGTTCTACTTGAGCCCTCCGGAGTATTAAATATTAAGTCCACCCTCTTTTCCCAACAACAGCGTTTCTAAATGTGAAGACAGCTGTTCCAAGCCTACGTTCTTCCTCCACCCTCCCACCTGCTTTCATGGTTTCTTCCCCAAGTTAAACATACCAACTCCTCTACACGCTCCTCCTCAGACATGGCGATGAGCTCCTTCAGCCTCCAGTGCTTCTGCCCTGGACAGGCCCCCTGGCCACCACTTCTCCTTGGGTATAGCATGGGGGCTGGAGGCTGTGCCGCAGTGAGGCAGAGTGCTGGCTTACACATTGCTCTCTGTGGAGACCTCATGACTGGGTTCAAATCCTGTCTCTGCCTCTTCCTAGCTCTGTGACTCTCAGCAAGTGATCAAAACCCTCTTGCCATGGTTTCTTCATCTGTAAGGTGAAATTAATAATAATCTACCTCAGAATTCTTCTAAGTGCTAAATGAATAAATATTTATGAGTGCCTAGAGCATGGCCAGACATAGTGTCATAGAAGTGTTAAATATAAATAAATCAAACGGTCAGTTTCAATATCACAAGTATTTTTAAGCATCTGCACCGCATCAACACTCATATTGAGTTTATAGTCCATTTATACCCCAGAGTCTTTTTTTTTTCAATTTAAAATATTCTCTGCTGCTGAGCGCCACTGCCGTCAGTGTGTACTTTCATGGTTGGGTTTTCTGAGCGTGTGCAGGAGTTTCCATCTGTCCCTGTGGCATTACATCATCTCAGCTGCTGTTTCCCCACACAGCTGAGCTGAGCTCCTTTGGGGTGCTAACTGCCGTCCAGTGTGTGTGGTGAAATATGTTGAGTTTTGGGAAGTGTCTTGCTGACATCCAGACACATAGCTGTGTCTACAGCATTTCCTGTCTGTCTACATGGAACCACAGAAACTCCTGGAGGAGTTTCCCCAGCCCTCAGTTGGATGGTGCTAGGACCGCAGGCCAGGTGTTTCATGGTGATGTTCCCCAGCTGCACACCTGCCAGTGTTTCTCCATGTGTGGTCCAAAGACCACATGCAATGGAATGTTCCTGCACAGACCCGAGTCATCACACTGTGGTATGGCTTCCAGGTCCCATGCCATAGCCAAGGTGTGGGTCTCTGAGGCTGTGGTCCATGGATGTGCAGTTTAAACAGTGCCTCGGGAGACTCAGAAGGGTGGTGTAGGGGATGATGGAGGAGCTTGGCCAAGTGTTGTGGGGAGGAGAGCTGCTGCTGCATCCCAGCCTGGGCCTGCCCATGACATACCCTCTCCCTGGCTCAGAGTACCGGCTTTCTTTTGTCCTTCAGCATCAGGACATGGAGTACAGAAGGACTTGTGGGCTAATTTCTGCATTACAAACTGAGACTCCTTAGTGAAGATTCATCACCTGTTGGCATGAGCAGTCTTCCAAGCCTCGCTCCTCATGCTCACAGCCACCTTTCCAACAGACTGTGGATGACCATCCCCATGGGAAGCACTCTGAACAGACAGACCTCTGTGGGTTATCATGCTCTGAGCTGTGGTTGCTAGCTCAGCTGCTCAGGAAGAGAAACAGCACAGTGCTGTCCCTGGTCGCTGACAAATAGCCCTGGAAACCAGCAGACCTTCCTAGATCACACCCTGCCTCTTGTTTGCTCTTTCTCAGCCTTTCGACTCAGAGATTTGCCCCCTTAGAGAGGAGACTCCAAGGAAGGAGGCTCCAAGGCTTTGCATGGTCTGCCTTGGGCCTCAGATAACCACAGCTTTGAGAGAGACACAGGTAGACCCCAGTAGCAATGCTCCTGTTTTACAGGGTCCTCTAACTCAAGTCTTCCCAGCTCTTCCCCATCATGAAGGTTCTGCTCACTGGCTGGACATTGCCACCAGCCTGGAGGAAGGAGGAGGTGGTGACCCATGACCAGGGGCTGGGAAGGCAGAGCAGAGAACCTCTAGGCACATGTGAGCCTGTGGCTGGACGGGTGGACTTCCTTCAGGGTACTGGGCGGTGGACACTGCTGTGTGGCTATCAAAGGCATTTTCTTAGCCAGTTGTAGACCCTGTTTGTGCACACATAGATGCATGCACAGATGAACATGGGCAGGTCACCATGGCTGGTATGTATGTGTAATCATGTCATTCATGCACTCTGTCATTCATGAGACTGATAAATATCAAGTCCTGACTTTGTGGTAGGTACTGTATGCAATGCTGGGGTAAAGTGGTGATGAAGACAGAATGAGAACTTGACCTACAGGAGTTCAGAGGTCAATGAGAAAGAGAAACAAATCAGAGATTAAACAAAGCATGAGGTCTTAGAATGAGTTAAAAATATCTACATACTATATTCTCTGAACACCAGCCACAGCATTGGAGCAAAGCCCTGGAGATCCTCTCTGGGCCAGGTAGAGCCACCTACAAATTCCTTGTGAGGAGCTGTGGTGACAGCAGCTACTTATAACAGCAAAGAAGCATTTCAATATTTTAATAACCTGATACAACCACACAGGCATAGGCCAGCTGTATATTGGCCGTCGACAGAATACAGAACAGCAGAATGCGACCTGGATCAGGTGACAGGAAAGGCTTACCTGAGTCTTTGAACTAAGATATTTGAGCTAAGACTTAAGGATGGAGTAAAAGTCAAGGATTGGTGCAGGCATTGGAGGGTGCTAGAGGGGCTTCCAGGGAAAACAAGACGCGTTTGCGCCTGTGGAAACACAAAGATGAGAAAGTGCCTGGCATAGCCCAGGAAATACCATCATTTCACTATGTACAGCACGTAGAGTGTGAAGAGAGAGCAGTGAGATGGGCTTGGAGAGGTCATTAAGGCATCTCATCTGCAACATTAAGAAGGTTGAGGATGAGACAGACCCTAATTTGATGAAGACTAAATTTCTACCACTGCATAGAATGGCAGGTTGAAGAAGAAGTTAAGTTCAATAGTAGAGAAAACAGCACTTCATATTCATTGAGAGTCTTGCCTACCACACATGTTTGAAGGAGCCAGCAGAGAAGGTCTCCAAGTACTTGGAACACAAGCTCCCTTCTGATTTTAGGTCTTGGCTTAAATGCCGCTTCAGAGAAGTCTTCCCTAATTGTCCCATGTAAAATGGCAGCTCTTCCTCCTGAGCTACCCCTTTGTATCATATGTGCCTGCCTCTTTGCAACACTTGTCATCATTGACTTATTGTATATAGTTATTTAGAATGTAAGCTCTATGAGGGTGGTCTTTGCTTCCTCAGCACCTAGAACAGCTCCTGGCCTTGGCAAGCTGCTCAGTAAACCTTGGAAGGGATATCAAAAGGATGAGAAGGAACTCATTGAAGTAGAAGACAAAGGCCAGGGCCCACGGAAAGGAATTGGCTTTAGAAAGGGGAGATATTGCTTCTGTTATAACATGGGCAAAGGAAGAAGGGGCGACCTGAAATCAGGTAGGTGTGTAGATTTGGTGTCGGTAATGAAGGCTGTTCCTTTCTGGTAACTTCACTTTTTCCTTACAGGAAGGAAGCAAGACTGCTAGCTGAAATGAAAGAGGTGGCTGAGGGACGAAATGGTTGAGAAAGTGAAGACATTTTTGTAGAGGAGAACTGAATGAGTTGCTGAGAATTGTCAGTAGGACTGCCAGGCAGTGCTGAGGACCCTGTGGAGAGTGACCTTCAGTATTGCTACTAATGAGCCTGGTCATGTAGTTTCTCTCGAATAGCACCTAGCTGACCAGGTGGAATTAAAGAGATGGCAGTCAGGTGATTTTCCAGGGCTAGAGTTCTACAGGACAGATGCAACGTGAGAGCATTGAGTCAAGGAAGTTCCTGATATCATTGACTGTGTGGCTGCCATGCTAGACCGGGAATTCAAGCTGGTTATGGAGGGAGGTGAGGGGAGGATATGGCAAATGGAGGAAAACCTGGGAGTCAATAACTAGGGTCCTGAGCAAGGACAAAGAACTGACGTATGAGAGCAGTTGGGTGAGTGAGCTACATGGATCCAAGGGAGTATTGGAGAGTGGGGACCCTGTACTGTGACTTAGGTGAATGGCATGGCTGGGTAATGATCAGCCCAGTGTTTGGCTAAGAGAAAAGATGGCTTAAGTGGAGTGAAGAGGAAGGTCATTGGGGATGAGGAGGTCAAGCTGAGGGACTATGTGTTGGAGGGGGTGCCTATATAATGTACTGAAGTCACCGAGGATGATGGTGGACCTTCAGGAAAGAGGAGGACCATGGGCTAAAGGTTAAAGTCTTAATGAATAAGTGCATATTCGGGATTCTGCACTTGGCAGTGACAGCCTAGTGGACCCAATGGCATGAACCTTGGTGGAACATCAGCCTGGCAATGAGGTGCGGGAATGACAATCTGGGGGTGACAATCAGGAGCAAGCAAGACACAGCCCCTGCACCGAGATCCTGGGGCACTCATGGTTCAGAATAAGTAGCAGGGTCCAGGAATCAGTGTCTGGAGAAGAGGAGAACCAAGTAAGGAAAGATGGTGCAGACACATTGACAGGGAAGCTGAAAGCATAGGGAAGTTTGCAGATTGTCTTATGGGAATCCTAGAACCTGGCAGAATAATTTAGGAGGGAGGAGAGGAATGGAACTGTGCTTTCTCTGTGTGGATGTACCTCTACCCGTTTTCCATCCTTTAGAATCTTTTATTACATGACCACATCTAATAGAGAAAGCAGCTGTGTTTTACCCTACCTTTCTTTCCTTAGCATTACTTGAAAACAAGTCAGACTGGTAGGGAAATGGCAAAAGCAAATAAACCCTAATGCTTAGTTCTGCATACAAGGTACGCCATGGTGATTGCCCTAGCCCAGAGGTGCATGCTGCCACGACCCACGGGGCTTCTACAAGCTTCCAGGAATATTAAACGAATCAAGAGCATAGTGCAAGTATTGGATATGTGTTGCCATGCCTGGGAGAATATTTTCCTGAATAGCAAGCCAAGCTCTAGCCTGGTGTCCCTAAGAATCTCTGCTTCCACCACTACTGGTCCCACATCCCATGACCATCACCCTGCTCAAGACCATATGACCCTCTTCCCAAGAGTTCCAGTTGTTAGCCAGCTACCCCTGACTTACCCCTTGAGATGAGAGCACATATGGACTCCCACAAAAATGTGTCAGGAACATAAGAAGCCCCATGCCTTCCTGGGTCTCCGGTCAGATGAAATGCCTGTGCTTCCTTTACCCCCAATGTAGTCTGGACCCAGCCAACTGGGCTCTGCTTAGGAAATACCATTAATGAAATAGTCTCAGTAGCTGTCACAAACTGGAGATTAAAGAAACGTGATATCTAAATACAATATGGTACTCTGAATTGTATCCTAGAACAAAAAATGGACACTAGTGAAAACACTGGTGATATTTGAATATAGCCATTTAGTTAATATAATTGTATCAATGTTAACTTTCTAGATTTGATGATTAATAATATAGTTATGTAAGATGTTAATAGGTTAATGTGGATGAAAGGTATATGGGAATTCTGTACTATTTTTACAAATATTCTGTGAGTAAAAAATTGCCTCAAAATAAAAGGCTAAAACATGAAAAAAAAAGCTACTGTAAACTGTGTTCATCTTTAGAATATAGTCAAATGTGTTTAACAATTCCAGGCATTGAAGCAAAATTAAACAATTCATGTAAACTCAAGGAGGTGGGAGAGAATGTGAATAATTTTAGGACCCACAGTAGTTCAGCAGGGCTGGAGCATAGGTACAAGTTTTAGGAGCACTAGAACTGGGGCTGGAGCAGTAAGCAAGACCTGACCAAGATGGGTGGTGTTAGACTTGTTAAAAAGCCTGCATTCTCTCCTGAAGGTCGTTGAGAGCCATTGAAGATCTTGTTGGGGGAAGCCAGAAATGGCATGAGGTTCCCATTCTGCACAGGTCATTCTGTCCAGAGTGAGGGCAGTGAATTGGAGGCCAGCAGGTACCATCCAAGCTCAGCGTATATGAGACCTTCACCTGGAGGGGTGTGTAGGTACCTTGCTTTCACTGGCAAGGCTAGGGTGACTCTCCACACCAATACTAAGAGGCACCCTACTCTGCCTGCCCCAGTAGTACCAGCGTTAAGTCCAGTGAGGAGGGCCTGGAAAGCAATGGAGAACACTCACCAGAGTAACAGTGATCACGGAAACACCCAGGGTGACATGGATCCCAGGAAATCTTTTTCTAGCTACAAGTCAAATTTATTTTCTAGACTCCAGAGTATACCCATGCCTTCCAGCCAACAGGATATGTAGATGCAAGTTCCGTTAAGGGACTGGGAAAAGGGGGTCACCCTGAAAAGGAGACACCGAGTCACTGCCTCTCCTGACCTTGTCCTCCATGGGGAGGGTACAAACGGTGTAGTAGGAATTTCTGACAATTCTCCTTGAGATGGAACTCCTTACGCATTTTCCTTTCTGGGTCCCCTGCTTAGTTCTTTTCTCTCTTTAATCTGTATACTTTGCGAGATCTCATGGTGATCTCTCCAACTCCCAGAGTTTGAAGTACAAGCACTATGTGGACAGCTCCTACGTGAATCTTCAGTCTGGACCTCTCAAACTGCAGCCTACTCAAAATCTCTGCTCAGGTGTTCACAGACATCTGACTTAAAGTGTCCAGAGACAAACATTCCATTGTCCAAATTTGTTTCTCGTGCACTCCTTTTAGAAAGTAAATGGCAACTCCATTGTTTCAAATGTGTAGACTCAAAATCTGAAAGTCATCGGTGATTCCTCTTCAGAACCCCACATCCAATCTATTATCCAATCTTGCTTTACCTTCAGTACATGTCCAGAGCTGGCCACTGCTCACCCTTCCACCAGAAGCAGCTGCTGCAAGCACATCATCCTGTCCCCTCCGGATCATTGCCCCCTCATTGGTATCCTTACATCTGCTCTTGCCCTCTTGTAATCTGTGAACCACCCAGCCACCAGAGTGCTCATTTTGATACTCAAGTCATGTCAGGCTTCTGCCCCAAAACATCCCTTGGCTTTCCATCCCACCTGAAGAAAAGGCAAAATTCTAACAGTAGTCTAAAGAGCCTGTGCGATCTAGCTCATAGATACTTGTGAGTCCTCTCCTAGTTCTTCACTCTCTACCCCGCCCCATTTCTTGCTTTCTGTTCCAGCCACACTAGGCTCTTGTTCTTCCTCCAAGACACTAGCCAAGTTCCTGCCTCAGGACCTCTGCGCATGCTGTTCTCTCTGCCTGAAATACCTTCCTTCAGATACTTACATAGTTCAGTTCCTTATTTCAGGTCACTGCTCAAATGTCACCTTTTCAGAGAGTACTACTCTGACTGCCCTATATAAAATAATACCCATAACCCCTTCACCTGGATGTATTGTTCTCCTCTGCACTTACCATTCTCTGAGTTAGCCATGATAGCCTAAATAATGGTAAGGTTACAAATCCCAAATTTAAGTGGTTTATAATATAAAGGGTTTTACAGTGATATGCTGGAGCCAGCTTGTAGTGGCTCCAGAGAGCCAACTGCTGTATTTTCAGGAAATTTGAGAGACAGTTGTTACACAGACATATATAATTTATAAAAAGCTAAATTATATAAAAGTTATAATTAACTAAATTATATTAAAACCAAAGGCAATGTGTACTCAAAATGCATCCCTTCTTGATTATATTACTACTTAGTTTATTATTATTAATATATTAAACATTTTATTATTACTACATACTATTATCTATGCACTTGATGTTATGTCTATTGTATCTGCATGGTGGAAATACAGTATTATATAATGACATGCTACTATGCATCTCTACCTAATTCCTCATCTGGTGATGCCATACTGAAATCAAACATGTTCAGAGTATTTACACACTGCTGAAATCAGTAAATGCTACAAATCAGGGTTTGATTTATTTTTTTTAGTGCTTGTCTAGACTTATGAAAGTAATGGGGAAATATTTTATGATGCAGATTAAACCTACAAGTGTGCCATGTCTGCAGCTGTTACACTGTGAGTGAACAGCGGAAAAAAATTGAGGCAGAATTTCTCTAGTATTAAAAAACTTATCCCCAGTTCAGCAAAGAAGTCACTCACACCATAGATGGATGAGTGAAGTTGTTATGTATGTCTTTATTGTTTCATCTTACTTGTTAACATAAATAAACATATCAGCCAACATGCAGGTTGGAACTACAGCCCTTCGTGAACAGGAACCATAGGCTGATTACGGATACAAGACCAGCAAAAAATAAACCGAAGTAGTCCATAGCAATTACAATGTAGAATACTGTATATTTTATTATTTGTCAATTGCATCCTTTATAAGTAAACACATACATGTCTGCACACATGCTGCCCTTCTCCTTGGAAAGCTGGCCATTAAACATTTACCAACAACCACTGGCTCAACCATCTCACACACTCCATGTCCATCATGGAGCACCTGTTCACATCCCTCACTCTGGGCCCAGGTGATAGCACTTCCACCACCTGAATTATTGCTGGTTCCTCCAGGAGGTGTGGGGGAAAGGGGCAAGACAATGTCTCTGCCTAGAGGTGACACACACTACTTCTGCTCATATTACATTTACTGAAGCAAGTCATCTGGCCCCACCTACCTTTAAGTGAGGGGAGAAGTATAATCCCACCATGTGCCTGGAAAGAGGAAAAGGAGAACCGCCACAGCACATTTACGTGTCTATTGTCTGCCTCACTCCCAGGCATGAATGTAACTTGCATGAGAGAGAGCTGCCTTGCTCGCTGCCATATTCCAAGCACCTTGGAGATGCTCTGTGAAGGCTGAATGAGAGGAAACAAGACCAAAGGAGGAAGGCTCTGGAAGCAAGCTTTCATGGATCAATGGAGAGGGTCATCATTTCACGTTTTCTCCAAATCCTGTAAAACATGTGTTTTAGCCTTAGCCTGTCATGTGCAGCTGAAATCTGTGGCAAAGAAAATAACATAGATGCATTTGGCTCTGCGTCACTATTATAGGCGAGTGAGGCAAAATTGAAGGACGTATCACTCTCAGATTCATGTAAGTGCACAGTCAGCCCCAAGACTGGGCACCTCCTTACATTTTGTGCCCTGGGTTTCTCCCTTGCTTTACCCTAGCCTTGGCTGTACAGCCAGCTTTCCTCCAGAAATTCCCAATTCCACAGCCTAGTGGACAATTCCAATTCTAGCAGCTGCTTCTTTCAGATACAGCCATACAGCAGCATATGTAAGAGAATGCTCAGGTGATGCAAAGTTTTCTTCACTCTTTGTCTAGCTCAGAGACATAATAAACTCCAGGTGCTGAATAATGGCTCTGAATGCCAAGAGATAGGCCAAAGCAGTAAGAGGGAGATATTACTTATTTTAGAATAAGCCTCATGGGATTACCTTATTGCTGAAATCTTGAAGCTCAGGTGTTGACTGTTACTGCAGTTAGGTCTGATGGCATCACACACCAGGGATGCCAACAGCAATAACTCCCACTGCGTGAGTTCCTATTGTGTGCCAAGAAAGCAGACACGACACCTTCCTCATTTCATTCATCAACCAGCACCCTAACTCTCTTCGCTTGGTACTTCCTGTATGTCAGAAAAGGAAACTGAACCTTGGGGAGATTAAGCAACTCTTTCAAGGTCAACCAGGGAGGGGCAGAACCAGGGCTGGAAGGCAATCTTTCTGAATCTGATGTCTGCCCCTTCTAAATGAGGACGCTCATCTGTCGATCTGTGAGAAAAAATACAGAAAGCATCACTCAAGCAATGTGAACTCAAGACACTGAGATTTCACTAACCTTCCTCACACACAAGGTCCAAAGGAAACTACCACACACACGTCCACATTTGATGCACAGGACAGACTCACACTGCATCAAAATAAATCACAGTATGACCATAATAGCTTTTTTCTTTCAATTTTTATTGAACACAAGTATTCTGACAGAATGCAAAGTCAAAATTCTCAGTTAGTACTCAGTATTTACACCAGTGAGAATGGAAACAAAGGTGGTATTGATGTTTCACTTGGTAAAAAGTTTTATAACAAGAGAGAAGGCCCCCGAAGTACAGAATGCTGGGTAGGATTGTTAATGGAGGTCTGAAAACCACCATCCAGACAGACAGCCTCGAGTGAAAACCTGGGACTCGGAAGGCTCCATAGAAAAGTGTGAAAATAGAGTTCCACTTCCAAAGCTGCACTATATACACCACAGCCCTGCAGGGTCCAGAGGCCCTGCTCATCACACTTGAGTGCCTCTCCAGCAGAACTTGGCCATGCCGGTCTTCATGTGAATACATATGTATGGCACATACACACATAGACACACAGACATTGGAAACTGGTGGAGTTGATCCCTCCTTCAAAAATTAAAAAAAAAAAAGAAAATTATAAGCTTTGATCTCTTAACATAAAAGATAGAACATCTTGGAATAAAATGACTCCCTCTTTGATTTTAGAGAAAGCATTGCTCTTTTTAATTTTTTTTTAAAAAAGGAAAACTCTTGCATGCTGGGACAAACCTACATGTAATGGGAGAGAACAGACCGAAGTGTGGGCAGAGTCTTAGGTCCTAGCTAATGGCAGAGCCAGGGTTCTAGGGGGTCAGCTGCCCTGGACCAGGTAATCTGAGGGCTGACCTCTTTCTTCCTAAACATTGGAACCATCGGAACCAAAATCAGTTGGCCTAACCACTTTGACAGTCTTGACAAGGTACGGCATGGGCTTGGCCTGACGTAGCAAAGCCACTGACATTACAAGATGAGGAACTGAGTCCACTGAACAGCCTGGTGACCGGAAGTGCCTGCCCCTCACTGCTGGGCCCTCCCAGTCTCAGACACCCAGGCTCTCACATTCTACTGTGCGCTCCAAGATCTGTCTTCATGTTCCTTTATCCTGAGGGCCTGTGCATTTGAACCAGAGATCTGTGCAGGCCCTCGAATCAAAGGGGCCAGGGCTGTGTGGTCTGGGATCCTCCATTTCCATCCCCAGGAGCTGAGAAAATCCAAAATAACCCCACATTGAGCAAATGACAAGACCGTTATTCTTCACAGTTTGAAATTATAATCTAGCACTGCCACTGATCAGACTGCAGAAGTGTCAGAACATTGGGGAGAATGGCCCACAGAAGGGCTCCGGAGGCAGCCTTGTCACCCTAACCTCTTGCTGCTTTGTACCTTGGGAGAGGAACGCATGCGGAGTACTGATTTCTGTTTACTTAGCGTCATCTTCATCATCATCATCATCATCATTTGTATTTCATTTTCTTTGTTTAAAGGCTTCGATTCCTTTTAAGAGTGATTTTTGTTTCCTGAATATTTTTCTGAACTATCTGCTATACCTTCCACAACCAAACTATGTTGAAGTTTTATTTCAATACTATGACAAAAACACGTTTCACACTAAAATATTCACGCATCCACAGTGCACAAGCTTGCAGTTCTAAAGTAGAATGAGAGAAAAAAAAAAAAAAAAGCAAAATTTCTATACAAAGGGCTGGCTTTTCCCTTCTCCCCCCTCCCATCCCCCTTAAAGTTTCTGTATTTTTTTCCCCCACTTGATTTCCAATCCAGGAAAGTTGTGTTATGACTCCAGACAGTAGGTTGTTTCTTTTTTCTTTTGTTTCTATAAATGCTGCCTAAGTGAACAGAAGGCCGATGTTACTTTACTTCAACAGATTTCCAAAAAAAGACACTAATTCCCTGAAGCACACATGCTCTTCCGCTCAAATCTAGATTCTGGGCTCAAAAGGAAATGGTATGTATATATTTTATTTGGCTTTCTACACAAAGGGGATGTTTGGGGTAATAATGTGTGTTCACCAAGACCAGCCCCAACTATACAATCTTCTCTGCTTCATTCAACAAAGCCTAAGGAGTCCTTCAAAAGAAGGGTGAGTACGCCTGGGAGCAGATCCCTTTTCACAGATGCAGGCAGGTGGCAGCTAATCAGAAAGTGGTCTAACCCCCAAAGAAACACAAAAATAACCAAAAATTTAAAAAGCAAAACCATTCCGGAATGAGATGGATTTTCACCCGAGTGGGACCCAGGCAAAAACTGCAGATCAGAAAAGAGAGGAAGAGCGACTGTAAACAATCATGTTTTGTAAAGTTGTCCTGTGCTAAAGCAAGCATGTGATGATCCTACCTACCTCTAGGTGGTATTTGTTACCTTAAAAAGCAAAAGGCAGCTATTTTACATGGACATTTAAACACAACCAAAGTCGAACATTTGTCATCTTGTAAACACTGGAAAACAAAGTTGGCAGAAAGAAAAAAAAAAAGAAAAGAAGGTAAAAGAAAGAAAAAGAAGTCTGAATACTGCAAATTGAGATCTACCCCCAGAAGCTGCAATTTGGCATTCTTCCTACAAAATAAGAGTCTACGTGGGAATTGAATCCAGCTAGAAAGGGTGACACACTTTGCATACTGAACAAATACAAAGTGAACAGAAATTATAACTTATTATGAGGTTTTACAGAGTTCAAACTTGACTGAAAGTATAAAAATAAACTGTGGACTTTGTTCATTCGATTAGTCTCAGTGCCTGAAAGTATTTCTCTGAAACTGGTCTGTGTCGATCGGGTAACACCAAGTGTGGTCTTTCTGAACCTAGATTTTGTTTCTGAGCTTCCTAGATTCTTAATTTGGGGTCCTTTTGTCTGATTTTTAAATGGTTTCAGGGAACGGAGTGTCCTAGTTTGGCTGTGGGTTTAACCTTTTTGTCTCATTTTCTTACAAGTGAGTGCGCAACAAAGGGACCCTTTCTATAAGCCTACAAAAAGGAGATTCCCATGTTTTATCTGTTTAGGTTTTTTTTAAAGGCAAAAGACACTAGAGAAATGAGATGTGTGTGCGTGCGTGCGTGCGTGCGTGCGTGTGTGTGTGTCTGTGTGTCTGCAGTGTTGGAAATGCTCTGGTGAAGCTGCTGTGTCACTTTTTATTTTGATCTTTGCTCGGTTCTTGTCACCCATCATGCTTTGCTCTCGTTCTCCTTTGTCTGTGTGGCGTCATTGGGGACCGTCTTGACTTCGGCTGGCGCTGGCTTCGTTTCTGTCTCCTGGCACTCTGGCTTTGCTTCTATAGGGCCCTTCCTGCAGAGAATCAGGAAAACAGTACCACTGAGACCACGGTCTGCAGACATCTCACCCCTGCATCCAGGCCCTGGGGACAGTGGGGAGTAGGGGGGTTCTCTAGTGACAGCACCTGGCTCCAGCCTCTGCCCATCAGAATCATCTGGGAGCTTGAAACATCAGCCAAGCCTGAGCCGTGCCCCCGGAAATCCTGATTTAATTGGTCAGGACATGGTGACTTTTAAAAGCACCCAAATGACTCTAATGTGCAGCCACAGTTGAGAAGCACTGAGTCAGAAGAACTAGTCTTCTCTCTTCCAGCCCTAAGTTGATGCCAGGGCCTGTGTTTTTACCTGGGGTGGTAGAAGAGGACAGCAGAGACAGCTCCTCCTCACCCTGACCAGTGGCAGCAGCTCAGCTGGATGTAAATGGGGCCTGATGGGTTGGGCTGGGCTCCCAGCACTCATTCCAGGGGCCCTTTTGCAAACAATCCACTCTTGCCTGTCCCCTCCCCACCCCACCCTGTGCTGTTGCAGGATGATGCCTCTATGGCCTGCCTGGGTAGGATGAGAAAACACTGATGGAGGCAGCTTTCCATGGCAGCCTGGTAGGCGGCTAGAGTGGGCCGGGCTATTCAGGAGTTGAGGGAAGCTGAGCGGGCAGGGCTATCAGAGTCCTTTTTCCTCCTGATGCTGAGATTCACGGCTCCTGGAGACAGTGCCCTGCAGCCCTTGGTGGCGGTGTGGCAGCTTATCTGGGGAGCAGCCACAGGAGCCTCTATGAAAACCTAGGTCTGACTCTGCCTCCCTCAGTTCCAGGAAAGAGGGTTGGGTCTGAGGACACATGGGGACAGGCACAGTCCCCAGCCTCAGCTGGTGCCACTGAGTTTTGGCAAGACACTTAGAAACCTGAAAGGTTAAGGACTTTCTCCTGAACTTAGAGGCCCAGCAGCCATTTGATGCTGGGGAGACCCGAATCCTCCCACCCACTCTAAGAGCAGGAGAAGCAAGAGTGGGCTGGGGCCAGGGCTGGAAGGGTAGGGTGGGCATCTGAGCCAGCGTGTTGGGGGGCCTCTGAACTGCACCCTCCCCTGCCACTGGCCCGGGGCCTACCTCTTTTCTTCCTGCACATCAGTGCCTTTCTGGTGGGGACTCAGCCTGGCACTGAATAACACGCTGACTGGGGTCCCAGGGTGGCTGATAAGGGCACCTTGGCCTTCTTAGCCTGCTTCCCAAGCTATTCTCATCAGTGGGCCAACTGCAAGGGCTCCCCCAGGGAAAACAGAAGCCACTGCTAGGAGATAAGGATAAAACGTAATTAACATGGCCTAATTAGCCAGCAGGCAGCTGCTCCTGGGGCCCAGCTGCCTGTCCCGCTCCCTGCCTTATCCCAGCCCCTTGGTTGACGTCTGCCTCAGAGAAGCCCTGGATGAGGCTGAAGACACATCTAACAAGGAGGACACAGCATAGCACAAATGCACACCACCACAGGACACAACCCGACGACAGCAGACAAAGAGAGGCCGTACTCGGTCTTTGCTGGCGCAGGCGAAACAGAGCTGTCTGCAGTGGAAGGAGCAAGCTCAGGGGCTTGTCCACTGGCCCCAGCGGCGGGAGCAGGAGAGCCCAGGGCTGCAAAAACATCCTTTGCAAGGTCAATATCTGGGGTCTTGAAGTTCCCTTCGTCCATTTTAAAGTCCTCGCCCTGGGAAGGGTTTGTGGTGCTGACGGAGGCAGCCTCGCTCTTCGGGCTAGCAAGGGCTGTGGCTGCCTCGGGCGGGCTCTTCACGGCTCCGGGCTGGGTGGGCTCCGGGTCCGGGCCTTTGGTGCTGGGAGCCTCCTGCTTGGCCTGAGGGGCTTCTGTGGCAGGGGCAGCCGCTGCTGCTAGAGGACTGGCTGCCCCAGTCGGGGTGGGGACTGGTGCAGGGGAGGGCTTGCTGGTCGGAGGAGCCTTAGAGGCCTCCCCGACACTAGCAGGGGCGCTTGGGCTGAGGACAGCCCCTTGGTTAGCCAGGACACTAGAAGACAAATTGCTAGCAGCAGGGGTTGAGGTCGGGGTGTCGCTCAGGTCAACGAGGGGGGCGACCTTGGGGGCTGCAGCTGGGGCCGGGGAGGAGGTGGAGGCGCTGGGCCCCTTGGAAGGGGTGGCCTGGCCAGCCGGTACAGAGTTTGAGTCAGGCGTGGCCGTGGCTGGCGGGGCAATACTGGAGGTCAGGGTGGTGGTCTCACTGGTGGGGCTGTTCTGAGCAGTGGCAAAGGTTTCGGTGATAGTGTCAGAGTTAGTGGTGACGGTGGTGACAGAAGGCAGCATGTCCTCGACAGTGGCCGTAGTGTCGGCAGGCAGCCTGTGGGGAGGACAGGAAGTAGAAGAGAATAGACAATGAAGCTGAGATGTGACAGAGAAGCGGGGGAGGAGGGCTGAAGCCCGGAACAGGGACCATGGGGGGGCATGCAGTTAGGCACAGGCATGGACACAGGCCCACAGAGAGACAAGGATGGCAAGAGGAAGCACGTGCCCAGGTGGGCAGAAGAGGACACAGGAGACGACAGAGAACGTGGCGGTCTCAAAAGGGACCTGCCGGCCCCTCCCTGCTGATGTCTCTCCAGCTCTCTGCACGGAGCTTCCTTTCCCCGAAGTCCCTGCAGACCTGTCTAGGGCTTCCTGATCCCTGCCCTGGATCTTGACACAAGGAGGGCAGGCGTCTGTTCAGCATCCACATGTTCTAGGCTTCCCAGGTCCCAGAGAAACTGGGCCCAGCTGCCCTACAGGGCTCCCCAGGGCATTGATGGGAAAAGTCATGAATTAGGCAGATCACGAGTACTTGGAATGGCTCCTTGGAGCTGTGGGTTCTTCAGCCACAGATTTTGTGGTTCCGTGAAACTCCATTCCCTTCAAGCCCATAGGATCCTTGGCAGCTAGGCAGGCATTACAACCACAACTGGTCAAGGGCTCCGTGGGTCCCCAAGGTTTCTGAACAGAGGAGGGCCGGGGAAATTTACCAGGTCCCCACCTTCTCTTATCCTTTCAGGAGGAAAACAGAAAACCCTAGAACTTCAAGAAATCCTAAGCAGAGTCTGCTAAGCCTTTCTGTGAGATTTTGCCACCTTAAACCACTTCCAGAATACGTGTATAACTTGAGAACAGGGGCTAAGGATCTAGGGATCCCCACTTACAAAGGAGCCCTTTAAGGGTACCCACAGCCACCGAAATAGAACCAAAAATGCCTTCTCTCTGAGGACACAGTGAGGTCAGGCATTTCTTAGCCAAGCAGGTCTTGTAGCCAAGGATTTGGAATCCTGGCCTGAACTGTTTGGCTGGGAGCTGTGGGTAGGGGCACGGGAGGTGGGGGTGGGGTAGGGAAGTGGATGGGTGGGTCTCTATGGAGCAGGTGCCAGCCCCTCCCAGCCCACGTACTCGGGCTCCGTCAGTGGCGTGGTCTCGTTGGGCTCTGTGTGTTTCCCTCCGTCATGGTTTGGGGTCCGCTCCTCCTCTGTTCGAACCTCCACGATGGGCTCCTTGGACTCATCTTTCCTGTGGAGACAGCACTGCTGGTTAGACCTCAGGGCAGCTGCAGGGAGGGGCTCCCCAGGAAGAGCAGCTATGACTCAGCCCAAGGCTGGCACGGTGGGCCTTGAGAGCCAACAGATTCAATGTCTGAGTCTCAGCCCAACTCTGGCTAGCTGTGTGACCTTGAGCTTCAGATTTAATCACCCTGCCTCAGTTCCTTCATCTGTAAAATGAAGCAAAAACAGTATTACCCTGCCTAGTTATTATGAGAATTCAGTGAGAGGATGCATGGGAAGTGCTGAACACAGCGTCTGCCACAGGTAATTGCTCAAATACATACATCTATCTCCTTACCCAAGTATACAGACATTTATTTTCTTTCTTTCTTTTTCTTTTTTTTTTTGAGACGGAGTCTTGCTATGTTACCCAGGCTGCAGTGCAGTGGCATGATCTTGGCTCATTGTAACCTCCACCTCCTGGGTTCAAGTGATTCTCCTGCTTCGGCCTCCCGAATAGCTGGGATTTCAGGTACATATCACTGCATCCGGCTAATTTTTGTATTTTTAGTAGAGGTGGGGTTTTGCCATGTTGGCCAGGCTGGTTTCAAACTCCTGACCTCAAACGATCCACCCACCTTGGCCTCCCAAAGTGCTGGGATTACAGGTTTGAGCCACCCCATACACACATTTCTAAGTGTGTGCACATACATGTGTATGCATATACAGTGCCTGGCACCTGGTGGTGCTGAACAACTTATTTCCTCACTGAGTCCCTTTCTGGCTTGCTCCAGCTCTGCTCCACCTAGTGACAGTCTTCGAGGGGTCCCGCTAACTGGCTTAGGATCTGTTTCTCCAAGATGCTGCTGGAGGGACAGTATCTGGATCATCAGCTCCATAAGGAGAGGAATTTTTATCTCTGTTTTCCCTGTTGTCCCTATGTGCCTGGGAACAGTGCCTTGACTACTGCAGCTGCTCGATACATATTTGTTGAGTGATGGATGAATGAATGAATGTTGTAGGAAAGCAAGGCAAGTGTGTCCTTCTAATGCCTGCCCACCCCATGGCAGCTCCTCTCCAGGTTTAGTTCTGACAGTTTCCCTTATTTTGACCTACACAGGGATTTTCACATTCTGGGGAGATTCTAATACAAGAGATCTGGGGTTAGGCTCAAGAGTCTACATTTCAAACAGGTAACCCCCCAAGACCATGCTTTGAGAAAGTTTTCCCTAATGCTTTTCCCCACCTCAGGGTTCCAAGTGGGGAACGTGCAATGTAAGGAAAGGTCACCACAGGCACCAGCTGACGGCTCAGGGGGTTGCGGCGGCTGGGTCCCTGGCCTGGGGCAGAGCCCAAATCTCAGCAGGGCAGACAGGTCTGCACTCACGAGAAGGCGGCCTTGCCCTCCTCCATGTCCTTGCCCTTGGCCCCGGGCCCGGCTTTTCCGCACAGGTTGACTGCAATGCACATGAACAGGCCACACTTGTTCAGGAAGTAGCAGGTGATGTCCACGACCACCAGGAGCAGGACGAAGATGACGATGAGGATGCCCACGATGGCCCCGGTGCTCAGGCCTGAGGTGGGGCTGCCATTGGCTTGAGTGGGAGAGAGATGGCTGGTGGTTAACAGACTGAGACAAGAGACCTCCGGACCCTGCCAACAAAAGCCCCTGGGGGTGGGGAGGGCCCAGAGGACACAGTCATGGCATTCATGCCCAGAGCGACACCTTCCTGGGGCCTTTGCGTGCCCCAGAGTTGAGACAACAGGGTCTCTCTATGCCTTCCAGAGGGAGGGATGACAATGTCCCCTCACAGGCTGGGGGACGAGGGTGAGCCTGGTCAACTGGCCTCCCATGAGTCCTGGGAGCAGACGGAGCCCCGACTGTCTGAGGACGCTGGATAATGAGGCAGTTGAAGGGTGCTGCTGTTTTTCCTGGACCAGAGCAAGAGGCTTTGCAGCACAGGCAGGCAGTGACCACTGATTTCAGGCGGGGCTGTGGTTCCTGAAGTGCTCAGGGACAGGGACTCAAAGGGGGTGGTGGAGGGTTCCTAGGGCTTTCTTGGGGCTTGTGGGGATGTCCAGCACAGTAGCACCCCCATTATACTCCTCCCCTTCCATTTTCCCTCTTTAGGAGCGACCCTAAAGGAGCCTGACATTAGAGCACACTGGGTGCACGGTTTACCCTCCTCACTGCACCCAGGAAGATGAATGAAGCCTGGGTGACTTCAGAGACATAGAGGCCTCCCCAGGCCTAGTGGGCAAGGTGAAAGGTCTGGGAATACTCACCATCTAGGAGCTCAGGCCTGCTTGGACCAGACTTCAGGAAAACCTGAAGTGAGTGCAGACTCACTCAGAGGTGCAAACACGCACAGACAGGCACACTCAAACGCAGGACAAATGCCCACGCAGACAGACATGCACTCTCCCATTCTAGCACCTGGTACCCTGGTTCTGGCTGGACTCACTCTGAAAGACTCAGCCCGTGTCTTACTTCCCCGGTGCCCATCTGCAATCCCCTCAGGGTCTTTGGCTACTGACAGTTTCACAGAGGGACCTGGACTCAGATCTCTGGGATGCCTGGGAGATCAACCCATGGTTATAACTGACACTAGTTCCCTGGGATGGAACAACTGACCTCTTGGTGGTTCCCACCAGTGTCTGGGAAACAGCGGTCACGCTGCAGGAAGCAAGGACCCATGTGGAACTCCGCTAATAAGTCAATGTTGGAAGAATGCCCCTAGACTGAAATATGGGCACTTCTAATTCATCTTTTTTCCGGATGGACCTGCTTCCGCAACTGGCAGCCCTGCCCCACCACTAGGCTATGTCTAAAGCTTCCTGTGCTTTCCGGACCCACTGAAGCCACCTAGGATTGCAGACTGAAGATGGGAACTGTAGCCAACACTACCTGGGGCTCACCCCACCCGTTACCCCACTCCCAACCCAGCTCACTAGGCTTCGCCAAACACCAGGCCAGGCCCAGCAGCCTGTGAGCCACGTATCATGCCAGATAGTGGAAGGAATGTATAACCCAGAGTGATCAGCACCACAGCTGGGCCATATATTCTTTGTTTTCCATGCAGCCTGTTTGCTGGAGGGTAGTGATGGCTCTGTGTGCCCCAGGGGTCTCCGCCCAGGCACTGTGGTGCTTCTCCAGTGGCTGTCCCTCTCTGCTGGTCCATCTTTCAAACTTCAGTTTAGGGAATGGGCCATCAGCCTAGCATGCCAGAGAGGATCCCTCACAAACTACTCCTGAGACCCCTTGGTGCATCTCACACATGTTTTTAGTCCCTTTGGGACATTGGCTTGCCTCCCAGCCCTTCCTCCTCAGGCTCTCTGAGGAGGAAGAGAGAGCTGGTCCCTGTGGATCTCGCACTGAAGATCCCAGTGCATTCCCCCAGGAAGGCTTGAGATGGTGAAGAACTCTGTGCTTGGAGGACCCCGCTCTGGCCACCTGTTTCTGGGCTTTGGCAGCAGGACGCTGGCCACTGGCCCCAGCCATCAGCTGGAATAGGTCATTTTCTTAGCAGCCACAAATGCAGAGGTATTTCTAGTTAGTTTCATAAGAACAAAACCATCCATTTCCCAGAGTCCTCACACATTCCACCCAAAAAGCAAAGAAGGAGACACAGGCCTTCTTAGTCTTCAGGATCCCAAAGCTGTTTCCCCGAACAGGAGAGAAATGTTAGCCTTGGGTTTTCTCTCCATTCTCCATTCCATGACACAGGGCTCCAGGCCACTGCAGCCTCTGGCCATCAGTGCCTGATAGGTGTGAAGTGCCTACTCCCTGAAGAAAGAGCTGAAAGTGTGTGGTTTTTTTTTTTTTTTTTATGACAGTGGAGAATGCCTGGAGTTTTGGACTCAATGGCACTAATTATATCTTCTGAGGTTTATGTGTAAATATGATTTTGTGAAACTAATCATCTCTCTAAAGAGGAAAAATAAACTCCTGCAAAACTGCTCTATGTGCTTGAGAGGACAGCAGCTGAGACAACTGCTCTGTGCTCGTCAGACCCAGCTGGAGCGCTGCACTGGCACTGCACACACCCAGGCGAGGGCCTGGTGGAGGGGAAAGGCCCTGAACTGTGGTATAGACAGGGCAGCAGCCTCCCCTTTCATTGGAATATAAAAGTCAAAGTCCTTCTCTTGGCCTTTAGGGCCTCCACATGCAGCAGACTCTGCCCACCCCTTTGTTGGGCCTCTTGGCGTGAACCGGACCCTCCCTTCTGCCTGCTGAACACACCCAGCTTGTCCCGCTTTAGGGCCTTGATGATTCTGTGTGTGGAACACTCCCTCCGGGTTGGCTCTCTGTTGTCCTGCAGGCCTCAGTTCCAGTGTCACCTTCCCAGAGAAGCCTTATCTGATCTCTTATCTAGTGTGGCACCTCTAGCCGATATCCACCATGCTGCTAGCCTGTTTTATTTTCTTCTTACCACTATCTGCCACTTTCTGTTCATTTACATGCTTCTGATCTGGGCATCCCCCGCTAGGACATCCCAGCAGGTACCCTGCCTGTCTCTCTTATATCTCCCCAGCATCTAGGACAATCCTGATTCGCAGAAAATGTCCAAAGAATAATTGTTGTACAAATGGATGAGTGTTTAGTATGGAGAGGAGAACACTATTTACAAATATGTGAAGGTGTTCAATGAGAAGAAAGAGGTAGTCTTATTCTGTATGGCACCAAGGTGTGGAAATTATGGTGGTGGCAGATTTTAGCTCCATCTGAGAAAGGACTAACAAACAGGGTAATCCAACATAGTGTGGGCTGCCCTGAGAGGTGAGTTCCTTGCTTCTGAGGGCATTTGAGCAGAGGTCAGAAGACCCCTGGCCTGCATCCATGCTATAAGGCTGTGGATGAGGCTCCTGCACTGGGCAGGACCTTGGGTGGAGAGTGTCTCAACCACAAGAGTCTGTCATTCCAAGTCATACGTTCTACACTGCCTGGCTCATGGTATAGATTCCCTAATGCCTGTCTCCTCCAGAGCATGGATTGAGAAGGACTTTTTCCTGGAAGACTAAAATGCTTGGTAGGTCTCATCTTTAATCATTGATCCTTGTGATTTTATTTTTGCAAGAAAAATACCTTTAAACTCAATGTATCTCCACTTGTAGGAGAATTCCTAGGGTGTTTGTTACAAATTCAGAATCGGGGGCTGCTCAGCACTATGGGATCTGAATCACTGGGCATAGGCTCAGGAATCAGGCGTTGAACAAGCAGCCTAGGTGATTCTTATGAGGACCACACTCCTAGGTCTTCCCTCCCCGGCATCACAAAGAGGAACAGGTGATTCCATGATTTGTCACCACAAGGTGCACTGTGCTGTCTCACCTGGTGACCCTGAAAACAAACTTGACCTAATGTATTGGATGGATCAAGAGAAAGCAGAGTATCCCCCAAAGGAAAAGGGACCACACTGTCCTCCACCACTGAGTCTAGACTTCTCGAGCAGGTGAGACGCTTTTTAAGCTAGGAAGAGAATGTTTGTGGCTTTTACAAACAAGAGGCTGTGAAGAAGGGACAGGCTGTGGGATGGGCAGAAGGGTATTCCAGGCAAAAGTGAATACCCATTCCCTCTCAGTGGGTATCACAGAATTGTTTAGTCTAAGATAACTAGAAGAACAAAGCCTGCCACTTGTGTAACATTTTATAAAAGAAAAAATATAAACTCCCAGGGGTCTCTCTTTGCCATGGTCTTCCCTCGGCCCTCCCTTGACTAACTCACTTGTATACCTTGGATGCAAAGAAGGCTTCTAGGGAACAGTTTCCCCATAACCTTGAGTTCAGAGCTGCCCAGGACAGGGAGATTATGAAGCTGGAGCTGTCCATCCTCTGTGATTCCTGCCTTGGGAGGGGTTGGCACTAAAGACAGAACTGGCTTGATCCAAGAATGAGACCCACAGATGCCTACTTTTGTATGCCTCAAAATAGGAACATGGGTCTCACATTTTACAAATGTCCAGATGGGCCTGAGTCCTTGTGCCATGAAATTTTGGTGCAGCAGAAGTGCCCTCTTCACTCCCCAGACCCCCAGAAGACATCAGATTCTTGGAACTGTTGAGCTAGGGTTCTGGTTCACCCCCGAGCCCCTTACATGTCTGCTTGCTCCTTCGAATCAGCTAAACAGATGCCTGGTCTCAGGGGCTTGCAGGAGGTGTCTGAGTTAAGTGTGATTATCAATAGAATACAAGAGAATCTTCTCTCAGATTCCCTCTCCACAGGCTTACTCTGTGCAGCCTTTGTTAGGGAGAGTATAAAGGCTGCTGTACCATCAGGTGGCTGAGCCACAGAGTTGTGCATCTGGTGGCTCAGAGTGTGGTCCCACCCCCATAGTGACCACTTCCCCAGTTCTGCAAGGGCACTTTCCCCTCCCACTGCCTGCCGGGGACTCCAAGGCAGCAATGCCCCTTCACAGCTCTTAGGATGCCTGGGAAAAAAGAGACTGCTCCCCGTTAGGAAGAAAAAATATTTCCTTCGGTTAGAACTCCATTCACCAGGCTACTGTTTCTCTAGGTAACGGTTTATCCAGGTACATGTGAGGTGGAGGGAAAAGGTCTTTGATGCTTTGTTGGACACAACTATTGAATAAAATCAAGCCACGCTGGTGAGTTCACATGAACTGTTATTTCCTTTAATAATGCAAAGGTGTAAACTTCATAAAGGCCTCGCTGATTATCTACACAACAATGTTAGCATTCTTATTAGTAGAAAAACGTGATCCAAACCTGCTGTATAAATAGTCCAAAAATGAGCAGAGGAGCCCCATGGCGCGTGGAGCGTGGGCCGCACTACTACAGGCTGCGGGAGAGTGGGGTGCGGCTGAGCAAGGTGGGATGTGCTTGCTCCTGCAGGGTCTCTGAGGGCTGCTGTCTTCAGCACTCCTGGCAGGGCTGTGGGACGCAGCCGTCACCGGGAACTCAGTGTCCGGTGGGAGTGGGTGTGCACTAATGCTGCCTCCTGAAGGGCACACTGGTACAATGTGGGCCCCTTGAGGACCCTGATGTTTCAGCTGAGGACTGCCTGACCCTGGGATGTGCTGAGGGGTCAGGGCCACATCAGCCCTCTTCACACTTAGGATGAGATCTCCAGAAGGTACTTTCAGAAAGACGTACACTGCGCCTCTCTCGTATCCTGGGATCATGGGGAGGCAGACCCCCGAGCTGCGCTGTCCTAGGGTGAAGCCATGTGACTTCTGCCCAAGGTGATCCTAAGAGCCAGCAGCTCTCCACACTGACCTATGATCCTTATGTTCTGCCCTGGCCCCAAGAACCATGCCTGCTTCCACTGCCCTGGTGCGAAGCACCATCTGGGACTCCACTGGGGAGAGTTTTGTAGCCTGGGTGAGAGGCACTATCCTGCCTGAGCTACTGCACAGCGTGGAGCCTCTGATGTCTGCATGTGAGCCTCTAAACTGAGTGCTGGGGATTAATGGTGGGCACCAATATAGGCGGCTTTGCCTCTTGGACCACAGCATGGGGTCATTTGGATTCCCAAAGGGAAAGCCTAGTCTTTCAACATTAAAAAATAATAACAACAGAAAAAATACATAAAGAAACCAAAAAGAACAAAAATCAAGTTTCCGTGGAGATGCTCAGAGATGAGATAGGTAGAATGATGTGTGACCACATGGAGGGAGGGAGGGAGTTTTTATTCAGTAGAAGGTCCATCTCCAATCATACACACTGATATTACCAAGCAGGATTCAGCCCTGGGCTTCCATGAGGGACCTTAACAAAACACACCCACTTCCTCTCCTGGGTGACCTCCCCAGCAGCAGGGTGGAGCAGCTGGTTTTTCAGGAGAGTTTAGAAAATGTCACTGAATCAACTCCCCAGTACAGAGGCTGGGGCATTCAGGAAGTACTGACAGGTTGACCCGGTCCCAATTTTTTAAACCTTCTGGGCTGGGCAGTCTGGGAGTGGCCTGTCCCTCCCATTCTTTACTGAG
Organism: Sapajus apella; assembly: GCF_009761245.1. Lineage (NCBI taxonomy): Eukaryota > Metazoa > Chordata > Mammalia > Primates > Cebidae > Sapajus > Sapajus apella. The sequence continues at coordinate 21,841,998 of NW_022436956.1, forward strand.
CACACACAGGTCAGGTGGGGGACTAATGCCTGGCTCACAGTGGATACTTCCAATCTGCCCTGTAGGCTGATGCTCACAGCCATTCTGTGGGTCACTGCTGAACGACAGCCCCACTGTGCTGATCTGTGACATGCTGCCAGGCAGCAGGGGAGTCATCCTGACTGGGAGACAAACACCTTTCAAAGCTGATACTTGTTGGCACATCATGGCTTGGGCCTGTTCACAGAGACAGTGTAAGGTGCTGGCCATAATACAAGGACTGAAAGCACATCCCAGGACATTCATCAGCCCTAACTGATGGAAAATATCCAACAAATTCAACTTTTTTCCAACGCATGGGCAACAGGGGTGAATTAAGTTGCCCACTGTGTCAGCAAAAAGCTCATGTGAATCAGTGTGGTCTGGCTCTCTTAACATGGGCACTTAAATGCTTAATTGCAAGCAAAGCCAATTACATATTGAAGGGAGGACGAGGAGCACAGAGTTAGAATGAAGGGAATGCATGGTGATTTTAACAATCTGACGCAAGCTTTAGAGGGTACTTAGAATTCTTCCTCTGCTACTTCATATTTAGGTTTGAACACAAAATGCAACAAGTAGCAGATATGCAGAAACTTCTCTGTAAACCTAGCATGATGCTTTTTAAAAAATAGCATTTAAAGAAAGAAGCTCTCAAACTCGTTTTACTGCCATTAAAAAGGGCGCAAACTCCTTATGAAGTGGCACAAAAGTATCTGCGAATGGTAACATGTCTGGAGGTAAAGATTTTTCCAAATGCAAAGCCTTCTCTTCCACACAGAATGGTCGCTTGGCAGCTGTGGCCATGGTGGTCCTGCCAGGTTCTTCCAAAGGGGGGCACTGATCTTTTTCATAGGAACTGGGCTTTTAAGCAAATTTAATTTTTGTGTTCAAGTTCCTAACAGAGCAAAAGAAGAGTCACTGCAGAGAAAAGCAATGAGACAAAGGTGTAGGATGCAGAATTGCCTCCCAAGGTTGCTGCAGGTGTCAAGCAATAGGTCCCCAGAGAGAATGTGGTTGTTTAAAAACAAATGTGGCAGTAGGGATGTCCCAGTGACGTCCAAGGTGACAAGTGTGACGACAGACACAGGAAGGGGAGGGGGAAAGAAGGAAAGAGAAGGTAGAGACAGAAACAGAGAAAAAAAATAGATAAAAAGAAAAAAAATTAGGTCAACTATAGAAAACACAGAATCAAATGTTAATTCAACTTAGTAAATTAAATTGACAAAGGTTAGAGAGGGCTCAGTGCAGTATCAATGCCATAAGGCCAGTTCAGAAGCTCAGCAATGCCAGAAGCAGCACAGCAGGGTTAATTTGGGGGTTAGGGGTCAGCGAGCAAATGAAATTAAAGTGAGAGAACAGAAGCCTCCATAGTAAAATACCAGAGTTTGATTAGGAGAGTGTTACCTTTCACTAAGGTGAAGCCTCTTAGATACAGCCAGCGAGTGTATCGTCTTCTAGTGTCTAGCGTTTTTTGCCCATAGTGGTGGAGATGCATTGGATTGCTGCACTATGAGTCGGCAGACTGTGCAGAAGGATTGGGGGTGGCCTTGTCAGAGATGAAGCAGGCTTTTCTTCCGATGGCACAAGTCCCCCACCATAGCGCTGTGAAAGGAAGTCTCGTTCTGCACCCCTCCTCACCTTCTACCCCGCCTGCTGACCACAGAATTCAACCACAAATATCCAACTTACAATTTAGGGAGATATTATTCTCAGATCCCAATTCAATGGCCAGGAAAGTCCAACCAAGCACAGAGCCACCACCTTTTCAGACCTGTACAGGAGAGCCACAGAGCCATCACCGGCGAGGTGGGCAACCCCCCAGCCCTCTCTGGCTTCAGTGGGTACCTGGGCGATTTACAAGAAGGACTCTGACATCTCTGGCAGGCACAACTTTGGAGGACAAGGCCTACCCAGAATTTCAGTCTCTGACACAAAAACCACATAAGCCGGTGCTGCTGTGAGTATCCAGCGTGTGAGCACAGCAGGTCCAAACAGCCTACCCAGTAAGTCTCACCCCAGGAAGCAATCACCATAAGGAATCTGTCTTGCTACAAAAGGGCTTACTCAAACCTCACCTGATCTCCCCCTTAAGTGTCCCATAAAGGCTGGACAGATTTGGACATTCACCTCAGACTGTCCATTGCAAGGAAACTAACCAAAGAATGCAGAGAAAGAACGGGCAGAGAAAAAGCAAGAAGAACCCCCATTGGAATATCCTATTAAGGTGTAATGAGGACATTTCCTGCAGCCACACCCATGTGCCTTGCCTTCTGTACTGACCATCTAACCAGCGACTATGGAGAAACACCCACCCCAGCAAGCACTGGGGAGCCTTCCTGACAATGCAGCGGGGACCAGTTGATGCTCCTGATCTACAGCTTAAAACTCACCTGCCAACTCACTGGAGGTCCAGCACACGTCTCTCAGACACATACATCCATGTACAAACAACCACTGGGAACCACACACTGATCCCATTTTGTTGCTGCTCTCCTAGCCCACTTTTGCACATATGTCGCTGCATCATTGGCAGCCCACAGCCCTCCGGCCTGTCTCCCCCTGGGAGGAGGAATCATGACATGGAGCCAAGAGCTGGGCAAGCTCTGTAGACAGGGCAGGCATGAGGGGAACCTCCCAAGGCCATTTTCCCACCACATTTGAACATGGCAGAGTACATGGGGCCCCCAACGGGCTACAGCTATATGTTCTATGCCCACCTCTCCTGCCTGTGGTTGGCATTTGGCTGGTCTGGAAAAGCAGAGTGATCAGTTGAAGAGCTCCTTCTTCTCTAAGGGATTTGGCCAATGAGGAGACCAGCCATCAGTGGTAAGGCTAGGTCCTGGATCTCTGGAGACAGATCTGCATCTCCTAGGAGAACTGCTGCCATCACAGTCTCTAGCAGACGTGATTGCTTTCATTGATGGTGTTTCTAGCATCTATTTTCTCCACTGGTTCTATTACAAGTGGTTCAATTTAATCTATGTTTCATTTGGAAGGCCTTTGGTAGATAGGGTTTGTAACTAACTGGGCATCATCTCTTCCTTCTCTTGGGGTCACCACAGAGAAGAAATTTGGACCATGGCTGTGCAGATAAAGCAGGCATCAGATAGAAAGTGCTCAGAAACGGTTATGTGGTCCAAGTATGATGTGGCAGATGGCAGATAAGGTCTCAAAAAAGGGTCCTTACTCAACCAGCTTCCAAATCTAGGCTGGAGCTGGGGCATTACCCATCTGGGGGGTCCAATGGACTGATTGGCATCAGTCCTTTAAGGCCAAACGAGACAGAACCTTTTCCCCAGGATGCTTGGCCAAGCCTTCCTGGGGGTCCAGTACATCTCACCCCATTGCACAGATAGGTACAAGGCAAAACTAAGCTTTGCATGGGCAACCAATCATGAGGATGGCTGTAAGCAAGCAAGTTGTCAGGGTTGTTCAGGCGCATTAGGAGGTGCAGCACTTGTGCATTAATTCAAAGCGGGAAACAAACAGAAAGCAGAGGCAGCCATACCTGGGATGGCTGTGGGCTGGGCTGAGGTCCTGAACACAAAATGAGCTGCCTTGGATTTTCCTTGCTGGTTCTCAGCCACCACGTAGACCTCATACTCAGCATTCCATTCCAGGGACTTCAGCATGACGTGGTCACTGCCAGACGGGAGCCTGATCTCTGGTTTCCACTCGGAGGAGAGCTTCTGGGAGAAACCGGCAAGAAGGATACAACAGACCAAAAATGCTTTAGATGAAAGTACTGGTAAGACCAGATAATAGGCAGAACTTATGGGATTCAATAACTGTTGGTTCAAAATCATGAAAATAAGAAGCAATGATGGGGCTGGGCACGGCAGCTCACATCTGTAATCCCAGCCACCTTGGGAGGCCAAGGCAGGTGGATCACTTGAGGTCAGGAGTTTGAGACAGCCTGGCCACTATAGTGAAACCCTGTGTCTACTAAAAATACAAAAATTAGCCAGGTGTGGTGCCATGCACCTGTAGTCCCAACTACTCAGGAGGCTGAGGCAGGAGAATGGCTTGAACCTGGGAGGCTGATCAGGCCACTGCACTCCAGCCTGCATGACAGAGAGAAACTCTGTCCCAAAAAAAGGAAGCAATGGTGGGACATGGTCTTTATTCTTTACCAGCCTGAAAAATTGCACAGGTCAGGAGGTCAACCTTGCATGCTGGCAAACACAAGCAGCAGCAGATGCCAGTGTGGCATCTGGCCAACCCCATCAAGGTCCCATCACATTCAGGGCATGCAGAGACTCAAGCAGCACCCCTGTCTCCAGGCTACACTCTGGTGCTGGGGACATATGCATAAGGATGTCCTAGAAGAGTAATAAAGCAAGTACGTTTCTTGTCATATTTCAGGATGCGGCTTAAGTTAAGGTGTGTGTGTGACTCACCTTCCTAATGTGTGAATACTGTGTAGACTCCAATTTCATTAAAAATAAAAACTATTATTGTTGAGCCCTTACTAAGTGCTAGGCACTGCAAGAAGCTTTACATACATTTTCTTGTTGTATCCCTACAATATGTCTGTGGGTTTTGTCAGGCGCTTAGTAAACCTGATGATGAGGAAGTGAGAGAGAAGTAAGGGTCTAATGTAAAATCACACCTGTAGTCAAGGCTGAAGCTAAGTCCGTTTGGGACCCAAACTGTAATCTTTCCTTTTTTTTCCCCCTTAATTGTGTTCTTGAAAATAACAGTTTTAATTGATACAATATATATATATATATATTTTCAGGGCACATGTGATAATTTAATACATTTACTTAATTTGTAAAGATCAAGTCAGTGTAATTGAGATATCTGTCACCTTAAATATTTGTCTTTCTTTAGGCTAGAAACATTTGAATTATTTTCTTCTAGCTAGTTTGAAATATACAATAGGTAATTGTGAACTACAGTCACCCTATGGATCTATCAAACACTTGGTCTTATTTCTTCTGTCACACTGTTCCCATTAATCAATCTCTCCTTATCCCCTCCTCCTCTCCTGATCGTTCGTTTCTATAGTAGGGAGCTCTGCAAACATCTGTTGAACTGAATAAGGTTTTTCTATTCCATGCAGTGTGGTCTGGTCTCTACAACTGCAGCAAATAGATGGAGGTACCTAGGGTCTAAGTTCTGCTGTCCAGTCCAACAGTGGGCTGCTCAAAGGGCCCACAAAGAATGATAATCAGGTGACCACCTCCCTCACCAAACAGTTGTTGACGAGGACATGGACAGCCTGAGAAGTCTTCAGATGGTTTCACAATTGCACAGCCCACCTCTTTGCAATCTTTGGCCTTTTCACAAGGCAGATGCTCTGAGGTATCTGCTGAGCACAGAAGAAGGCTTGATAGATGTTTATTGCATGACAGGCTGCTCCTTGGAAGGGCAGAACACAACAGCGCTGTCACCTGGACAGTGGTCTATTGGCTGTTGTAGGCCCAGGGCTAAGGCTGGATGAGGAGTTATCTTACAGCAAAGCAGTCCTCCCAGGCAAAAGTGTTTGCATCAGCCTGAGAGATGCTTTTAGGAATGTGCCAGTGCTCATGTCATGGCCTGGCACTATTATGGGTAAATGCTAGTAGGGCTGGAAGGGGAATTCTAGTTTCCTTAGGGTCTAACTAGAAAGTCTGGCTACGCTGTAAGCTAGGGTGTGTATATATCACTATGTGGCCGCATTTTCATTTAAAACAAAGCAATTCAGGTTTCCTTTCTCTTCATTTATCTGTCTTCCTTGGCAAACATCATTATACAAGACAATCAGAGTATAGACAAGATGTTAACGTTATATTATACTTATCCATAATATAAAATTATAATATTTAGCAAACATGAATGAGGTTTTGAAGTCAGAGAGGGTGGTTAAGGTTGTTGAAGTCTAACATATTTCAGTGTTGTGTCCAGTTGTGTCTTTCTAATGCAGAGCTGACTGCCACAGGCACAGTGGCTCCTCAGATGAACTGACATCTGACGTGGCTTCATACGAGAGATGGGTCCGTCCTGCGCCTGCCTCTTAGCAGTAACCATAGTGAGCATTTGTAAAGGTTTCCAAACGTCAGGCACATTTCAGGTTCTTTGCATATATTATAATGCACCTTTACAACAACTTGATAGGCTATTTCATCCCCATTTTATAGATGGACGAATTGAAGTTCTGAAAGATTAAGTGGCCTATTCTTCCAGAACAAGTGGTAAAGCTAGAATTGGATGCCATGTCTGTCTGGCTCTAAAACCCATGTTCTGCCCACTGGACCACATGAGGATAACCATTGGAAAGGCATCCAGCATACCACGCCTCTACTTCCAGGGGGATATTCAGGGCCACCTACCCAATCCTTGCACCCTGCTTGGCAGTGAAGAAGCTCTCATTCACTGGGATCTCTGGACTGGGCATTAGGGTAGTGACAGGCCTTTCCTACTATTTTAGCTTACACCTGCTTACAAACTAAGCGGGAACAAGGGCTGCCCAGCTGAGAAGCGTGCCTGCAGGGCTCTGTGCTGAACCGACTCTCCAGAAGGCTAGCCAGCTAAAGACCTATATCACTTCCACAGGGCTGATCACAAGGCAGAGAAGGAGTAACTCAGCTTCCTGGGAAAAGTCTTCTCTGGGGCTTTTTGAAGAAAGGAGACTGCTCTCTGGTTCATTATTTTCTACTACTATGAAACTGTAGCAAGAGGTTATTCTCAGTGCTCAGATGTGGTCTCTAAGTCTCTCAGTTCTAAAACCAAAAAAGGAAAGGGTTACTTTCTGTGTGGGGGTTGGGATAAAAGGTAGAAGAAGGGGAATCTTGAGTGGGTTGGTGAGCAAACCAGGAGAAAATGGCTTAGAGCCAACTTGCTGCTAGCAGGATTAGGGCAGCTCAGGTGGCCAGGTGAAGGGCTGGTGAGGGAACTGGAATTGTTTGAGGACTTTTAGGCAGCCTCGGGCAGTAGTGAGAGCCCAGTCTCTCAGTCAGATCTGGATTCAAACTCTGGCTCACCCAGCTGTGTGAGATCCGGCAGTTATTGACTGCTGTCTGCCCACTTACTTCATCTGTAAAGAGGGGATAATGGTAATATCTATTGCACAGGGTTCTCGTGCAGAGAAAATGCATGTGATCACAGTGACAGTGCAGGTGCCTGGCCTACAATACACATTTTCTCCCAGGCAGTGATTCTTATATATTAGTATGGCATTTACAGGAAGTACTAGATAATGGCAAAACAATGTTGTAGGAAAGTTCAAGACACAGAAAAATCAACCATGGTATGAGTTTGTCACCACCGCCGTCATCTAGGAGGTTTTCAGATGGACCCAGTGTGAAGATGGCCTAACAGCTGTGGGGCCATCTTGGGATTTTAAACCATGGCCAGGGCCCACGGGCCACCTGCAAGACACAGAGTAAGGCCCCATCCCGCCCCTGCCCCACTTGTGCTGTCCCTGTTGTTTCCCTCGCAAGCTGGGTGTCAGGGTTGCAGGGTTCAGGTGAAATCTGAGAAGGAGGCCACTCACCGCTCGGTACTTGACCAGATAATGTCTGATGGGGGAGCCGCCGTCATCCTGCTTGATCAGGTTCACCTTAATAGAGTTTCCATCCTCTCCCATCTGCCCTTCGAGCTTAGGTGCACTGGGCTCTCCTGAAACAGCCAGTTAATTCACATGAAATTCTCATCCACAGAATGAAGATCCAACCCATCAGAATGGGATGGAATGACAGGGTGGGGCTGGACACTTTTCTTGCTTTCTCAGAAATTCAAATGGTTAAAAAGCAATAAATATAAAACTGAATTTCAGGTAGACACCTCAGACTGAGCCCAGACTGAGAGTGCCTCTTGGGAATGTTCTGGTAAATAATCTTCCTGTGATCAGGGTCCTTCCACTATTTTAGGAATACGCTTTTTTCTGTCTCTTTCACTGGTACTTATGTTTCCTTTTAGCCGCTCTTACAACTGAAGATCTAATTTTTATAAACCTGACATATCTTGAGGAACAGCCTGAAATAGGAGAAAGTGTAAGTGTTTGAGTAGGAATCTCCAATCCATAAAATTATTTTGCAAACAGCCCAGTTTCTTCCTGGGACACATCACTAAGCCCTGGGGCTAGGAGGCCTGTTCTCTAGTGAGAGTAAATAATGCCGCATTCTTGGGACTGGCTTTTCATGTACATTGTATTACTTAGATTCATCAAAAAAATAAGAAGTTTCCGGTTGTGATTAAATAAAGCACAACTTGCCACAGGCAAGTTTTTTTTAAGTATCCTTATGGCTCTGATGCAAGTTTCCTATAAGTATCCACTTAGGGCTCAACTGAGTGAGTGCTAATCCTCAACACTTTAATGTGTTAAAGTAACAGTGTAGTCTTTTTCTTTGTGTGAGAGAGAAAAACATCTTTAGCAATTCTCAACAGAAAATAAGTTGTTTCTTGATTTGCAGTATACACTTAGCTTGTAGCACTGCCAATCCAAGGTTGAGAAGGAAGACGAACTTGCATGTGACAAACTGCTAGGGCTAGGCTGCTTCTCCAGTGAGTACGGCACTAATTTACTTTAAAAGAAACAATTTCATTGATACACAGTGAAAGCAATAAGGTGAGAGGACATGTCATATACAAAGTTAAAATTAAGACTGAACACACTGGGGACCCCTGCACTTCTGTGAGGAGCTCTCTCTGCATCTATTTCATAACCAGAGAACACTCGGAGAGGCTACAAAACTGTGACCTTTGGGGTGGGTCACTCCGGCTTGCTCTCTGGAAAACAGAATCACAGATATGTGACAGAAGAGCCACAAAACAGCTTGCCACCAGCGCTTGGACCTAAGCACCTAACACTGCATTACTGGCCATTTATGAGATAGCTGCAGGTACAGCTAGTGTCTCACCTCGCTTCTCATTCAGCTTCTCTGGGAACCACCTTCCTTTGATACGAGGAGGAACCAGAGAGAAGGCTAAGGAACAGCCCACTACTTATCATCATAGGGCCAGCAGCATGCTGATCACCTGGACGCGTGTTACAAATGTAACAAGATCCTTCCAGTGATCTGTGTGTACATTGAGGTTTGAGAAGGGATATATTAAAAGCTACAACAGGGAGGCTGCATAATGTCTGGAGGATATTGAGGAAAAGTTGTGCTTACTATTTGTTTTCTTCCATCAATAATTAAAGAAATGAAAAATTTGTTTTCTTCCATCAATAATTAATGAATAATTAAATGAAAACAGGAAGGAAAAGATAAATGGACTTCAGGCAAAGACCTGTCCTGTTTTAAAGCCACTATCTAGCCCCGGGCCATAACTATTCAGTGGAAAATATGTAGAAATTTGGTTTAGACATGTCACGGTATGTAGGCTTTCCAAATTCCTTTGGACTGTCCCAAGTCCTGGACAATACATCAGTTATGTCTACACCATTATAGATACCTGGTGCTAAAAAGCAACTCAAAGTGGCATATATTTTAGATCAAGGCAGGAGCTCTGTGTAGATTCAGAAATGCTGAATAAACAGAAGGAGACACAGGAGAACTTTACGAATTCTGGAAACCCTTCAGTGCCAGGCAAACAGGAACGGCTGATGACCCTAGACCTACTGCAAATGAACATCAATGATTCTAACTTTGTCCACTCAGAATACACTGACTGTGCTGAATGATCTTTCTGCCCTAGCTTGCAGGGGATTTTTATGGGCAGCATCTGTGGCCCTTCCAACGCGCCCACTACGTGAGGACTATGTCCTTCTCCCATGGCCTCCTTTTAGGGATCAGTCCTCTGGGACTTCTCCGGCTGCATGTTCCTAATTAGTTCCTCTTGAAATTGAACAGTGTGAGTTTTCAAGGCTGACTCAATCCTGCAAAACACTGTCTCTGAACTCTGCATCATGAGGGTCTGCTGCCTCGATCAAGTTTCTTTCCATATTCACAAAATATGGGCCCTGAATTGGATGCTCTTTAGGGCTCCCTCCAGCTCTGCCATCATGTCAAACAGTGACAGCCACTGCACTAGCACAGGCTACCAACGCCACCTGGGCTGTTTCTCATGACACTGTGGGAGGCAGAACACAGCACACATGCCTTTCAGCCAATTTTAGGGAGATGCACTCCAAGGTCAACAATTCTACATTTATAAGGCAGACAGTTGTCAACTTTTTGCTTTAAAATGTTGAAAAAGTTATGTCTCAAAAGGTTTATTTTTGAAAAGAGACCCCCAAGTCTCTTCAAAGGCCTAAGAATAAAAATCTCTCTAAGGAATTGTGAAGAAACCAACTTCCCTGATGAAAGTACTCTCTCATCTTCAGAGTTGTTTCAGAAAAAATGTAATTTGAATCAGAGAAAAACCATCAAAATCTATACCATAGTTAGAACAGTTCCTACATTTGACATAGTTAGAACATTATATTTAGCTATCATTTTATCTGAATGACTATCATAGTACTCTGATATGTGTGTATTGTTTTTCTCATAGAATTTAGAGCATTTAATATCATATAATAATATTGGCTGGGTGTGGTGGCTCACGGCTATAATCCTAGCATTTTGGGAGGCTGAGACGGGTGGATCACTCGAGGTCAGGAGTTCATGACCAGCCTGGTCAACATGGCGAAACTCTGTCTCTCCAAAAAAAAAAATTAACTGGGCATGGTGACGTGTGCTTGTAATCCCAGCTACTTGGAAGGCTGAGTCCTGAGAATCACTTGAACCCAGGAGACAGAGGTTGCAGTGCGCCAAGATCAGGCCACTGCATTCCGGCCTGCGTGACAGAGTAAGACATTGTCTCAAAAATAAAATAAAATAAAATAAAATAAAATTTAGGTTTATTATTTAGAGTGTTTTACCTATGATTTATTCAACAGATGTGTACTGAGTATCTACTAGGTCCCAGGTAGTTTATTAGACATTAGTCTTAAAGGTAAATAAGACACAGTTTTGTTTGCTGAATTAAAAAAACTTAGTTATCATGAATTCTTTTTAAAAAATGATGGGGCCCTTGGACAGATACATAATGCTTCCTATGACAGTATTTTTTTTTTTTTTTTTTTTTTTTTTGAGACAGAGTTTTGCTCTGTCACCTGAGCTGGAGTGCAGAGGCACAATCACAGCTCACCGTAGTTTCAATCTCCTTGGCTCAAGTGATTCACCCACCACAGCCTCTGGAGTAGCTAGGACCACAGGCACATGCCACCACACTCGGCTAATCTTTGAATTTTTTTGTAGAGACGGAGTCTCACTATGTTTCTGAGGCTGGTCTCAAACTCCTAGGCTCAAGCAATTCTCCTACCTTGGCCTCCCAAAGTATTGGGATTATAGGTGTGAGCCTCTGCACCCAGCCTATGACAGTATTTCAACAGGAAGATCACATTCAACCAATATCACAAAGATTTTGAACAACTTGGTGGCTCTGTAATTTGCTGTGAGTACATGAATACATGCAAAGAATAATTGTTTAATAAAGTGTCTTATTTTCCAGTGTTCACTGTCAGCTATTTCTCTTAAAGATTAGAAATGGGGTTAGAGAAACTTTCTTAGGCTTTCTGCACAAAGCCATGCCTGACGAGGGAGGGGCTGTGGGGAGAAAAGGGACCTTGCCATTTAGGAGGCTGACTGCTTTATTGAGCACATTAGCAGAAGAAATGCCTCAGAGGGTCCTGATGTGCACTGTGTTCTGAGATGGCTGTTCTGATTGAAACCATTATGGGTAATTTTAGTAAAACCAATATTGTAATTATTTGTAAAGGTTGGTTTGCGATTCAGCAGCAATTGGCAGGTTGCTCCCAGAAGAACCCAGGGGTTAATTATACCCTTGGAGTTTAGCTTCAGCCATGAGTCAAATTTTCCCCCCAAAATGTATTAAGTAAAGACTAAACCAGCAGAACATTAAGAATAAACTTTGCCAATAACAAATATAAAGTATTGGGCAGTTCTGGTATTTTCTAGGAGGATGTGAATCATGAACCCAAGAAAGAAAGAACGTACCATGGAGGCCACATATAGTCAGATATATCATAGGCAGGTCCTGTGAAAGTCTCCCTTAGAAACCATAATTGAAAAGTATATTTCTGGTCATGCCGATTGCAGGTTCTCTGTTTGTAATTACTATGATACTGTACCCTTAAATCTGAATCGGCTTCATGCCCTTCCTCTCATCAGCAGAAGCCCCAGGAGTTAGAAAACTCCTGCTGGATATATGAATTCCACAACAAAAATTATAGCAAATCCAGGGCACTTTGATAGCATTTGTGAATTTTGCAGAAAAACAATATCCTACTTCTCACTCAAAGGAGCCCAAGCACGAAGAGTTAGCTGTGTCTTCTGAATGAAAGGCTGGGGTGCCAAATAGGCATCCTCAAGAAAGCCTCTATCTGGGGCTGGGCGCAGTAGCTCATGCTTTAATCCCAGCACTTTGGGAGGCTGAGGCAGGCAGATCACCTGAGGTCAGGAGTTCGAGACCAGCCTGACCAACATGGTGAAACCCTGTCTCTACTAAAAAAAAAATTAGCTGGTCATGGTGATGTGTGCTTGTAATCCCAGCTACTCGAGAGGCTGAGGCATGAGAATTGCTTGAACCCGGGAGGCAGAGGTTGCAGTGAGCAGATTGCACCACTGCGCTCCAGCCTGGAAGACAGTGAGACTTAGTCTCAAAAGAAGAAAACAAACAAAACAACCCTCCATCTCTGTTCTCTGTTCATCTACTTTGTTTTCTCTCTCATCGAGATCTGCATGAAGTTTCAGGTGTCTGATCATAAACCAGTGATAAATGTGGGGCTTGTATTATAATCTTTTGCTTTTCCTATCAAATAAGACTTCTAGTTTTCAAAATACTGTTCATTTTGTTTATCCTAATTCCTGTCTTTTTTGGTTGATTATTTCTTACAAGCAATTTGAAACTTGTGTTATACATGCCTTTTACTATTAGTTTTTGAAAAGTCCAAAATGTATGACTTAGTTTTTCAATTATGAAGTCTATTTACTTTTCCCAAGTCAGAAACATTACAATTACATCCAGAAGTTAGAAACGTGGCTAGTCCTTAGGGGATCAGCAAATTATCTCAGGGAATCAGGATTTAGTGTCATTAGGCCACTAATTCTCTTTCCTGAAACAAAGCTCTTAGCCTTTGATGCCAAACAAAAGAATCGGATGTGATCTATGTTGAATAAATTCTTGGATACATTCTTGGCTCCCCACGACTTTCCCTGGCACCTCTTTTGGTAGCCTACATGGCTATTCTGGGGATGCCAAGTGGCTTTCTGACAGCCCTGAAGAACAGCCTGACAGTGTAAGGATGGGTATTAATTTCTCTCAGGCATTGTTCCTGCTAGATCAAGTTTTGGAGTAAAGTGTTGGATGTTTTCCTCCCCGGGTCCTTCTCTCTTCAGCATTAAGGCTTTGCTTGTGCCTGAGTGACCAGAATCTTTGCCACCCTAGTCCCTGGCTCCAGGGAACCTTGGGATATACAATGAGTCAGTGCAGGCAAGGCCGGTTCCCAGCTGGCACAGCAAAGATGCTGAACTCCCCGTGGCCACACTCACTAGGGCATCTGGTCTGTAAATCTTTTCCAGCACCAGTTTCCTGAGGAATTATGAATGTGAGAGTGCGTGTTGGGGTGGGGCAGCAAATGGCAGCACAAAGTACAAATTAAACAGCAACCAATGAGCTCTGACAGACTGAACCACAAAAATACCAGTTCCCTTCTCGCGGGTGTCATTAAAACACTAACAGACTAATTGATCAATTATCTTTGTTTCATCATCCTAAAAAGAAAATATGACCAGGAAGGTATGGCTTGTTGTTATGGGGCTGACCCAGGCTGAGGAAGTTATGACAGAAATAACTGCTATCATCAACAGTTAACTTGGCTCCTGCCTCCAAGGCCACAAGGGGGGCTCATGACGTCTTCAACTCTATTTCGTGGACATTAGATCGGTTATGAAGAAGAATGCGGCTCTTGGGGCGTTTCATCCCTCATACTGGTGCCCCTAAGGGAACTGGCAGTTTCCAAGGCCAGCAGTAGCTCCAGTCCCTGCCCACAGGATTTGGGCTGACACACCTCACTGCCTTTGTCTTCAGCCCCTTTCCACTGACTCTCTACCTGGGAACCTCCAGTGCAGGGAATCCTTAGAAATAAAGGCAATTAGAGCAGAAACTCTGGTGAAAAGTCTGTGTCGACCTGCCAGAGATCGTGGCAATCCAGACACACAGCTGTAAAAAAATAAAGGAGGGAGTGGAAGGGGTGGTTAGTGATGATTTCAATCTAAGAAGGAAGAGTGGGTGTTAAAGAGCTTAGCTCATCAGAATCAGCATTTCCTAGTACGAGTCAGTGTCAGTAGCTAAAGAAAAAAAATATCATTATGAATGGCTGGGGAGGGAGCCATGCTCAGACATGCAGCACACTGACAGAGAGGTGCAGGGGGGCTTCTCATCTCACACATGCTGCTGGTGGGGAGTCCCATTTACACAGAGTCCTCAGTAGTTGGTGGACAAAGCCATGGCTCCGTGGAGTCATTGGAGGAAGCCCTGCAGTGACGTGATGCCATGACAAAGTTCACATCTTCACTTCTTCTTTCCTGGGACGGGTGTCTAAGTGTATCTGTCACAATCCTCCATAGGCCAAGCCCTGTAGGCTCAGGGGCCAAGTACCCATAAAGGGTGGGGCTCAATGCCTGTTTTAATCTCCCTTCTCCTTCCGAGTTGCCATATTTCATGATGTGCTGCTGGACTCTGTAAACACTGCCCCACTGAACTCAAGATAGATGGAGCATCCAGCATATGGTAAGCATATCCCAGGCAGTTTTGTTTTTCTGAGGGTGTCAAAAAAACAGGGAACATTGGATGTCACCAGTTGTTGAGTGTATAACCCACTGACAGCAGAAAGTCCTCCTTTCACCCCCACTTATTTTCACTTTTCTCATTCAGGCCCAATTCAGCTTAAATCTTTGCTAATGCCCAGGGAGAGGAGGTGATAACTGTTCTTAACTAGGCTTTATTGCTCTCCTCCATGAATTTTATGGCCCTGACCTCTCTATTCCCTTAAATTTTATTGCTAAAGTCCAGTTCCTGCTGCTTGAGGGGCTCACCTGAATAAGTCCTCAGCTTGCCCCCTTGCAGATGGCAGGAGAAGGTCCTTCAAAAATGAGGACATGATTCCAAAAGGGGGTAATCATAGCTTTGGAATTCTTTAAGGCTCTCAGTGATTTTTTTTTTTTTTTTAAAGTACTGGCTACATTTTTTACCAACTGCCAAGACAATGGCTAAGGAGTGTTTCTACAGCAACTGCAGAACACATCTTTAAACATTTCTTGCCCTTGCTTAAAATGTCTGCAAGAGATCTCTCTTTAGAGGAATGAATTAGTGTCTACCTTATTAACATTGTGCTTTGTTTTCTTCTGATTATATCATTGCATAGAAATGACCAAACTTGTTGTAAAAAAAGAAATGAATAGGTTTCAAATTCAACATCCAGTAACTGCTCACATTTAATGTTTCATGAGGAAGGCCTAGATCTTTTTTCCAGAACATCAGCTACTGAATAGTCATCACAAGTCTGAAAAACATCTGGTCTTGCTGATGGTCAACCCTAGGGAAATCATGAAAATACAATATTTTGGATGGGATTTGTAGTTTAGAAGATCTTAGGCTCTCTATATTCTCTGCCCTAAGACTTGCAGATTCAGATGATTTTTGAAGGTAAGCCCAATTTATTGGCATGGACTGCATCAGATGTTCTTCTGCTTCTGGGACATTCTCACCTTATTTCATCCAATGTAAATACCCAACAACTCCTTTTTGGAAATGAGGATGGCTCATAGGCACGTCCAGAAGTCTGGCTGTAAATGGGACTACATGGGGGCCAAGCTGCCATCCCTGTAAAGCTGAGGTGCTCAGAGATGGGAAATGTGGAAGGTGAACGAGAGGGAAGGTACACAGGGCTAACACACAGGGGGAGAACGAAACACAAGAACGGACCAGGAACAAAGGACATGCGAGACCAGCTGTTGACAGTTTTGTCTGTGTGGATGTCGCCCAATCAGTTCTCAGAGAAGTGAGGTCGAACAGGGACCCCTTGCATGCACAGGCATACGGGGGGTTATTGGTGTTAGTTTTGCTTTCGTGATCAATGTAGCCCGTGTCTCGGTGTAATCTGAAGGAAAACATTTCAGTTAGGAGAAAACTGAATGCAAATGACTCAAAGGGCAGGTTCTGAATAGGTGATTTTAGTGAGGGAAGCTGTGAGCAGCAGCTTCCTTCTCTCTTTCTGGTAAGCGAGAAACGTTTTAACAAGGTTGTGACAGTCAGAATATTAACTAATTATTTTGTCACCACTATGCGCTTAATTAGGCTATAATTTTATTTCCTTTGCTGCAAGGGTCAATCATGTGTTTCTTGATTACACGGAGATCTCCAGTCATGGTAATTGCCAAATGACTTTTGCTTTGATTTCCTCCCCCTCCCTGGGGGAGGGCCACTCTTAAAAAGTGGCACCTCGGTAATCACAGCCAAACTGCTCTAATCCAAATTCTTAAGTGTTTTATTTCAGAAAGTCCTCAATGTGCATTAATTTTATGAAGCACTCTCATTGGGTTTTGAACAAATACAACCTTTGCGATGGATATATTTCACTCTGTAGCGTTTCAAGGTTGTAAACATTTTCACAGGAATGTGACTTGTTTTAGAACCACCATGGTTTTTAGAACTATGGGATACAGTTAAATAGCAATGCTATAAAGCTAATTTGCCAAACACCTTTCTGGAAAATATTTTTTACGAACCATCTGGTAAAAATTCAAGTTTGCAAACTGTGCTGTGGCTAATGTGGGTTGACTGTAGAGAACAGTTTGTGTGACCAAATTTCTTGAAGCAAAATACCAAACCAAAGGTTGTCATGATATCAAATTGTCATGTCAAGTTTGCAAGGAATGATGAATTCTGAATGTGAATTGAGAACAAGAGGAAATCTCCCAAATGGCTTTGCTTAGGAAATCTGAGACAGGAAGAAATGAGTGTGCCCTACGTGCCAGGCTGTGGTCCCAGATTTATTTCACTAATCAGAACAAAGAGTTTTACCTTCTGTTCACCAGCGTGGACGACATCATCAGCACCATGCAAGCCACATGACAAAGTCACATGATACGCACGCACATGATTGGTTGAAAGGAAAGTGGAGGAGGTCACATGGAAAATACAAAAAAATTAAAAACTGATGTAAACAATGGGCAGGGAGAAAAATCAACAACAAAATCACAGACTAAATAAAAGGAGAAACCAAATTAAATTAGCAGCATATATAGGAAACATTGGGAGGGCAGCCAAACTGCCCAGAAATAGAAGAATAACAAATCATAAAGAGCATTTGGTTAACAACACCAAAAAGCATTAGCTACGGCTGCAACACTACATATTAATACCACATCAGGAGCATGTAAACTTGTTTTGAAATAGGGAGGTGTTGCTGTCAGGACCCAGCTGTCAAAGTCAATCCAGGAGACTGTTAAAGGAAAAGAAAAAAGCAAGTTATTATCCACAGATTCCAGAAATGTCTCAGCATCCTTGGGAAACAAGGGTAATGAAGCAGAATATGGGTCATCAAAGAAAAGTCTGCTATTCTTAAGGTGAAGACTGTGTGCCCTAGAAGAACAAAATATTGTATTAAATTAAGAAGAGTCATTTCATGTTTCCTATGGCATGAGGAGGAGGGGAGCATGCGCTGAATGAGGTTGGGTGTATGTATCTCAGAGATGGTGCTTTGAGGATCTTATCTCACTTCTCTGTCCACAAAGCCATATTATTCCTGAGACCTCAGTGAGCCTCCCTAAAGTCAAGACCCATATAAAGGAAGAGGCCAGTCCAGACTAGGGAATAGGTTTCCTTCTGATGGTTGAGACAATGGCTGTGTCGACAATAAACAGCAGAAACTGTGCCTCTGGTGCAGTGTGCTGAGAGTTTGAAATTAAGCAAATGTTTGACCATTTGTGGTTAAAGTTTTTTGTTTGTTTGAAACAGGGTCTCATTTTGTCACCCAGGCTGCAGTGCAGTGGCATGAAGACAGTTCACTCCAGCCTTGACCTCTCAAGCTCAAGCAATCTTTCTGCCTCAGCCTCCTGAATAGCTGGGACTACAAGCATGTGTCACTATGCCAGGCTAATTTTTCTACTTTTCGCAGAGATGGGGTTTCGCCATGTTGGCTAGGCTGAGCTCAAGCGATCCACCTCAGCCTCCCAAAGTGCTGGGATTATAGGTGTAAGCCACAGCACCCAACCTGTTGTGGTTAAAGTTATATCTTTAGACTTGTGATTGCACTGATAAGACATACATTTGAGATTTACAATGAAACAAAACAAAACAACCTTTTCTTGTATGCATTAAAAGGCATTCCTTTTGGTCCTATGTTGTGACTGAGTGATCCTGACTTGTTAAAAAGGCATTTGGGCTTCCCACCTTAAATTTCAGAGGCCAGGGAACGTTTTGGTCATTGCCAATTGAGGTTAAGGGAGAAGGGCAAAGAAGGGAGATGAAGGCAAATTTCTGAGCAAAGAACACCGCTGAGTAAAATTAACCTGAGAGAAATGCTTTAACCAGGCTACATCTTCCCTTGTCACTGTGAGCTGACAGAATGTGTGCTTCTTTCTTACTGTCTGACATTACACAGATTCAGGCAGATTCCTACCAAAGGGGCTGGCAGGGATTATATACAACTAAGCAATTTCTCCTTTGGTTTTATTTACAATACCTTTATTCACTCATAATTATAAATGGGTCCACACACACACACACACACACACACACACACACACACACACATATATACACATACACAGACATGCAAACCTGGGAGAGATTTATTTTCAACCCCATTGATGATCATTGATGGATTTTCACATGCTGATAGCAACTCTGCTATTAGTTCCACTGCAATTCACATGTGCTACATTTCATCTTACTGGTGAGGAACATGTTCATGCTAAACACAGACTGCCGTCCAATTGTGACAGTTTTGTCTCTATCTCGGTATCCACTGGGACCTACAATTTGGGTTAGTAGTCAAGTGGCTCAAAATAAAATGACTCAAACTTTCTTCCCTTTGGATGTCACAACTAAGCATTTTATCTGTGGGCAGAAATATCTGATGTTTAAAAATTAAAGACATGTCAGGGGAGAGACACCTAATTCCTTCTTCAGGCAAAATCTGGAGCCAAGATTGTATTTCACCAACAGAGAAGACCAACCTACGTGAGCCACCTTAAATGTGACACAGTTGTACAATGACTTTATGTAGCTTTCTCCTACTGTGCCTGGACACACATTGCACCAGGCTGAAAAAGGACAGGAGCGACACTGCAGAAGCAGAAAGGGGACTGTTAGCTGCATTCCTTTCCAAATGCAAAAAAAAATAAAACTCATCATCTGAATTAAACCCATGCGAGCACAGCCTATTGTCACCAGCTCTGCTCTGCTGACAAAATGAAACCTCAAAAGCATCAGGAATTAAAATTCATCATAGCACACACACGGAGGGAACACCAAGAAAGCAGACCCTTAGCTGTGTTCTGCAGTAGAAAAAAAGAACCATTTCACGCAACACACAGAACCAGGAAACTCTTTTCTTCTCTGTTCAATTATGTATCAGAAGGCTTGGCCCCGGGAGCTGGAGCTATACTTTGCATACCTGCTTTCTGCCTTCTCGTTCTGCTTGATGAGATGTATGTCATTTTTTCTGTGCAACCAGAAATATTATAAAATCTAAAACTCCCACACAGCTTTGGTGCTTGAACACTGTAAACATGCACACATACTCATATGGATTCTCAGGGGATTCAAGTCCTCCACACACATCTTTCTTCATTAGAGCATTATAAAGACCAGCTTAGAACATGTTACAGTGGTGATTCCGTGCACATTTTCTACAGTGAATAAAGAGGATGCAGTATGGCTCTTGACTCCATTGTCAAGAGATAAATTCCAGCCCTTTCATGTGGACTCTCAACCCAGGGGAGCCTGGATTAGGCTTCTTCTGCCCATCATTTTTCAAGCACTGAGGTGGGAGCCTGAAAGGAGACAGCAGGAAGGACCTCTCTCCTTCCCCTGCGCTCTACGTGTGGGGAGGCAAAGCGGGGTATGCTCTCAGGAAGCAGTGGCTCCCTCCTTCTCGGCATCACCCTCTCCCTTTCCCCAAGCAGCCATTTTCGCCTATCCCTTCCCTCCCTCTCAGTCTTTTCGCACGCGCATGTGCGTGTGTATTTCAGAAGGAGGGACAGCAAAGCAAAAGCCAGAAAGGAGATGCTGTTCTTTTGTGTCCTCAGTGTTTCCCTAATCCGGGTCTATTTTTAACTCGAGAGTCGATTTGGAAAGGCCTCCTCATGCACGGAGTATTCTTCCAATAATCACCCCCGTTCTTTTGCTGATGCTTGGTTTGCTCTCCTGGCCAAGCAGACAGCATGCTTAGGAAACCACACCAGGCTAGGAGCTTCATGCATTCACAACTGTTGCTTTTAATAAAAGGGAAAACAACAGGCAGCGCTGAAACCTAGAAGTCGGCTCTACAACAAGCGATCAGAGATCTGGCTGAGAGCAGCTCAGCCCTGTACTCACTAGCTGGTTCTGTGGTTGCAAGGGCAGGAAGAGGCCAGGTTGCTATGGAAACATGACAGACAGAAAGGGCACAGAAAGGTGAAGAAGAGAATGGAGATAAATTAAACTCATAAATATATATGCATATATACATGGGTGTGTATATATTGT
Source organism: Sapajus apella (assembly GCF_009761245.1). Classification (NCBI taxonomy): domain Eukaryota; kingdom Metazoa; phylum Chordata; class Mammalia; order Primates; family Cebidae; genus Sapajus; species Sapajus apella. Next base: position 21,862,707 of record NW_022436956.1, read on the forward strand.
GTATATGTAGGCATCATTATAAAGAAAAGACAGAGATGGTGAAGGAGGTATTCTCTCACTTCTCTATCAATATTAATATACATACTTATTTATTTATTATTTTGAGATGGAGTCTTGCTCTGTCCTCCAGGCTGGAGTGCAGTGGTGCAATCTTAGCTCACTGCAACCTCCATCTCCCAGGTTCAAGCGATTCTCCTGTCTCATCCTCCTGAGTGGCTGAGATTATAGCCATCATGCCTGGCTAATTTTTGTATTTTATAATAGAGACAAGGTTTCACCATGTCACCTAGCCTGGTTTTGAGCTTCTGGCCTCAAGCAATCCACCTTCCTCGGCCTCCCAAAGTGCTAAGTTTAGTGCCCCACTTTAATACATATATTTAAAAGACCTCAATACACACATTTAAAACAGATGATCAGAGAGTTTGCTGACAAATGACTCTCATGCAGCAAGAGATAACATAACTTTCATTTATTCTTGCGAACTATATTCTGGGCAGTATGTTTTGTGTTTTTCACATTTAATCTTTAATTTTCACAAACACTTAAAAGGTAAGTCACCGAGCTAGCTCAGTGGAACCTAGTGGAAGCTCGCTGGAGTTCACCTTAGAGATAAGAAATCTGAGACTTGGGGAAGCTCAGTGACTTAGCCTAGATCATGGAGTTTCAGGTGGAAGTAGTGGAGCTGTGATTTGAACCCAGGTTTGTCTACTTCCAAAGCCTGAATTCCATCTGTGATAGGATAGTGCCCGGAAAAGCACCGCATGGGGCAGTGGGCATGCTTCTGAGTCAACCGATGGTGACAGAGGGCTTCTGAGCTTGAGGTTTGAGTCACCTCCTGAGTCTGAGCCCGAACCACAGGGGCTTCTGATATATGAAGGTGAATAAAGCCTGCCAGGCGGCACCACCCTGCCTACCCCTTTGCTGCTGTCTGCTACTCTGAGCAAATGCTGACATTGCATTCTTGTCTTACTCAGCTGTGGTCTTACTTTGCTATTTCCCCCTCGAAACCTACGTTCACAACTCCAAATGGTGGCAGGTCTGAAGCCCCTTCTACTCCTATGCATTCAGGAGAACAAAAGGACAGGATAGCAAAATTAATGAGATCGGAAATGAGCAAGGCTTAGCCAGGATGATGAAACCTGAGAGTGACCAGTTGACGTGATTGCTGGCTCCGTGGTAACGATCCCGGCTTGGCAAAGCAGAGCTTGATAAACATTAAAATGTTTGTGATTTTCTTTAGGGTGGTGGGTGACTACTCATCCTATTTCACAGAGGAGATAAACAAGGCTCACTTGTGGAGGGTTAAATGATTTGCCTAAGCGCCTACTGCCAGGCACACCTGCAAGCAGACACTGTTTATTTTCCCACAAATATTTACAAGAAAAGTATGCATTTACGGATAAAGTGAAAGCTACAGGCCTCCCTATCTAATTTCAATGTCTAAATCCAACTGTGCCAATTAAAATGAAGGTAAAAACAAAACACTCCAACACATTTTCTATGACCCTGCAGAGCAGACATTTTTCTTGGTCAATTCCTTTGGCTTCTCCAAATACGAGCTTTGATCCAGCCCACTCAGAATCCTGAGGACAGGGCTGGCAGCGGCCGCTTCGGGGATCCTGCCTGCAGAGTTTTCTATCCAGAGCAATGCTTTTCCCCCGCTTCTCCTCCAGGGAAGTCTGCCCCTCATGGAGCTTAGAGGCCCTATGCCTATTTCTCTTCTCATCTGCTTCTCTACAACCTGACGCTGCTTTCCGCCAACTGAGTTGAATTGTCACCTGGTGAAGGAGATAACGTTAGGCAGAACAAACTGTGGCTGGTGGAAAGCAACCTGCGGAGAGACGGATGAAGAAAATGATACTCACTATCTGGTGGAGACAGTGGAACAGGGGTAGACGAGCTAGTAGATGCCGCTGAAGAAAGAAAAATGAAGGTGGGAAAAAAAGATCATTGAGACACACAGATACTGAATGAAAAAATGGAAGCGACAACTCTGGGGTGTCAGTATGGGGAGCTGAAGCGAGTTAAAGTGGGAAGAACAACACCGTGCGTGAACAGGTGGCCAGGGCTCCTGTGAGGAGCAGGGCTCTCTCTAACGTCAAACCGTGAGGCTGTGCGCCTGCCAAACCCTGCAGCTCAGGTAAGGTCTGGGCCAGGAACAGCTGCACAAGCCTCAAACCTTGTCTGAAAACAAATACCCAGTTCAGCAGGACCAGCTGTCTCCATAGGACCAGAGGTGCAGGAGGAAAGGGAATTTGGACCTCAGTTTAAGGTGAACCAGTGAAGGAGAAAACAGACATTGGCTTTCATGTTACACATCTGTATTTGTGTTTCTATATAGGTATATATTTCCATATATGACTTTATAGAAAAATCTATATGCCTCACTCATTTCCACATCTGAATGAATGAAACAGAAATGGCTGTCCTACTTAATGTGTACTACTGAGTGAGGTTCATGGTCCTTTATTATACATATGATGCCGTAACCGCCACTGCCTTCCAAAACTCCCATGCAGAGTTATTTGGAGGTTATTTGGAGGCTGGTACAGAAAAGCTATGCAAATAATGTTCAGTGTTATTCTCACTCCTACAGAGAATAGAAATGTTGAAGAGACTGGGACTGAAATTCTAGCCAATCTTCTGTGTGGAGGATGGTTAGTTGTGCATCTGAGATATTGGGACACTGAATGGATCTTTGGTTTTTCATTGGCAAATATTTGGAAATAGTCCGATAAACAATCACAAAACAAAGTCCCCTTTGAGAGTTGGATGAAAATTTGGAAAAACCTCAACATATCCCTGACACTGCCTCAACATCTGATACTCATGGTTTTATCTTCCATATGAGGTCATCTCATTAAACCATTAGTACAGTGTCACTGGAATCAAAGCAACAAAGAACTGTAACTCATCATGATTGGATGGTCTGGTTAATGCAGGTAAAAGTATTTCTCTCCTTCCCTCTCTTTTCTTTATTTGGCTTGAATTGTTTGCATAATTGTCCATATTATTCTGGCAAAGAGATGGAATTTTACATGCTTTAACTACATATAAGACAATCCATTTAACTTATACTTGCAGTGTGCCACCTGGGGGACAACATGTGAAAGTAAAAATCTCAAGATGTCTCTTTTAAAAAAGTAGAGACTCATTCATAATCTCCATACTTGGAAAGAAACCATCTATTTTGCTTCATGGTACAGAAGCAAATTAAGAGGTAACGTTTGGGCAATGAAATTATGAAGGTGGGTAGCTTGGTCACGGAGGGGAAGATTCATACCAAACTGTAAGGAATCTGACAGAGCAGCCCCTCTTAAGGCAAACAGAGGTTCTGAGCTTTCCACCTGAGTGTCTTGATGGCATGCAGACATTTGGCTTAAAAATACATGAAATCGGCACATTTTCCCAGATTAGAGTTTTATTTGTTTGTTCGGAGTCACAGCTTCCTCATTACCTTCATGTACATTCATGAACTATACACAAAGGAACCTCCAAACAGGTAAGCCATGCTTTCTAACTGGCCGCTTGAAAGCAGTAGTCCATTAAGTATTTGTGGCTTTTACTAGCTTCCCCTGCTCATCCCTGTCTTGATATATGCACATCCCTGAACCTGGAGAGGTCCATTAAAGAACGAAGAAAGCAACCCCATTATTGAACCACCTCAGGGAACTTCAAGTGGTGAGTCAGTGCCAAATGCACTGGTCTCGCCTGACCCCTGGCAGCCCCAGAGTCCGGCAGCAACACCTCCCTGTGCAGCACACTGGCCTCTACTGATTCTGTGCCTTCTCTTTCTTGGGTCTTGGGGTGTAATCAGGGCACAACTCCAGTGGCATGGGACCCTGCTGTGCATCTGCGTCCCAACAGTATTATAGGACAGGGATGCAGTGTCAGTGATGCCAGAAGCTGGCATCGGAAACCAATGCCACTGGTTCTTGGGCTCAGTGCAAGCACACAGCTAAACTGGTGGTTGATTCTTTTTACCTAAGTTCAGAACACCTTTGTTTCTTCCAAAAAATGGGTGTAAGAACTCTGAGAAGGTCCTTCCTAAGGCTTGTCCTCAGCTCCTAGCAGCAAAAAGGTGGGTTTGTCATAGCAGTGGCAACTGCTGGCAGCATCCTCCCAATGATATCTGTTTTCAGGGTGGATCTAGGGGCAGCAGGATAATCCGTGGGCTAAGTCCTCACTTCAGCAACTCAGGGAAGGTTATCAAGCCACAAAGAAAGACCATAACAAGTTATATTTGGTGATAATATGATGTTCCCATATGTTCACCGCCTCATCCTGCTAAAGTTCTTGAAAAAGGAATGCTCAACTCTAAGACTATGCCATGGTTCTACCTATCTAAAAGAAGTTGCCTTTGATTCTTCAAACCATAACTTGATTATATGATTGAGAAAAACTGACTTTTTGTACCACCAACAATGCCTGCTGTTGTATCATTCATGATCTACTTGGAATGCAGAGATGACACCATCCTTTTCCAAACGGCTTCTTGGAGTCATGGTTACTTATCTGTTTCGATACTATCAGACAATAAAAAACAAGATCCGGAGATCTCTTTTTTGTAGTTAAAATTTTAAATTTAAATTTAAAATTTCATTAAAATTGTCATTTTTAACATTGACTTTAAAAATATAGCTTCTGCTATTAAAAAGAATATCTCACCTTTGCAAGAACTGAGCTGGCAATGAATGAAAACCACTGTGGTCTTTGAAGTCTAAGGCCCAGTTACTCTGATTCGGTACTCAAGCTCCAGTTAGTGGTTAGAAACTCAGAGGGGGGCCTCATCCCAGCCTTCCTCTCTTTAATGTAGCCAAGCCAGCATTCATTTACTGATCAAATCCAGATCAGAGGAAACCTGGAGACTCAGGTGAACCACCAGTTAAAGATCAGGGGAAAGATACAGAAGGAAGGTTCCCTCATGCCCAGAGTGGCTCCTCCTGAAGTTTCTTAGGGCACAGCTGCCAGCCCAGAGCAGGCACCTGTCAGTCCTACCTGACGGCTTCATCCCCCAACTCTGGTGCCTTCCAGAGCTGGTTCATCCTGGCACCAACTCTGCTCAGGTAGGAGATTTGACACTTGTTCAGAATCTTAGAACACCTACATGTAGCTACTTAGTATTTGCTGTTGCTGCAATATTTCTGAATAAACATTAAAAAGATAGGCTTCCCTGGGTACCTTTCAGGAGCCAGGAGACTTTTATAAAAAGAGTGTACAGCTTCCTGAATATCTTTTCTTCTGTGTCTGTCTGGGTAACACCTCCCTCCACTATTCTCTGCACTCAGCCTAGGAAAAGCCAAATCTCAGGAGAAGGGAAGTTTAGGGGCATATCTGCGGATGGGGTCAGCTACAGTTCATCTTTCTGTTACCCTTGTTCCCTGTGTCCTCTATTTACAGCTTACACGATTAGCATGTCCTTCCAGTGGGGAATCTCCCCGTCCCTACCATGCATAGCAGAAGAGTTCTTACATTAGCTGGTTAGTCTTCCCCAAACAAGGAAATGCACACTGCAAGTAACTACATGCTGAAGAACAGAGATGACCAGAGCTAGAGATTTAACCCTGCAATAGCTGCCTGCTGGACATGCCCATGACTCGGAACCAAAGTTCATGCTCTGTTTTGACGATGGCAGCTGATGTAGGAGCCTCCCTGACCAGTCCTCCTGTTCCCCTCTAGCTACCATGCTGACAGGCCAAAAGCAAGGAAGCAACTGAGCTCCATTCCTTTATCTTCTAAAAGCAAATATGAAAATACTTTCAGATTCTTTTTCCCTTTAAGGTGTTTTGAATAGTGGCCTGGCGGGGCTGTGGTCACTTTCCCGGCATCTGGCTGAAGGTGAGGTGGGAATAGCATGTTATTCAGGGCCCATCTGCAGACTTCCACCATGCTTGGCTCAGCAAACGCCATCTTTGCCGTGGGGTAATCATCACACACAAAAATTAATAAATAAGCACAATTTCCAAAGACACAGAAGTTGCATGCTCTAAAACAGGAAGAATGTTAGACTCTTGGAGTAACCTACAGACGTTAACAACAGCACAACTAGACTAAGGTCAGTGTGGTTAGGGCCCAGACAGTATCATCTACTTCAGCCTCTAGGGGACAAAAAAGGGACCGGAACTAAATTAAGAACTAGAACTAGCAGATGTTAACGCTATGGAAACAGGTAATGAGGTATGAAGAGGCACTTACGTGGAGGAGGGCTATCTGCATTTCCCATGGATGGAACACAGACGAAAAGAAAAGGCAAGAGACAGACCCAAGGAAAAAAAAAAAGATGTAAAAGAAATGAATAGAATCCTCAGAGCACATGGAGCTGGAAACTCAAATTATCAAATTACTTCAAATCCAGAGAAAGAAGCCATTCCTGTAGAAGGAAGATGAGATAGACTTTCCTATTTCTGGGAAGAGGTAAGGGTCATGGGTCCCTTTGCAGGCCCCTAGCTTCAAGGAGAAGGAAGCAAAGGATTCTCCCAGGTGCATTTTAAATCCAGAGGTCAGAGAGCCCAGGGAACTCTGAGCACTCGGGAATTTAGCTCTACAGTATCTTCATTAGCTGGTGGACTCAGGAGCTTCCCAGGGCAGCATCTCTGTCTGCAGAGGGGTAAGCAGGAGCAGGGCTTGCCTGGAGCCTGGCTGCTGGTAGGAAGGGAGGGCAAAGCGGGACAGGCGTAGTTTAGGGAAAGAGGGAATGGCAGAGGAAAACCTAGAGATATTGTCCTGAGTGGAATCAGGGAGAAGCAATTCTCTGGAAAGAGGCTATGAGGGATGCTCCTGGTATGGGAGAGAGAGGAGCAGAAAAGGCCAAGGCCAGGGCTGCCTCTTCCCCTTGGCTTTGCTGGATTTCTGCTGCTGCTCATATATTCTATAGCAATCTCCATTTGTCTCCAACTTAATATCTCTGCTGCATCAAAAATCCCACAATGCGTTATGTGAACTGTCACCATCTTTACCCTCTTCCTGCAAGTCACAGGGTGCTTAGGGCTTCTGTGGCCTGTCAAAAAGCAGCTCTCCCAGATCCTTCGACAACTCACTGCTGGTTTTCTCCCCACTGCCCTTAATAATGTGTCGCTGGCTTCCCCCTGGCTGTTACTCTAATAAGCTGGACCAGCTACTAGGACAGTGTCCCTAACCCCTTGAAGAAAGAGAGGGTGAAGGGACCGTATGTTAGCTGTCACTGAGAGCCAGAGAACTAGGAGGTGGGGCCTCCGGGAGCAGAGGGATCTGAAAGACAAAAAGCTGTGATCTGAACAATGACACGGGCCAACTCAAGGTCCCCTGCTTCCCCCAGGGAGGAGAGGGTAGGCTGGGAAGAGGCAGGCAGCTGCCTTTACTTACGGACTGGCTGTGTCTTGAACTCGGAGGCCGCGCTGATCTCGCCCAGCCCTTTGCCGTTGAGTGCCGCCAGCCTGACAGCGTACGTCGTCTCGGGCTTCAGGCCCACGATGGTGACAATGCCCTCCATGCTGGCTGTTGTGAGAATATGGGAAGGATCACAAAAGAGTGAAAGTCTATCGTTAAAATGGTGCAGCCGCTCTGGAAAACAGTAGGGAGGGTCCTCAAAAAATTAACTGTAGATTTATCATTTGGTCCAGCCATTTTATTTCTGGGCATATGCATAGAATTAAAAGTTGGGACCACACAGACACAGATACCTGGATATCCATGTTCACACAGCATCATTCATAATAGCCAAAAGTCAGACACAACCCAAATGACCATTGATTAATGAATGGATCCATGAAATGTGGCATATACATACAATGAAATGTTATTCCACCTTCAACAGGAAGGAAATTCTGACACATGCTACAACATGGATGAACCTTGAAGGTATTAGGGTAAGTGAAACAAAATAAGCTAGTCATAAAAGAACAAATGCCATATGATTCCACTTACATGAGGTACTTAGAATAGCTAACTACGTAGAGACAGAAAGAATGGTGGTTGCCAGGGACTGAGGGGAGATGGCAAATGAAGAGTTAGTGTTCAATGGGTGCAGAGTTTCAGTTTGGTATAATAAGTGCTGAAGATGGATGGTGGTGGTGGTTACGACTTAGTGCCACTGAATTGCACACTTACAAATGGTTGAATGTAAAATGTATGCTATGTGTATTTTATCGTAATAAAAATAACTAGAATTGATCTTTTTTTAACAAAAAGGTCTGTTGGACAGATAGTAACATGAGATCAATCTGCTACAAAATTGGTATGAGGTTTCAGAGGGAAGTTAGGAAGGTAAAATGATTGCTTTCCTCTGGCTCTAATCCTGATTTCCCAGCAGCTTCTCTTGGCTTCCCCGGCTCCCCCAAGAAGCTGAAGGAGTGATGGAAGCTTTCTGGCAGAACTAATTCTGAGGAAAACTGTGTTGGACTATGTCTCTGAATGGCCGTGATACCAAAATCCCAGCTCACTCCCAATTCCACTCTAACTACCCCACAGCAGACCAGGATTAAAAGTTTGTACAGAAACAAAACATACTTCGCTGAGTTATTCCAATTAAACCCAAAAGGGGGAATCCAACATAAGCACACACCATCCTCGGATGATCTGGGCTCAGAAGTTTCACACTGCAGTAATCCAAGGGTCAGTCTTTTCATCTTTAGCTTGGAAAGATATCACAGGAGTGATTTAAGAGCAGATTTGTCCTGCTGGCTCTGCTTGCTTTGTTACTATCACAATTATAGGACAGTCACTGAGCACAGATATCCAAGCAGGACTGGCTGGGTCTAGGCAGAAAACCTGAAGCACAGGTAACTGTGGACTGAGTAGGGTGGACTGGACTCATCTGGCCATGCTCAGAACCTATTCACTGGCCTCATCTATCGGTGCTCAGAACCTATTCACTGGACTCATCTATCGGTGCTCAGAACCTATTCACTGGACTCATCTATCGGTGCTCAGAACCTATTCACTGGACTCATCTATCTGTGCTCAGAACCTATGCACTGGACTCATGTATCTGGGCTCAGAATCTATGCACTGGACTTATGTATCTGGGCTCAGAACCTATGCACTGGACCCATGTATCTGGGCTCAGAATCTATGCACTGGACTCCCCTATCTATGCTCAGAACCTACGCACTGGACTCATCTGGCTGTGCTCATAATGTACAGATTGGATTTATCTGGCTGTGCTCAGAACATACCAACTGGATTCATCTGGCAGTGCTTCAGAACCTATGGACTAGACTCATGTGGTTGTGCTCAGAACCAACGGACCTGACTCATCTGGCTGTGCTCAGAATCTATGCACTGGACTCATCTGGCTGTGCTCAAAACCTACGCATGGCTCCTGCCTGGAATGTGGTAGAGATGCCTTCATCCATCTTGGCAGGGTCATGAGAATCAGGCTCCAAAGCACAAGCATGGGTTGGGGCTGCAGTAGGGGCAACAACTCTACAGGGAGATGTGACCGTGACCTAATTCTGGAGGTGCAGTTCCCATTTCTGTAGGAACACGCACAGGATGGCAAGTGGGGACATCTGAGCACTGAGGCACTCATGGTCCCAAAGGAAACACTGACTCCACCCAACTCACCTTCCTTGGCATCATACCACTTGGAATGCCATACTTCTTCACCCACTGCTCTCCACTCAGCTTTGTATTTGAGGATGGGCACCCCACCTGTGGCCTCTGGTTCATCAAACTGCACCTGGGCTGTGCTGGAGTATGGCTCCACCTGGTCGATGGATGGTGAAGAGGGGGTGTCTGTGGGGAGGACACATATGGAGACCCAGGTGAGCCCAGTTTGGCCCAGGACTGTTAACTCCCAATCACCAAGGCACGTCTTTTGTCATTTCTACTCCCTCTTGGGAATCCTGTTGCTATATCCTGTCCTCCTGGCCCATCTCACCACATGGTTCTCCCACAACATGCCCCATGCTCAGCTCCAATGGCTCCCAGCTTTCCAACCCTCTGGCTTTGCTGACCCTGGCTCTTTCTTCTTCCCAATATCCTGGAATCACTCAAGTACACAAATTGGGCTGGCAAGGGTAAGGGAGTGCATGTGGCAGCTGCTGTAAGGGGCACTTACCTGCTTGAACAAGGATGAATTCCAACGACTCCTGCCCAATGCGGTTCACTGCAGTACAGTTGTAGTTTCCAAAATCATTCTCAGAATCCGGGGTCACCTTTAGAAGGAAGGGGCTCTTGGGTTATAAGTGTCACATGGGATGGTCACAGACTCAGATCTTTATTTACTGGATTAAGTTAGTGAAAAATAGAACTAGTAAAGCACGAATCATTAGCTCCAGCCCAGCCTTAAACAAGAGAAAACAATAGCAGCAGGGCTTATGGGAGAGGCACATCAGGGAGGAGACTGGTGGAGCAGGTGAAGGGGAGCTGAAATGAGGCTCAGCATCTTCTCCAGCTCATGCCTTCCCTGCTCAGGATGTGCCACAGAAGCAGGAGGGAGGACTTGAGCTACATTCTGGAGCCCACCTCGAGTCAAACTGTGCCTCCTCCATTCTGCCTCACCCCCATCCTGACTCACCTCCAGATAGCTGGCAGAGGGGGTGTTGTAGATCTTGATATTGCTGTAGTTGGAGCTTGGCAGCAACTGACCATCCCGAAACCATGAGATTGTGGCACTGGGATAGGCAAATACCTCGCAGGTGATGTTAACCTGGTTCCCCTCCCAAGTGTACACAGCCACAGGGCCCTGTAGCTTGGGGGCATCTGCAATAAATAACAATGACTATCAGGATGACCGCCATGGTCATGGAGCTCCCATATCCTGTCTCCTGGCACTGGAGAGGCAGGTGTGCCCCAAAGCAGAGCTAGCGCCTGGTATAGTAGAGGTCAAAGCCATTTTAGAATTCCTGTGCACTTGTGCAGCATGGGAAGACTCAAGGGCATGGCAGGCTTGTAAGAAGCCTGGAGATAATGTGTGTGGGTGGCATGGGGACAGAGCTCTGAAATGGCCTAGGGCCAGCTGCAAGAAATGCAAGCAGAGCTCATAGGGTGCAGGTAGGTCCTTGCTGCTCTTTTCCTCTCTCATCCTGATTCTGCCTTGCCCCTTCCTCCCCCAAGTCCTTCCCCATTTATTCCTCACATTGCACTTCAAGGTACATGGACTGGGAGTCCTGGCCGATGGTGTTGCTGGCGGTGCAGATGTACTCTCCAGCGTCGGTGTACTGGATGCTCTTCAGGGTCAGTGATGACACGCGGGCATGGCTGCGCACCACCATATGCCCATCCAGAGTCTGCCAGGAGGAAAGGGAGTGTGTCAGAGCCTGAGACAGAGCGGAGGGCAACAGTGCTATGGCAGGACAGGGGCTAGGAGACTAGGTCATCGCTTGTATGTGACCCATCTCACCTCCCCTCTCCTCTCTGTGCCAATGGCTGTCTTACTCTAGGTACCATCTAATGGGGGAGGCTCTGGGAAGCAGCATGAGAACTTGGGAGTTTCCAGAACAGAAAATGAGTCTCAGTTACATGAGGCATCCTCATCTAAGTGCCAAGATTGGTTTACAGCTAGGTCCTCCAAGATGACTTTGTTTGGGATGTCTAAAATGGAAGCCAAGGCTTTGGCCAGCAGATATTACAGCAGCAGCAGTCCTGCCTCATAAGATCCTGGGAAACCTGCATTCCCAGCCTGTCCTTTCTGTCTGCCCACTTGCCAGTTCTACGGTGCATGCACCTGTAGCGGGACATTCCAAAGTGCCCAACATAAGAAATTATTAAAGAAACCCTTATTTGTGCAGCTGCCTCTCTTACCTGGATGCTTAAAAGTAAGATAATCCCATGTAAAAACAAGTCAAACAACTCAAAGATCAGGAGCCGTTGCACTGGAAGTGAGGGTAATTGGGTTCTCTCTCTAGGGACAATGGCACAAACAGTCCCAGGCAGGTCTGGGAACCTTGACACCTTGGCCACCACCATTTTATAGTCCTTGATACAGCAATGGGCTTCCTGAATCTCTGGAATTATAATGACTGGTCAAAAAGAGAATAAGCACATGGTCCTTAGGCAATGGGAACTGGAATATTTCCAAGGGAATTTTACCCTTGACATTCTGTGTAAAATGGTTCCTGCTGGAACAGGAAGAGTCTAGGCATATGGCCCAACTTCAGATGCTCAGGAAAGTTGGTGATCTGGAGAAGGGTCTTGTTCCATGTAGACTGGGCCCCCTTGTCTCCAGTATGTAATGTTCTGTACAGATGGACAGGAGGTTATATTCTGCACCTAATGTCTGCCATCCCATGCGTTGGGTCTTTAAAGAATGACAGAACACTTGGCTTCAGGCTCTTGGGATATGCTGGTTTGGGGCCGTGAAGCCCAGAACTGCAATGTCATACAGCAGCTAGATTAGGAAGCTCACAACAAGGCAACACTGGCCTTGTTCAGCAGTCTCAGCAGATCTACCATGAGAAGTCTCTCTGACCCTCACTAACAGGTCATCTGAGTGACCACTCTGGTCACCTGAGCCCACTGCATTTCATGTCTGGAAACTGAAAAACAACTGCTAGCAAGAAGAGAGAAGAGCCAAGCAAAGTCATGACTGCCTACTGCTGCGGGTGCTCTCTGGCATGAGTGCTCTGATGCTCTGCTTTGATCAATAAATCCAGGAGACTGGTTGGTTGAGAGCTGCATCCCAGGAGATTCCATACATTAATGAGAGATGACAACAAATAGGTGTAGAGCATTTTGCTAGAAAGCCTCATGACACCCAGTTTGTTGGAGATACTGGATTTTTGAGGGCTGACATTGCTGACACATTCCAGGACTGTTTTCATACATCATACCCAAGACTTTACCCATGAATCTAGACTAGTGGCCTCGAGAGCATGGGGCATCCTGGCAGGTATCTCTAAAGGGCTATGCTGACCTGCTTATCACTCCTACTTGTCCAAAACAAAGCAGGACTGAAGGCAGAGGGAACTGAGGATAACCCCTGACCTTCCTGGTTATCTCTGTGGTATCAACCAGCAACTGAACTGTAATTCTTTGTGACACAGACCAGACTTGTCCTGGGGCTGCCACACACAAACTTGGAAACTGGACCATAATCTTCTGGAAGTCAAGAGAACATTTCCATAAGGAAGATATGTTGTAACAAAAAAGGCAGAGAAACTCATGTAGGTAAGAACAGGACCTTAACGACAACAAAGCAGGGGATATTCCAAGACTTTACTCAGAATAATCTAGAAAATAGTTGAAGAGAAACTCAGAAAACAGTTGCAAAAGAAATTTCCTATCTAGTTTCTTTCAGGAAATTTCTCCATGTGGAAATTTCTCTTGTTTATTGATGTCCACAGACCACCCTTCTTACTTTGCAGTGATTCACTACAGATTTCATGATAGAATTATCTGCCAGATGCTCAGTTCTTCCTTTGAAGATATACAGATAGACTCCAGTGTCATTAGACTATCTTCCCCTGAAATGCTTTTACTCTGGCTCCTGCACAACTTCAGGGAGTGCCACCTACCAGCCATCCAGACAAAAAGTCACGCTGACCACCCAGGATGCAGTAGAAGGAGCAGATGAGCTCTGGGCAAGTATGAAAAGATACTGATGGCAAGAAAACTCCCTTTTTTCCCCCAAAAAGTATGAAGGGTAATGATAATTATTCTTCTCATCAAAATGTTTTTGTCTTCCTCCTTCCAGGTAAAAGTGCTAACCCTTTTCCAGAACTTACAAAATGAAATTGGCCATAACCCGAGCCTCCTTTTGCACTCATCTGGACTTATGGTCTTCATCTCCGAATGAGACAAACAGGAGAGAATGGAACTTCTGAGCCCTAGGGGCAGCATTCACTTGAAAGTCAATTACATCCAAAGTAAGACACTCACGATAAGGACACTTCTGAAAAACGGAGTGAGGTGTCTGCTTTCCTGGGAGTAAACCTATTATTTCCACTTACAATAATAATTCTCTTAACATCTCCTTAATGCTCCTTGATAAATCTTAGCTCCTCCTCAACCAGGTCTAAATGAGTATGAATAGGGAAAGTTGTATATGGACAAGCAGAATGAGATCTGCAGCTGCTTAAAAGTGGCTGATAACCCTTCTTCTCTCTCTTCCCCAATCCCAGTGCGTCCATGACTTTTGAACAATAAAGTACCCAAACTGCAATAGCACTAAGTGACTCCTATGCCACAGATGGGGGAGGATCTCAGTGAGGATGTACATTTAATCGTCAACCCTATGACAGGGAGGAAGGTCTTATACAAAGGAAGTTTATAATGAACTGGATTTGACAATGGCAGCATGTTCACATGTGCAGAAACTAAGATCAGTGCCTGGGGACAGGCAGTCAACTTTTAAATATTAAACAGCACATGAATATTTATAACCTTGACCTGAACACATGAGTTATATGTTCTGAGTAATTATCATTTCTGAGAGACTAAGAGAATAGATTTACCAAATTAAAATACAGAATCTATAGGATCATCATGTTTTGCATTTATAGCATTACAGGATCAAAGCCCCATCTGGATAAGAGGCAAAGGCTACTTTAAAAAAGTCCTTAGAGATTAGATCCTTGAATATCATCTCAAGTCTACTGGCTTTATTTTCACTGTATATCACTTCATATAAATCAGGTAAAAAATTATAGGCATGATGATAAGTAGGGTCTTGAGGTGTGGCAATCAAGGTCTAAAGATTAATATTTAGCTTCAGTTTTCAAACTAAGTCCCACGTTATCCAAACTGAAGCAATGAGTCAGAGAAATTTCAAAGGCTAAGTGCTACTGACTTTAAAAAAACATAAAACCATTTGTACCACATCATTCTAATCTCATTAATTTAATGCTCTATAAAAGTAATGGAGATAGGTTTAGCATTTGGGAAAACCAACGAGAGACATCATTTGCATTGCTTTTGAGATGAAATGTGATGTGATAATTTACCAAAACTGATCATTATAAAATAAGTGAGCAACAAGATGAGTTGAGCTGGAAAGGAAAGGGAGGAGTGGGTTTTTAGATCACTAACTCTGTGACATTATGGTCCAGAGCCACATCAACCACGTGAGTCAAAAAACTTTCACCATTTCAAAATGCCTGGCCTGGGAATTGGGGGCAATTTATTTATATCAGTATAATTACCTGGATGTGATTTTACCAGCACCAGCGAGAGAATAAGATCCCGTTTTAGGAAATAATATGGATTTGTTCATCCACTCCCAACACAGCTTGCTTGCTCATCCTAAAGTAATACTATTGCTAAGTAATGTCTACCACTATCGACCTATTCTTTAATCTAACTAAATTACTAATTAGTTTAGCATGTCTGGTTATTAAACTGCAATGGTGAGTTAAACTGTAACACTTTCAAAACTAAAGACTGGCTAGTGGTCAGGTAAGCTATACCTCTTGCTTCTCTGGTCGAGTCCACGAAGCCTGGAGAGAACAAGATATAAAACACAACAAGAAAGCAGTAAAATTTTACAACATGTTGCTTTAGAGAATGTTTCACACTGCATTCCGTGCACATGCAGCTTTTCTTTAATTCAGAACTTTTTCCAAGGCCCACTTTCAGTGGTGTGTTTATTACACAATTTAATTCAGGATTTAGGTTATGTTCAGCTTTTTCCCCCCTTAGTCACATTAAAATGTATAATTCAAAAGGTTCAGGCTTTCCTAATCTTTGGTATACCTAGATATGAATACCAGTAGGACCAGACTGCTCTCATTCCAAAACACCTTAAGTATTGCTCATAGTATTTGGTGGCATGACTAGTTCTAATCACATTATCTAAAGATACTTAGAGAGTAGGTTTCCTCCTTTGGATTTTATCAGGCAGCTTATCACAGATATACTAATGCCATTTTATGCTCATGCATTTTATAATTCTTTGCATGCATTCTGTTAAAATCAATTATTTTTTTTTTTTGTTCCAAAAGGAACAAAGCAAGGAGCAGAGAGGTCCTTGAGACCGGGAGTCAGGAAGCTTTGAGGATACCAAATGGGAGTGGTTGTGGGATGGCTCCTGTCCTTAACAGCAGAGAATGCCCAGATGGTATGCAGGCTCCAGCATGTACCATCTCCATCAAACACCGCATTCCATTCACAAGTTGGCATTCGCAAGCCAACCCAGACACACAGAGGTTAGGGGGATTTTCCACCCACATCTAGATTTTTTATTTCTCTAGCATTTGGGAATCTAGTCTCCTTACAGTTTGTCTGTTTTTCATACTAGGAGTCAAAGATATGATAGCTGCATTGTTCTTTTTATTACACGGCAGGACTGCCTGATTGTCTCTGATGTTCAGATGGAAAAAGGATAGAGAAGATGCCAGAATCATAGCAACGCAATCCAGGGAATGCAAGTAAGTTAGCAAACATTTAGTAAGAGTCCACTAAATGCAAGGAACTTTTGTGAGAAATGAGGATGGAAATACCGAGTTACACGATGTGGTAATGAACTAGAAGATGAAAACAGAGGAACATGCAGAGACCAAAGTAACGGTGGGCCAACACGTCAAGTGTGCTTGCCAATTCCACATCACTTAGAAGCTTGTCTGTTACATGCCAGGGCTGCAGGAATCAAGATCTTTCTTTTGAGAGATGATATCACATTGAGTTGTTTGTTGTTTCAAATCTGATTCTTCTTGTGTGTCTCCCAAATCACTATGGCTCTATGGCTTTTAGAATAAGTAGTTGCTAGTAACACAAAGCTTCCAGTAACATCACCTCCTACTTGTGTGCCTGGTGAAATGATAGGAAATATCTTGGTCCTAACAATTTGGTGAAGGTGTGACCCACATTAAGGCAACCTGATATGCAAATACACACACATATGAAATAAATCAGGGTATGATTAGTAATCCTCCAAAAATTGTTTGTTCTAGGTTGTTTTGATATTCATATTTTATTGTCTTACACACAAATGTGCAGGAAAATGTATATAAAATAAAGTGAAGCATCTCTATACTTTTCTTACATAGTCTGTTATTCATATGCCCACACGCTGGATAAACCAGACTCTGACTGCTCAATGCAGTCATCTTTTCCAGTGTTTAAAAGTGGGCCCTGCATTTGTACTGAATGAGGAATTCTTCCTGGCAAAAAGGAAACTGCAGCTTCCAAAGAATCCAGAACTTCAAAAGCTCACTCTTACTTGTGGGATATTCTGTCGGCCTAAGATTCAAGGTACATGGAATGCTTTTCATTTTTCCTACCTTTTCTGATCTCAATTATTCACTGCTATCCTCTCCTTAATAAAGCTTCATAGGTCTTCTTTGTTGGTCATTTCAAAGTATTAGAGATGTTCAAAGAAGCATATGATGGATTTTTTCTGCCAGGGATAGAGTATGTAAATCATCATCCATGGGTCTTACTCAGTATGTAAATGGCACCTGGAATTTAGCACCACTCACTCAAACACCTGGCAATATTTAAAATAAATCTGGGCAGGATAAGTAACGAAATGACATGGATGCAGAAGCTTTCTGAGGTATCACAATGACTTTCATACATATGATCAAACTGACCCATTATGATGGTAAAGTTTTTTCAGTCAACGTGACAGCGACTACTAAGAAATGTATCAACTTTTGGACAGCTGATCTACCCTGATGATCTCAATGACCCAAACAGCTAGGGACCCTAGCTATTACCAGTTGTTAAGCTAAACCAACTCAACTAGCTGAAGCTTAACAGATTGGTAATGGTCATTCCCAAATGAGTGATGAGACTCAATACAGAGACACGATCAAAGGTAGAGTGTGACATTCAGGCTCATTGTACTGGCTTTTGCTTATCTCTCTCATTCTTTTATAATAAACATGCACATTGGTATTCCATTCGAAAGTCAGTAAGTAGATGTCTATGGTTGAATGCCTTTTTTTCTGCCTCTTTTCTTAAGAAGACTGAACTTAGCAGTGAAGCAAAACACAAAGCTGCTTTAACTCACTTATATTCTAACTAACTTCATTAAAGGAATCATTGAACCTTCCACTAACGTCATACAAATCATGAGAGAGCCAATTGCACATCACTTACAAGCTTGTCTGTTACATGCCAGGGCTGCAGGAATCAAGATCTTTCTTTTGAGGGATGATATCATATTGAGTTGTTTGTTGTTTCAAATCTGATTCTTCTTGTGTGTCTCCCAAATCACTATGGCTCTGTGGCTTTTAGAGTAAGTAGTTGCTAGTAACACAAAGCTTCCAGTAACATCAGGTGCCCTACCTTCTGGGCCACCAAGCCAGAAGGAAGCCATTGTGGCAGTCTCAGGGCTCTGTGCTTGACTTTGTTCTAGTCAACATCTCTATCAGTGACTTAGACAAAGATACTGCAAATGAGTGTTCATACAAGGTTGGAAGCAGCAGCTAATACAAATGTTAGATGATGGCTGCATTGGGAAGCCTACTGAACTGCCTGCCCTTGGGCTCTCTACTTAGGCTAGGATCTCCACTGACTGCTCTACTTCTTTACTTTTAATATGCACATGGGTTGAAGTGCCCTGGACCCACAGACTTCTAAGGTAAATTTCTAATGAAAGTTGGTCCTGACTGGTTAGAAAGATGGACTCAAACAGTCATTCTCAAGCCAGTGGGTGTCTGTACATGTCACATTTTTAGTAAATTCAGAGGTGGCTAGTGGCATTCAATGGGAAGGGAACTAGAGATGCTAAGTATCTTGCAATACACAGTATGGTACTAGAGAAAGAAGCTTCTTCCCAAATTGCCACCATGACCCTGTTGAGAAGCACTGGGCTGCAACACGTAACATGCAATTTTTAACGGAAATAAATATACAATTCTGCAATATTGGTTAAGCAATCAATTGCATAAGAACAGGATAGGGGATGTGTGGCTTAAATGGGGTTCATGTAAAAAAGACTTGAGCATTTTAGTTGACCACAAGCTCAATATGAGGCAACAGAATAAGGAGACTGTTAAGAGCTAATGCACCTTTATCTGCATGATGGCATCCAGATAAAAAAGGCAATAGCCCTATTGAAGTCTGTATAGGTTACACTGAGCACAGCAAAATTTCAGGGGAGCCCTAGTGAACTGAAACTATCTAGTAAAGGACAACCAGAAAGATAACAGGTATCAAAACCATGGCATATGAGAAATAGTGAAAACAGCTGGTGTGTTCAACGTAAGAGGAGTGGACTGGAGGAAAGTCGAAGAGCTTTTTTAATGGCTCTCATGCAAAGGACTGAGTGGCAGAGGCTGGGAGGACCAAGTAGAAGAAGGGGCAAGGAAGGAGCCCTTTCTGCTCTTCAGCATTCACCAACTCCCCTGCAGAGTACTGACACCATCATGCTTCAGACAGGGCCAACTGGCTTCCTGGCAAGGATGCTAGACCAGGGTGCCAGGCGAGACTGGATGACCTCAAAAGGTGCCTTTCAAACATCTAAGATTTTGGCATTTTATGTGATCTAAATCTCAGGAGGCTTCATTACCTGACCAATTAGATACGATTTGTCTAGTTTTGCTTGCTTAGCATATCACTCTGATTTTAAAAAGAAAACATTTTTTTCCACTCCTACACTTCAGTGACGCTAGTAATCTTGATATCTAATTGTTTAGAATGCAACTTCGGATGGAGGAAAACATGAGGAGAGGCTGTCAAAGTAAAAGTGAAATGTATTTTCTGTATTCCAACCTGTTCATGAACAGCCCATATTTGTTTTCTTAATTATTAGCTACCCACAGTGTAAGATGGACAATATGCCTCTTTGATGTCAATATGTAATTAACAGAGATGGCAAATTTCCTTCTATAGGGTTTCACTTAGGTGAATATGTCAGTCTAGTGTCATATCACTAGCTAATTTGGAGACTTGTTTTAACACTGATTCACTCATGTTTCAATAAAGTGAACTTAAAGTGAACTTGAAGGCAAGTAAAAGAAATCACATTACAATCAATGTGGCTGAGCTAAATTAACTACCTAAGATTAAGACAAATGATCTATAGTGATATAATTATATAAAAAGTAGTTACTACTTGGCTTGAGACAGTTTTTGCTGGATACCTGTCTCCATATTTAGCAAATATGAATGTGTATCAGTTCCTGGCTATTATTCTCATTCTATAAAAATGAAATCACAGATACAAGCCAGAAGTGCCAACTTATTAAAGAACCTCCATAGGCACAAATCTTAATAATCTTTGTGGTCTAGCTCAGCTGTCAAGCTATTCCTAGAAAAGATACAGAATTCAAACGCATCATTCATCTGAGACAGATATTATTTCTGTCCTTCACTGTAGGTCAAAGATATACACTGGGTCACTTGTGACAAAAATTCACTTTTAAGCTGATGTAGAAAGATCTGCCAGGCAGTAGCCTTGTGGTTTAAGCCCTGAAATGTACATTCAATCCACATAACACGCATGAGTGGGGCTGACATCTTAGCTGAGGGTTTAATTCTTATGTTGATAAAGAAAGTATCAAGTAAACACCACATCTTTTAATCTGGCTGGTTTTCAGAGTATCAAACAGCATATGTGAGTTTCAAAAATATTTAGCAGTTTCTCAGTTGAGTTTTTGTTAAGTTGATTTTAACTCTGGAGGTAAAAGTTGCAAAAAAAAATAGGTTATTTGGAAGAGGAGTTTGTTCCATTTGATGTAGTTTTGTTTTCTATTAGTGGGATAGAAATTAGCTCCTCAAATGCAAATGCCAAATTTAGCTCTAGTATTTCACACTATCTCTTTCTGGCTTTGAGTTTACCCTCTCTAGAGATTTCCTTTAGGCAGGCAGAATAGTGAAGATCTATCATTTTTGACATTCTGATCAATAAGCAATCCATTAGAAATGTTCCGTTTAAGGCTAAGGCCATTACTCTTGAATAGGTGACAAAACTTGGATTAACTAAAACAAAGCCCATTACTACAGGATATACGAGATGAGTTGCATTAACACCAGTCTTTTTTTCCTCCTGCTTTTGGCCCACTCAATAATCCAGGGCTGTATTATGTGGGGTCAGCTCAGTTTTTAAAAATTGTCAACAATAAAGATAGCTTTCTGGTGGCCTTTAAATCCATGAACTTTAAAGCTCATTTCCCTTCATTTAAATTTGCCAGGAAGTTGTTACAGTGCTCTTAAACTCTCAAGAACATATTGAAGAACCAGGATGTAATCATCACTTAGAAACTGCTAAATATTTTTGCCTTTAGAACAAAATGATATCCAAATGTGACCAAGAATACAGGCAGACACAATGGCAACCAAGCGTTTGTGCATAAGTGCATATATAGCATGAGTATACAAACACAAGAAAAAGAATTAATTGGTTCATTTTGATCCTGATTGTTTCTGGGAGATCTTTCCCAGGGTGCTCTTGAGATGATGACAGTGTCACCTGGCACACCAGGAAGTTGGCTTCTCCTTGTTCCCTCACAGCTCTGTAACTCTGGGATTAAAAATCACTACTGCCTCCTCCCCAGAACATCTAACTTGAGCATGCCCGTACATCACACCCTGCCAACCTATCCAAGGAATTGTGCCTATTCCATTGCAAGGGGATGTTGAGCAGGCCGTGTCCTGCAGGCTGGAGGAGGGAGGCCCTAGATCTGGCTGTGGTCTCTGGTGACCATAACCCATCTCCCAGCTCACCGAAGGGACCTGGGCATGGGAGATTCAATCTGCTTTGAGTCTGCATTCCAAGGCCCTGAAACTCTTGGGCAACATGATACCTTTTCTTCACTGCTGATGTTCCGGGTAGAAGTCCTCCAGGTGATGGAGGGAATGGGATCTCCGGAGGCTTCACAGGTAAGAGTGACCTGCTCCTCCAATTCCATGGCAGTCTGGTTCTCTACATATGTGATTTTGGGTTTTGCTGAAAAGACAAAACATTTCTCTGAGTTTATCTAACTATTGAGCTTTCTGGGTTTAAATGATGACATGCACCTATCCAATAAAGGTCATCTATCTGCTAAGTATAAGGCCCTCGCCTAGGTGTTTTAGGAGATACAAAACTGACTCTCCAAGGCTTACAATGATGTAGCCATGTGACAACATAGAAACCATAATAATAAGAAATATGGTATAGAGTAAGAGTCTTAGGGGCAAGAAATGCAGGCAGCATGACGCAGACGAAGAGTGCTCCCTTGTATGGAGCCTTCAAGAGGAGATGGCTTTGGGGCTCGGCCATGAAATTTTCAGTAGGTGGGACTCTAGGGTGGAGATGGAGTCATCTGAAGTGTAGGAAACTGACTGAATAAAAGCAAAGAAGCAAGAACATATGCAGAGAGGGAAGAGAACAGTGCGGCATAAGGTAGAGGAAGGTGAGGCTGGGTGGCTGGAATTTCACCTGGTGCCTGGTGGAGGCACACAGACAGCATTTAATTAGGGGCACAAAAGCATTTATATTTCAAGAAGGTTTATATGGGGACATTTCAGGAAGCGTTAGGCTAGAGAAAACTTTGAGATGGGAAAACCAGTTTGGAAGTCCTGGCAATGACCCAGATGTGCAGTAACATTGGATCCTGAACGAGGTCCTTTGAGGGAAACAGCAGAGAGCAGCTATGAGAAAGATGCTGGAGTAAGGTTCAACCAGAGGCAACTGAACAGAGGGCAAGGAGGGGTGAAAAGAACCAAAAGAAGCAATAAGAAGGAGTCCACGTGGCTTGGAGTCTTAATGACTGGGAGAATTGGTGTTAGCATTAAGTCAAATGAAGATATCAGGCAAGGAACTGGGTAGGAGCTCTGGGGTGGGCTCAGGATGGGAAGGAGATGAGTTGAGATGAGTTCATTTTCCAAATGCTTTGAGTAATGCAAGAAAACACAAGCATTCCAAAGCTGAGTTAAATGCTAAAACATTAGAGAAAATTGAATTTTCCCAATTTAAAACAATTATGCTCTGAAATTGCTGAACTTTGTGAGGAAGAGAAAAGATAACACTACACAAATGTAACTTATTTCATGAATAAAGGAAAAGGCCAGGCTAGGGAAACAAACAAATGAACCAAAAAACCCCAAGAGAATTATAGCTAGTTTTGGAAAAGACTATATTTGCTTTAAATTCAAATTCATACAGCAACCCTTAGAAGGCAAATAAAGGATTGTCTATATATTTTCCTCATGTTGAGGTCTTAGATGCTGTTTTAACAAACATAAAACAATAATAGAACTAAACACTTTCTGTTACAAATGCCTGCTTATACATAAAATCACCTATATAGTTCAAATACTTGCCTAAAGGTAATGCATACTAACAGCCTGTTTAGCAAATTCTTTTTGATGGATAGCACATAGGCGCATCTCAATCCAATTTGGCCAAATGTTTGCAGATTTCAGTTGATGGAGTCCACACGAATGAAGTTAAACCTCATAGGTTTCCCTATTGTGTCTTCCTTGATAAATATGATTTTCAAGAATACTACAACTCGTATTGGAAGGAGTATATGCTAAATGCCACTGAATGGGAAGTTTTAGAGGGCAAAGTAGAATAAAGATAAAATAAAATAAACGTGAAAAACAAAAAAGTAAAAGAAAGGTAAAATAAGAGCCGAATTTCTATTTTGGAAAAGTCACAGAATAAAAAAATTAAAAAAATTCAGCCAAACACTGAATTCTCTAAACTGAACAGTTGTTTTGGGGTCTGGAGACAATCTCAGGAAGGCTGAGTTTTAGGCCCTTAAAATCTGAGATCTGGTCCAAATGTTTTGGGTAATGCAAGAAAACACAAATGCATTACCCAAAACATTGCTGACCTCCTCCTGACCTGTGGTGCTTTGTCATGGCAGCCGAAGGTTAACAGAAGACAGACAAGGGTCAGTTACCAACTATTTATATTTGGCCTTGGCGGCTCCATTTCCCAGATGGCTACAGAAGGTGCATTGTATGACTCCTTAGAAAAAAGGCATACCACATTCTTATTAAAACATGATTATGGCTAATTTTGTATAGTCTCCAGAGTGTTGTTAGAAGGAAGGCAAGCTTCTCACTGCTAACTTAATCCTCTTACTCTGGCAGCAGTGCTACTGTCAGAACTAACTTAGAAAGGGCAGAATGCCACCTTAGAAGAAGACAGTGACAGACATAATTTATTGTCTAAATTGGGACCCTACTCAGAGTGACATGAGTGGCTCTAAATAACTGCACCAGGACAAAGGCCATTATTGGGCCAAAGGGGACAGATATTGGGTCACCCTACTCCAAAGACTCCCTCCCTCTGCATTCCAGCATCTAGAGGGGTCTCTTCCTACATCCTCTGCCCTCTGTTAATTAACCTTGCTTATGAGTTCTTGGCTTTTGGATCCCTGTTCCAGTCTCTGTCTGCTTCCACAGGCCTTAGTGCCTCAGACTGCTCCACTGCACCTTTCCCCATATTCCCTCCTGTGAGTTTTCCAAGAATGCCTGCCATGAAGAGCCAGCCTTGTCTACACCCACTCCAGTCCATGCTCCTACAACCCTAGCCAAAGAAGAGCCCTGAGGCCTCTGTGTCCCTGAACAAAGAGGTTGGACACGATGGTCTGGGGTATGACCAGGTGCACCTTCTTTTGGGCCACTGCTTGTCCTTTGCTAAAACCCTCAGGGGCTGTTTGAGTCACAGGGTTCCTGGACGCTGGTGAACTTGCCTCAGCCACAGCAGCATGGCCTCAAGAGCATCATAGGAATCAATGGAGACAAAACTTCTTCAGAGGCACACATGGGGACAACAGTAATGCCAAATTTAAAGGATGACAGGATGCACCTACTTAATAAAAGAAGCATCTAGCTAATAACTAAGGCAACGTGTGCTAGAACATGTCTTTTTCTTAGGAAAGAATGATGCCACTTAGGTACAAATGATGTAATAAAATCCCTAATTGAGATATGTCCCGTAGATACTGATGGACATCCCTTCTTGAAGCCACAGGACTTCTGGGCTTTTCTTTACTATCTAAGCTACAGGTAGATAGTTACTACTATCTACAGGTTTCCTCCCTCTTCTACCTCATTGCTGTAGACTCTGCTCCCACTTGGGGAACGTGCCCTATTTCTCCCCCAGCGATGGTCCACAATGGCAAGTTGGAAAGGGATGGAGAGGGAACAAAAAGGTGGAAGGAAAAGGAGCTGTAACCAGCTGGTCCCTCCCCACCTGGTTCCCTAACCCTGTTATCCGTCTCCTTAACCAACGGTGAGGCTAGTGGAGGAGGAGAGAAAGGAGGATGAGAAGCGGAAGTGGATGGAAAAAGGTGGTGGATAGGAGGCACCAGGTTCCTTCAGGGAGGCTGTATGAACTCTCCTCAGGCTATGAGAGGGGAGCACTCCCTTTCTGAGTAGACTCAGTCTCTACAAGTCTATGATTTACTGCCCTGTCCCTTCAGGAGCCCTGCCACCTCTTCTCTATGCTCCACTATGCTCCCTAGTCCTTCCCCAGCGGCAGTCTCAGGAAAGAAATTGTGAAGAGAGAGAGAGTGTGTGTGTGTGTGTGTGTGTGTGTGTGTATGTGTGTGTGTGTGTGATGCAGAGGTGTGTATGTTTCCAAGGTGGAGGGAGGGAAGACAAATCTTGCCTTAACAGTTTCCCCACCCTACTCTCCCTGCCTCGTTACTCCTCCCGTCAACCTGACCCACTCTTTTCCCTGTACCACGGTCCCACATGGCCCTGCACTCACTACCCACCCTCTCCTGGGGCAGCCACTACTACCAGAGAGGCCTGGAGGAGAAGCTGAGATCTGTTTGTGCCCAGCCAAGTAGAGGCCGAGTTGTTTTTACAAAGAAACCATGAGCTACCAGGTGGTGCAGGCAGAGTGCACTAATTCTAGTACTGCCAGACACTTCCTGTATAATTCAGATACAACATATGTTCTGTTGGGTTTCGTGGAGTTAACAACCACCATTGTTTGATTAGAGAAGGGACTTAGGAGCCACCTGCCTCGGTGTGAATCCAGAGGTACCTCATCCCTCTGTGATCGGGTTCCTCATATGTAAAATGGCGATAATAATAAAATCTACATTATAGGGTGTGAGGAGGATTAAAAGAGTTAACTTACTGATAGCACTTCACAGAGTGCTTGGCACATTATAGGTGTTCTGTTTGTGTTTGGTATTATTATTATTACTTTATGGAGTTAATGTCTGCAATAATTTCCTAAAGACAGGTGATGATAGTGTTTCCAGGCTTTCCTCCCTGCCATGTATGTATGTATGCTTCATCACATAGAACTAATGGCAGTCCCTTCATTTATTCAATCTAGTGCCTACTGTATTCGGGCTACTGTTCCAGGTGCTGGGGATGCGTCTGTGAGTAAAACAGACACAGCCCCTGTCCACAAGAAGCTTCCATTCAACACAGCCTGTGCTTTTCCTGCCTCTGTGCCTGTGCCCTGGCTCCCTGAAATTCTCATTCACTCCTTCAGCTGGGCAATTCCTACCTATGAAATAGTACATTTTAATGACTTCTCTAACTTACATCACACAGGACCAGAGATCTTCTTTCCTATAAAACACTGTGCATATTCCTGCTGTGAAATCATAATAATGTGTTGTTATTTCAAATTCCAGCATTGACTATCTACATTAGCCTGTGGACCTACTGATGAGAACAGAGTCCGTGTTGTTCATCTTGTAAACTTGGCAATGACTGAGTCCATAGCAGTCACTCAAATGTTGCTGACTCACACTGACTATTATACTTCTGATTATCACACTGATTATTATAACTTCTATGCTTATTCATTTCTCTCCCTCTTTGTGCTTTCCAGAGTCAAGGGATTATATCCTACGCCTCTCTGTAGCCCCTCTGTCCAGCAACAATGGTGATCTACACATATTTATTAGAGGAAGGGATTAATTAACAAATAGATCTATCTGTTTCTATAATATAGAAAAACTTACCAAAACCTTAGTGATTGGGGAAGATCAGTCTGAATTCAAGAAAAGACTCTCAAGAATATTTTTCATGAAGTTTAGCTTTCAGTCTCAAGTACATACAGTTGACTCGAACCAAACTGATAGCCTGTTTCTAAACCCAGCTGTTTACTACTGAATAAATAGCAGACCATTTGAATATAAAGTCTTGATTTTCAAAGGTCTGCATTTATGAACAGTTCTCCTGATCAGGCTGAATAAGCAGGTCCCAAACCTGATTCCCAGGTGTACATTTTAACGACCTGGAGGCTCCAGGCACCAGAGCTGCCCCTCAGACTGGCACCTCCCCAGCAGCACTGTCTACAATAGCCCAGCTTATCTGCGTTTTCTAAACAGACATGCAGAGAGAGTTGAGAGTTGAGACTATACATTTCTCTGCAACCAGTTCTTTCAAGATCAGGTCAAAATGCCTTTCAGTTCTGAAATGAATGGAATTTTCCCGAGTTTACGCAGACGAAGTCAGCAGGGATGTGGGGCTCTCCTATGCCACTGTTTCACACAGCCCAGGGAAAGAGGCAAACAAGGCAAAGCAGTCAGCCCATCGGCCACTAAAGTTACCAGAGGCCTATGACAAGTCTGGCACCGTTTGGAGTGGCAGGAATAACGCCGTGTATGACAGCCAGGGTTCTGCTATCTTGAAGTTTACACACTAGTGGGGTAGGAGACAGACCATCCCCAAAACAAATATGCAAACGACATTCCATCTGTTGAGGTACTGTTAAGTACAGCAAAGAACACAGGTAAGAGTCACGAGAGAGAGATGAGTGGGGGTGGGTGGGAGTAGTCGCAGTGCGGGGGGAGCTAAATTAGCCAGGGCAGTGAAGGAGGGAGCCACTGAGAAGGTGAGTGTGAGCTAAGATCTGAATGGTGGATCAGAAGAAGGCAGCTTAGAGTGGATTGGAGGGAAAGGTATTCCAAGGAGAAGAAACACCAAGGGCAATCTCCCGAAGATGGGGAACAAGCTTGGTATGTCTGAGGTGCACAAAGAAGGCCTGCGTGGTTGGAGAACTTTGCATGCACAGCAAAGTGAAAGAGAGATGAGGCTGGAGAAGAAGGCAGGAGCTAGTTCATGGCTGTCTTGTAGGCCACGGCAGGGAGTCTGGCTTTTATTCTGGTTGCCATAGGAAGCTACTGGAGGCTTTCAAACAGATAAGTGGCACTTAGGTCATTCTGGCTACTGTGAGCAGAAGGGAATGAAGTAGATCAATAGGGAGAGGCAGGGAGGCCGGCTACGAGACTGTCTCAATGCCCAGGTAAGGATGGTGGTGGTTTGGACTAGGGGGTTATGTGATAGAACTGGCAAGGAAGGTTGCATTGGGTTATGTTCCAATTGGGAGAGTGGCCAGGGTCCTACTGATGGACTGAATGTGCAGAGGAAGAAGAATTGTGGCAGAGCAGTGACCTGGACCCCCATTCCCCTTACCGAAGACTTTGAGGTGAATGGTTGCATCCTGCTCTCCAGCCTTGTTCTCGGCAATGCAGACGTACTCGGCCTCGTCGTTCTTATCTACCTTTCTGATGGTCAGCTGGGAACTATCGTCGCTGAAGATGTACTTCTCGTTGTCTTCCTCATGCTCTATCTGTTCCCCATCCCTACAGCATGCAGAAATGCAAAGTAACATGACTTTGGCCACAGGGGTAAGATGTCTATTTTTATCAGGTTCCCTAAAATGCAGACTGAGCCAATAGAAAGACTCAGTCTTTACAAAGAGTTAAGGCACCAAGTTGAATTTCCACATACACCTTTTATTCCTCTATTCCATCCTCTGACTCTCCAAGGGCTGTAACTGTACCCACAAAGGTTTCAAAGTGGGCTCCCAAGACCACACCCTCCAGCTCTGACTCTGGCCACACAAGGCTGAAAATGAAGGAATAATCAATGCACAAGCAAGAGAATCTTATAGAAAAGAGTCCATTCTTCACCTGGCGTTGATAGTCCTAAGAAGCCCACATCCATTCCACTGAGGCACTAACATGGAGCAGACTTTACGATGCCCCATTCTCCTCTAGTCCATGATAAAAGGAACGTGCCAGTTTCTTACTTTGTCCAGCTCATGGTGGGCTCCGGGAAGCCTTCAGCATCGCACACAAGGGTGACAGACTGGCCCAGGTTGGCGGTGGCATTCACAATGTTCTGCCTGGCTTGGATGGTGGGTGGCACTGAAGGAAAAAAAAGGTGTCACAGGGTGGTTGTGAAAATTTGGAAAAACCCCGTGGCCTGGAGAAGAGACATCGTTTCAGGTCGGGAGTTCTCAGCCTGTGGGACAAATGTCCTGCGCAGCTGCAGAGTTAGTGTCAGGAATCGAAATTCATGTGTGTGCTAAATAACTTATGCAGACTGAAGAGATAGTTCTCCCAAACAGGCATTTTTGTTTTTCATTCATTGAGAAGCTATAATAATACATTTTACTCATGTTAAAATGGTATTCAATTTATAGTAGCTATTTTTCATTATCTATTTTCTCAGTCAATGCATATGAAACTTAATAACTACCAGGGTCAGTGGAACTTGATGTTAAAAAGGGGCTGTTCATACTGGAAAAAGTTGGACAATACTGATCCCAGTGGTTAAATGGTTAATACCAATTCGAATGCATCAACTACAAAAAGAGTGCCATTTCCCTGGGACTGTGATGAACAACCTTGTATACAAACTGTTTTTTACCAAGGGAATGAGAGGGGGAGAGTTTGGCAAAAAATATGTGTCAATAGTCAAAACAATTCAAACCAGATTTACTTATTTTTTTTAGTACTGACGTTATAATTTCCCGTAAAGATCTTGTAAATGTCAGATCGATTCCGTGGGTGTGTTTATTTGACACTGCAAATTAAGATTAATAAGCCTATACGGACCATGATTCTGGCTATTCTGAGGTCTGAGTTGACTGTAATATTTTCTTTGAACATTTAAGCAGGGGACTAACTTCACAATTACGGTAATATCAAGAACAATGAGGATTAATCGGTAAGCAGGGGGAAAGTTTTAGTGCTGTGGAATGGTGAAGGACATTCAATTGCTGCACTAAAATCCCCCATAGTCGAAGGAAGATCCAACAGGCAAGTGTATTTTAAAAAAGAACAACAACAAAGAAATCTAAATGTTATGGTGGAAAGGGATTTAGCTGAGAGGGATGATTGAGTCAGGATAGGATTTATTTTACAGACCAAAGAGGAAGTTAAAGAGAATGATTTTGGAGAATCAAGGTTGTAGCAATGCAGAGAACAGGAAGAACGGGATCTCCTCACCATTCACAATGACCTGAATGTCCTTGAAGTTGATCTCCCCCCGTGCCAGGATTCTGCCCTCACAGCGATAAGTGCCCTCGTCTGTTTTCTTGATGCCCCGGATCTGCAGGTAGTTGTTGGACAGGACTATGAATCGGACTAGAAGAGATAAGAGGCAAGTTCATCCAAGAATCAGTCAGAGAGCTCCAGTATCTGCAGGCATTTTTCCTAACTTCAGTCTTACAGGGTGGGGTTTCAAGCTGAAATAAGAAAATGTGTCCCTGGTTTTGAAATACAGCCAAGAGTAAATGTCTATTGGAAATGTGTCTTTCGTACTGGAGAGAAAATCAAGTACCTAAATATACCAATGTTAGACATACTTCCATTCAGGACCCAGAAACTGCGTGAGGGTTTGGGCACACATTTGGACTGGAATGCCTCAGGGGCTGGTATGGATGGAAAAGCTAGGGAACTTGGTGGTCTAGGGAAAAGGCAGCTGCCAGAAAATTCAGGTCTCACCATCTTTTTTCAGGATGACATCTCGGCCTTTGTGTTTCCAGATGATGGTTGGCGGGAGGGAGCTGACCACATCACAGACAATCACGGCGTCTTCCCCCTCCCGGAACTCCTGAGGGGTTGGCGCATTCTTGAACATGAGCTTCTCTGGAAAATGAGCAGAAGAGTGAGGGAAAACAGCTGGTTCTCCCACAAAGATTCCCTTTCCCTAGAGCCATGCTGCCTGGACTTGAGTCCCGGGCAAGTCTCGATCCTGAGGTACAGTTGTATAAGAGGGGTGCCCTCATAGATGTCAGGTGGAGCAGCTGGCCCAAGCACTGGTTGCCAGGCATTGGCAACCAACATCTGCTCAATGAGTGCTACATTTATCACATTTTGTACAGAAAAGGGTCTACAGAATGAAAGGAATATCTTAACCAAGGGTTCCTTGCCATGCGGGGTGATGCCAGTGAAGCACAGATTATAGGCAGAATGAACTGGTGGAACACCCACTTTACAATGAATAGTAAGAGTCCTCAGTCCTTTTCTTGTCTTTCACTCAAACTGCCCCAACTCCCAGCCCCACCCCAACTTTCTTACAGCAGAGAGAATGCTGACAAAAAAAAAAAATAGAAAAAAAGCACCTTTAATGGCAATAAATATCATGCCATCAATACTGCTCCATTAGCTGTCACCCACCATTACTCCAACCACTGGGATGGATGCATGATATTAATAACAAGGTAACAAGATGCCACCTCCAGATGGGGTTTCAGAAGCAATGGGAACTGCCTGCTTTGAGTGGCAGAGAGTGTTCAGATAATGATCCCCCACCCCGCTGAGTCTTGGTCTCCATTACCAGCAGGGGAGAAGGAAATAAGAAGGGAGACCCCAAATTGTAGAACAGTCAGCCAACATTTGGAGAAGGAATAGAGGAACCCATAACAGCCCTCTGGGAACTGTGTAATTTGAATTTTGAGAATGAATGCCTGTTGGGGAGTAGTTGTGACTAGTGTAAACCAGGGCTGTGAGTTCTGGGTTGGCTAAGGTCAGAAAAGACTTAAGGAGAGACAGTAGGACTTGTCAGGCCCTCAGCTGTTCCCTCTATCATCATTTCCGCCTTTTGCTACCCACGTGGAGAGGCCAGAGAACGCGAAGGAGAAGGAGGCTCTTACGGAAGATCTTCACGTTGACGGTGGCCTCTGACTCGCTGCCATCCTCGCCTGTGACCACACACTTGTAAATGCCGGCGTCGTCAATGTTGGCATTATAGATGGTGAGGGTGGAGGAGGAATCATCATTCCACACCACTGAGATCCGCTGCTGGTTTGGGGTGAGCTTTTCTCCATTGGGGGAGAACCAGGAGATGTCTTTATCTTTGGCATCTCCTGCCACTAAAGAGGAAGAGATTATTTTTAAGCTACTGAAGTTGAAAAGACTAAGTGCCCTCCAGAGTGAGAGTGGCTAATCAGGAAGAGTTACTGAACAATGGATCAGTCGAGGCTTGAACGTCGGAGGGGTGAGTACGGCTGCTAGAATGATGCACAGCCCTTCTTTGGCTTCTGCATTTAACTATTATATACTTAACACCTCTTACAATATTTGGAAAAAACTCAACAACCACTTGTGCGAGTTGTTATCATGATCCTATCCTTAATGATGGAAGAGAAGAGAAATTTGTTGAGGACATACTACGTGCTGGGCACTAAGCTAGGAACACACATTCCTCACAGAACGGGTAACCAAGGGAATTAGTGTATCTAGGATCGGGTCTCCAGAGCCTAACTGGTCTGAGTCTACTGATCAGCTTGTTTTTGAAGACTTGGATAATGGTCTCCTGAGCTGAAGATGAGAAGTGCTGGCTAGTATAGGAGTGGGGATTCCAACCACTTTTTATTTTTATTTTTTTTCCAACCACACTTATTCTAGCATCTGCCTGCACAAACTGGCATGACTGTCATTTTGGTACCCCCTGCTCAGACAAATTCATTTCCTTGCATGCTGCAAAGAAGGTGGCCAGGACCACCCATTCTTCCCTTCCCCAGGCACCTATGAGTTGGAACAAACTGCAGTGGCCAAGCTGCCTCCCGGCACTGAGCTGGAACAGGGCTCTGACACTGGAACTGCGCTGGACACTGAGCTGGAAGGGCTCTCAGATCCAGCAGACATGGTGGCGCCCTGCTTGTTTGCATGGGGCCCTGCCTCTTCTCAAGGCGCCCTTCTCAGCCTGCACCACCCAGCCCTGCACAGATGCTTAGTATGGAAATGAAGCAGTCTTCTTTTCAGGGCCCATCATGTTTTCAATAAATATCGCTATTTGCAAGATGTGCTGTGGGCTCCACGGCTGCGTCTCCAGATCATTGAAATTGCTGTAATGAAGGCAAAGCTGGAGTTAAAGCATCCGACGGCCACAAGCCACCTCGTCCGCGCAAATCATGACAGCATCTAAAAGCCCCTCCCTGACAAAAGCTGCTTGCTAAATGTCACCGTTTACATCTAGCTCAGCTCTTTCTTGGTTCTTCCATGTTCTGAATCCCAGTCATGTCATATACAGAGAATCTGAGGCTTAATTTGAAGCCTTTTCCTCCATAGGACATTTTCTGGTAATTATCTGGGCTGTGGAAATGGGGCATGTTTTCTAAATGTAAAACAAGGTCACCAGGTCTGGCATATCTCAGAGCTCTGGTGGGGACCATGGCACAGAATACCGATATTCACAATAGACCTGGTAAACCAGGATATATGTCCTTACAACTGAGTCATACCAGTATTCTATTTACTTACAGGCAAGTTTTAGACAGATTTTCCAACTCTGGGAAATTCTAAGAAATAGCCTTGAACAGATCCATCGAAGTATTTCTGAGCCAGCGCTATTCTCCATTGTCATTTACAGAACACTGAATGTATACAGAACAGGAGACGTGGGACGGTTCACTATTCTGGAAGTTGTGCTGATTTTCCTAAGAAAACTCCTAGACTTCCTCCACAGTCAAGCTGAAGTCTAGATGACACATTTGCTATGTTGAGGTAGCCTTTTGCAAAAGGAAGGAAGAGGCCCTGGCTCTTGAATGGCCACAATGTTGACCTTGCAATAGAGCAATGCTAAGAATTCTAGGTATGGTGCCACCAGCCAGCTCACATGGCCTGGGGGCTCCTGCTCTACCTGGTGAATTTCTGAAGCAAACTCTAAAATGCAGCTGTGCACAGGGTACTTGCCTTGGCATAAGAAGAATTTGGACTCTCCAACGCTGATCTCCCCCTGGCTGGGAACAATATCCACCTGCAGAGAAACTGAAAAAAAAAAAAAAAAAAAAAAAAAAAAAAAAAAAAAAAAAAAAAAACAAACAAAAAAAAAACAACAAAAAAAAACCACAGCCCAGTTCAAATATACATTCAAATTTTCAAGAATAAAACCCAGAACTTCCATTCAAAAACAGGCTCCCCAACTGACTGTAAGAGAGAGTGAAAGGAGGAGGTTGTGTGGGGTTTGGGAACTTGTGCTGCCAACAGCCAGGACCATGCTGCAGCCAGGCAGGGATGTGGCCCAGACCATCCTCCTATAGAATAGCTGTTTCCCATCAGAGAGTGCAGGGTGCCCCGGGAGATTCTGGGTGATTTCTGCCCTAAATATTTCCAACCCCTTGAGGAGGCTTATGATCCTGCTCCAAAACAGCAACATCCTGGGATTCACAGAAATGGCGACCCAACCAACATCCTTCTAGATGTCATCTGAAGTGTCTCCACAGCTGTGTCAAGTGCAGGAAGCTCTGCTGCTCCACAATCAAGCTTAGGGGCCTCCTGCTGGTTCCCCATGCTGTCTGGACCCAATCACTAGGAAGGCTCACGCTGATTTTGAAGCGGGGATGGTAAGGGTAAACTCTCACCTTCCCTTATGACTATAGCACCAACACGTCTCTTTCCATAACAGGAGACGACATCACATATCACCACCCCAATTAGTCAGACACTCTTCAGAAATTCTGTAGCCTGTGCCCTGTAGAATTTCCTGGGTCCCTTGGCTACTTTCCCTGAATTTTTATTTGAATATCCATACACTCTGTCATTCCACTGCACTGATAAAGCAAAATACACCATACCCCATCTTACAGATCCCTGTGTTCATCTGCTCCTCGTTTATCTGCTGGGAGCAGATAACCATTCCTCTTGAAAACAGAGTTTTAGGGTAGAAAAATGCTTTATTCCTTTGAATTCAAATTCTTTCTGCCTCTCCTCCTCTTAAGTAAAGTAAATCCTAAATCTAAAGGCAAACAGATATTTGGTTCAGAGCATGGAGCTTCTTCAGGACAATAGAGGGAAGGGCCTGAACAAAACTGGCCGGGGGAATGGAGATTCAGTGAGCCCTTCCTTCCAACAGCCATTTTCTTTTCACAGTAGAATGGAGGTAATGCTCGTTGCCATGGTGACCAGCTCACAGGCAGAGCTGCTGCAGGTCTTGGTCTACGCTTATTTGATGGAGAGACTACAGTTATGCTCAGCAGACTGCAGGCATTAGATGGCCTGCTTGGGGCTGGGAAAGGGGTGCGGACTTCCTAACCATTCCAGCAACAGACAAGGCAGGTCATGGAGAAACCCAGCAGAGGCTTTAGAGAGAAAGAGGTGATGTGGTGGAGACAGGGATGGAAAAAGGAAGGAGTAGGGGATAAGGGAAGGAATAGGGCCCTGGGCAGAGGCAGGGGGAGGATGCCGAGCTGTCCTCTGTGAAAATAAGAGGGGAAAATCCGGACTTCCAAAAACTGGTTTGGAAAAAATATAGTAATCTAGGGCAGTCAGTTTCTCCCCAGCTCAGACTACTGCAGCCAGTTCAGTGAGGCTCAGGATTGAATTCTTGCCTGAGAGCGATGTAAGGTCTTCCCCTAGCTCTCCTGAATTTGGCCACAGCACACAGAGCTGCACCGGAATATTACGCCGGCGGGGGTCACTGCACGCAGGTGCAAGTGATTAGCTTTCTCCTCTCATTCTCCTCGGGATGGAGTTCAGCTGCCACTCAATTCTACATTGTGAGAACCGGAAGGGATCTCTGACATCACCATGTCCTGCCTCCTCATTTTCCAGGTGAGGAAAAGGTGAAGTGACTTCCCTATGGCCACTTCTAGTTAGGGCTAGCATGGCCTCAGAGCCTAGGCCTCTTGGCTCCCTGGTAGGTGTTCTTTGCACAATGCAATGCTGCCTCTGCACAGAGGGCAAAACATTTCCATTCACTAGAACACAACATCTGGGGACCCGAAGTAACAATCTTTGGACTCACTATCCCTCAACAGAACACAGAGAGCCCATGAATTGAAAAGGGCCCATAGTATCTAGGGGAGCACGGAGCCTTACAAAGAGAGCTGCAGGCCATTGCTATCCATGCTACGGCCAGCCAGGGCCTTCCCTATCACTTTCTGTGGCTCATTCCCCAGCAACAACAGGCTTACGAAGCCCAGAAGCTGTGTCTGTGCCATGGTCACCTAAGTCCTGATCTTCTCTGGAGTTCACCGGCGCATTCCTTAAAGAATGAAAAGCTGAGTCCCCCCGAGAAAGTTTGCTGGACCATATGCTGAGTATTAGCAGCCAGCTTCAACATATGGATTCTGTTACCCTCGTTCAGCCCTTACTGCTTTGAGAAGGATATTCTTATCCCAAGTGAAAAAACAGCCTTCATTTGTTCAGCTCTTTTCAAACAGAACACGACTCTCAAGGGGCAGGAGAACACGGCAAGGCTGAGGAGTTTTCATATCCAAATGTGGCCAGGATCTATCTCTGGGCCATGGAGAGGAAAGGGAAACAAGACTTTCAAAGGAATTCCCAGCATAACGGGATCCCATGCACACATTTATCATCACAGAAGTTTTTAAGGAAAGAGATATCCATTTAGATGCCTGGCCTTTTGCACACATGGAAAAGATAGTGATTCCTCCCTCAAAACACCAGAGACAAAGCTGGCACAGAGGAACCCCAGGCTCTCTGGAAATCAATGCTTGGATGTTTTCCACTGCAGCACAATGGCTGATTATTCTTCCCCAAACACTAAGCCTTAAAACACTAGATTTAATGACAGTAAGTAGAAATCCTGCTTTGATCTCAAAACTCCTTCCCTGCATTGCTGGACGCCCAGTCCTTTCCTACTCTGTCACTACTTTTGTTGTTCCCCATAAAAATTCCTACCTCAACTTTCACCTTTTTTTTCAGTTGCATATGTAAGTGAAATTTCATCACTGGGCATAAATCAGACCTTAAAAGGCACTTATGTAAACATTTCTCACAGACAAAGTATCTCATCTCTTCCATAAACACTTGCTGCATAAATACTGCATCATCTTAGCTGCATTCAAAGACACATGCTTAAAAATCTAGGTGTTGGACTGGGCCGGACCCAGGGGCAGGGCCAAGAGGTGCTTCCATCAGTGCTTTCCACGCCTCCAAGAAGCACTTATCCCCCAAGGCCTCTTTTGTAGACAGTTCACACTTACCAGTTTGCGAAACACACTTCATTATTTCATCAAACTGTTCTGAGTGATAAAAAGGCCAATTTTATTGTCTCCATTTTATGAAAGAGGAAATTGGGGCTTGGAGAAATAAAATAACTTGCTCAGGGTCCCTTAGCTAATGAACACTAAACCAAGATTAAAAATCATCTAATTCTAAGGCTTGAGCTCCTCTCCTAAACCCGTCAACTACTATAACCTTCTTTCCATCTTCAGGTAGGCTTATTATAACCTACTAAGTTGCCATCTACTCTCTTTCCAAATCATGGGCTAGAAAGA
Source organism: Sapajus apella (assembly GCF_009761245.1). Classification (NCBI taxonomy): domain Eukaryota; kingdom Metazoa; phylum Chordata; class Mammalia; order Primates; family Cebidae; genus Sapajus; species Sapajus apella. Next base: position 21,899,965 of record NW_022436956.1, read on the forward strand.
GCAGTCTTTGTACAAAGATCTAATATCAAGTTGCTACCATCATTTCTCTCTTGGTTAACTATAATTGGCCTCTTTGCTTACAGATGATCATAGCATTATAACCTCTATTTTACAGATAGGTAAGGGATGCTCAGAGCCATAAGGGGTGGTAATGATAGGGTCAAGAGTCAAGCCTGGGTTGGAGTCCCAAACCCAGCCATTTCTCCCACGCTATTCTATCCCTTGTTCACAGATAGAAAAAAGTTCTGTCTTTTGAGAACTGAACTATCCTCCTCTCTCCATCTCACTTAAGTAAAATAACCCCATGGGGGACTTATATTTCAAAATGTGTTTTCTGTGTAAATGTCTCTTTTTTTAAAGTTGATGCTGTGTTCTGAAAGGAGTGCCAGCAAACGGCTTCAGGTGCGGAGAGAAATTTTAAAACTCTCAGCTCCCCAGCAGAAGTAGGCTACACAGTCTTAGCTGCTGAAGAAAAGCGAATTAAAATTTCAGTTCCTAAAAGATGCTCAGATACTTATAAGAGGAGGTGGGCAAAGCCACAGAGAAGAACTTGTTCTGATTTCAGAACGAGTTCACTTGAATCAGCAACTTCTGGCGGCACTTTCATTTTATCGGTTTTCTTTTCAGGTTCTAATGCACTTGAGGAGGTAGGAAGGTGACAGCAGAAAGGAAATCAAGGTCTCTCCCATGGCTAAGTGAAAATACTTTCCTGTTTAGATGTTATAAAGACACTGGAGGCTGAGGAAGACATTGCAGATGTTCAGGATCCAGGGCCAATGTAGACACACCTGAGCAACTTGCCCTGATCACCAATTTAAGGGACAGGTGAACCACAGAGGATAAATCTGTTCAGTGACTATGCATAAGATAAGGGAGTTTTCTATAATCTATTTAATAATGATTATGGACTTTAAAAAGGCATTAAATTATAGCTATATGTTTGTCTTGTTGGCTATCATTCTGAAAATGAGGCTTAAGTATTGCTATACATAACTACTGTAATGGAGAACTGTTTTATATTTTTCAAAGTATAGCTGAATGCTAAGGTCTCTTTCATTTGGCTATATCTGTGGGAAATCCAGATGTTCAGACCAGGAGCATAGGAATGGAGGCACTGCCACTTGCCTGGGATGTTGATATAGTTTGGCTCTGTGTCCCCACCCAAATCTCATCTCGAATTATAATTCCCATAACCCCACGTGTCAAGGGTGGGACCTGGTGGGAGTTGATTGGATCATGGGGGCAGTTTCCCCCATGCTATTCTCATGATAGTGAGTTCTCATGGGATCTGATGGTTTTATAAGGGGCTCTTCCCCCTTTGCTCATTCACTCTTTGCCTTCCTGCCACAATGTAAAGAAGGTCTGTGCTCCTTCCCCTTCCGCCATGATTGTAAGTAACCCAAGGCCTCCCCAGCCATGCGGAACTGTGAGTCAATTAAACCTCTTCCCTTTATAAATTACCCAATCTCAGGCATTTCTTTACAGCAGTGTGACAACAGACCAATACAGATGGCTTGCTCTCATTATAAAAAAAAAACTACTGGAGGGAGAATAAAGATTCTCTTCACCACTAAACCTGCCAAACTCAGTGAAAGTGAGATGGAAATTAATGTGGTCATGCTGCAGAGTGGTTAAGGCCAAGGACACCAGGCCAGACTACCTGAATTTGAATCTCAGCTCTGCCACCTATTAGCTGTGATCTTGGCCAAGTTATTTAACCTCTCAATGTCTCATCTGTAAAACAGGGAAAAACAAAACCGTCCTCATGAGACTTTGAATAGATGAAATGAACCGACAAATGTAAAGCAGATAATAAGCATTTAATACCTGTTGTGTATTATTATTATTAATCAACCTCTAGTTACAACACTTCCCAAAGAAATTATTTCGGTTACTATTTCTGAGGGGAGCAATGTTTTCCCTTTATGGTTTATGATAAAGCAACCTTCCAGAAGAATTCAATTTGTGGTCAGGTGGCCCAATTCTATTCTCTACATTAAAATAAGGTATTTTATTTGCTGGTCAGAACATTACCGATATAAAAGTCTAAATTTATGCACAGCCAAAAAATCATAATATGAGGGGCTCCAGACAAGTCCTTTCACCTGGGCCTCAGTTTTCTTGTGTGTAAGATGGGGATAATAAAACTGAATTAATATGGTTGGACTGTCACAAGAATTAAACAGGCATGAGATGGTTGTGATTAGGAACTCAGGATCTGGAGTCAGGGAGATCCGGGTCCAAATTCCAGCTCTGACAGTAAAGTAAGTGAGTGCTCAGGTGAGTCTCAGAGCCTGTATTCCTCATCTGTAAGTGAATATAATGATCCTATTTATCTCAAAGGGATACTGAAATTATTTAGAAAGGTAATGTATATAAAGTACTAAACACAAGATCAAGCTGTGTGTGTTTTTTAAAATAACAGTACATATGATGGTGCTCTGAACTTACACACACACACACAGACACACACACACACGCACATACACACACTGAAAACAAACAAAATTCCCAATGACACGTGTAATGAGAATGAGATACCAGGGACCTCTTATATACTACTGAATTCAGCCTGTCTAAAAATCGACCAAGGTGTGTGTGTGTGTGTCTTGTGTATTTACATTTTTGGATATATGTGGATACATCCATTGAGAGCCCGTAAAAATATGTGTGTGTATTAATAGAATAATGGAACTTGTCAGATTAATACTGTTGCAAGAACTAGTTGGACATAAGTAAATGTATCTCATTTTGGCAGAGAGAAGAGCCAATACATTACTAGGGAAGACAGCAGTCTCACCTATACTTGACATGTGAGTCCTACAATTCTAGCTTAAGCTACTGTTGATAGCAACTGGGTGGAAGAAGAAAATGAGGAAGACTGTTTAACTTTCAAATATTAATCCAAAAGCTAGAGGCCATTTTAAAGAGACAACAAAATATGTGTTCATACAGATTTTGGCTTCTGATTTTCTATGCTGGCATCATAATGGCAGACCATACATTAATTGCCACTGGAAGCATCCTCATGGCTTAAAGCTGGCTCACAGCAGCAACTGAAATCACCCAGAAGTCACACTTAGTACTGTCAGTCCTTCTGTCAGCCTAGTTGGGGTCCTCTTATATAAATCCCGAGAATTCGATCTAATTCCTATTTAAACCTAAACATCTAGAAGTGATCTAGCTAGGTTTCCAAGTCAACTGAGGTAAGTTTATAGCCAAGCCTTTGGGAAATGCTCTGTGTAAAGTTCCCAGAGGCCCCCGGTCCACTGGGCTTCCCCTGAGGCGTAAAGCAGCCTAGAGATTGAAGGAAATCCTGCGTGAAAATGGCAGTCTTTTCTGGCTGGGAACATTAATGCATAGCAAATGCAAGAAAGCAGAATTTGAGACAAAACGTGGAGGGAAAGATGACTCTTGGTGGGTTCATTTTTTATGCCACAGGATAAAGAGAATGGAGCTTCCTGGTATAAAGACGAGCCATACATACAACTTTCAGATAATGTATAGAATCTCTAAACCAAATGCACTTGAAGGATACACTTGGGCTCTTTACACTCATATACCAAGCAGTTTCCAAAATCTACCACTTTTAATAAAGCTACCTGGACTGGGTACTGAGTCATACACAAAAACCATTCTACTAAGTAGCCCTGGTAAAAATTCTTCTTAACCCCTGCCCCCAAATCCTATCACTCTTCAAACAGAGTGAAGGGGGAAAGTATGGAGAAGGTGAATATGGCTTCAGAATTCTTCAGCATTCTCTCTAATATGATGTCATAATTTTCACTCTAACACTACAATAAAGTAGAAAAGATATCGAATATTCCTACACAACTGAGCCCGGGATGATTATCCGATATTCTGTAACCACAAATACTCTATCCTACCCAAATCTAGGAACCAAAGGACAGAAATCAACTAGCCAGAAGCAGGAGGCGCTATTTCTTAGCATACTAAATTGCATGAGCTGCTGGGAATCAGACATAATTGGGGACTGGCTCTGTTCCATGGGGGCTGGCTTCAAATCAGAATACAGAGCCAAACCAGATAACAGCTTCAGTTCTCTTGGCCTCCTGAGTTCCCTGGGTCAAATTAGCATTTCATTAGGTCCGATTTAGTTTTATAGAAAGAAGTGTGTGGTTTCAAACCACGGTTGCTGCCCCCACAAACCACCTAGCTGCTGGAAAACGTGACTAATTTCACATCACAGCATCCTGTGCTTCTGGTTATAGGGTAAGAAATCTACACATTGGTCGATCTGCTCTGAAGTAATAGAACTATGCGGTTCCCAGGCTCTCACTCCCACCAGAAATCCCTAGCCCCCAAAAGGCACCCAGTTCTTTTTTCCTTATTATTATTATTTTTTGAGACAGTCTTGCTCTTGTTGCCCAGGCTAGAGTGCAATGGCATGATCTCAGCTCACTGCAACCTCCACCTCCCAGGTTTAAGCGATTCTCCTGTCTCATACTCCCAAGTAGCTGAGAGTATAGGCCCACACCACCAATTAGCATGCCCGGCTAATTTTTGTATTATTAGTAGAGATGGGTTTTCACCATGTTGGTCAGGCTGGTCTTGAACTCCTGACCTCAGGTGATCCAGCCGCCTCAGCCTCCCAAAGTGCTGGGATTATAGGCTTGAGCCACTGCACCCGGCCGGCACCCAGTTCTTACTACGAGCCCTCTGGAACATCTTATTGGGCAGTCAGAAGAAATGACTCAAAGGGAGCATAAGCAGGAGCAGGGGACAGACAAGTCCTGGACCAAAAGCCACGGATCAAGCACATAGCCAGGAGAGACTCTCTCCTGATTCAATGATACACTGTTTTTTCTAATTTTACCAGGGTCTCATAAAAGAAGAAAATGCTTTCCAGATTTTATTGCTTCCTGCCAAAGCAGCAAAAAAACAAAAAACAAAAACAAAAACAAAAAAAAGAAAAAAAAATCAGAAGTATCTCTATAGAGCTCCAAAAGGGCCAGATTCCAGGCCAAGAGTGAAATCCTTTTCAAGTGGACATTAGCCCAGTCTTACATAAACCACAACAGGTGAAGACACTAAGGGGCAGACAGCCAAGGGTGTGGGGTCTGCCAAGAAAAGGTGAAACTGGCCTGAGGATAAGCTACAACTTTTCTGTCTTCTGCTCCATCGGAGTCATGGCTGGGATTGCAGTCATTTACTAATAAAGAAGGCTAGAGCTGGAAGGGGCCTGATGCCTCGTCTCCAACCTGTTCATTTCATAGGTAGGAAAACAACAGGAGCAGAAATCTGGGATGCCTGTAACAAAGTTTGAATGCCACGGGGTTGGCCGTTGAGCTGACACTTGACCCAGGGCTTTTTCTTGCTTCTGTGTCTCATTTTCTTTTTGTGTCCAGAGTAGTTATTTCTCCAACTGTTTCCTCTTTGCCTGCTCTGTCCTGGTCTCACCTCCATCCCAATAGAGCCATTCTCTCATTAAATGGAGAGAATAGCTCTATTAAGCACAGCTAAATAAGCTGGACAAATGGTGCGTGCTCTGCTAGTCCTGTGGCAAGCTGATTAATCCATCCAGTGCCTCCCACCAACCCCAGGGGCACTTTTTAACAGAAGCTCAGGTTTCTTGCTCCCTTTTCAGGCCACCTTTCCTGTTCTTTCCCTTGTCTAAGTAGACCCTGATTGTGGGCCAGCACTTCACATGAAACTGAATTACTAAAATGTAGAGCAAGGATGCAAATAGATGTTTGGAACTCAGCTAAGCTTCTCCAGGTAAACAAAGCACAATCCATCAATCTGCTCTGATAAGCTAGGCCTTCTTAGTAAATGGCTATACACTATCTGATTGCTTCCAGGAGGCTCCAGACAATGTTTTTTTTCAGTCTGCTCTCCTGAAACCATGACAAAATGACTCGTTGATGCTCTTTTCTTCCAGCTACAAAAAGGTACTAATACAAGGCAAATAATTTCCCTCTCTCCCAACTGCTTTTGCTAACATGGCAAGAAGTTGGAATTATATCTTTCAATATTTGTCCAGCTGTTGTTTGCAGATGTTGTATTCTTTACATTCAGAAAATAGATATTCAGAGAATGCTAGCATGCAACTTCATCCTGAGATTTTAGATCCTGTCCGTGCCTTTCAATAATGTCCTTATGTGTTCATTGCTTTAAGCACATCTGGGCTATTGAAGATACAAAGGCTTACAATCTCTCCAACAACCAGTGCAGAGAATTGTTAAATTTGGTTTATACGAAGTGGACAATTCAACATTCATATATACACACACACACACACACACACACACACACACACACA